>NC_079499.1:60017257-60373640 GCF_030052815.1 Hevea brasiliensis | reverse complement strand
CTTTCTACTTTCGATGCAGCATCTACTAATTTGGCAAAGTCTGTGATCTCCAATACTGTTATCATGACTTTGATATTGTCATTGAGCCCTTCTTCAAACCTTCTGCACCTCTCTGCCTCTGTAGGGACTATCTCCCTCCCATACTAGCTCAGTCTGACGAATTCTCGCTCATACTCTAGCACTGATAGTTGCCTCTATCTCAGACTGATAAATTCTCTTCTTCTCTCTTCTAAATACCTTACTGACATACTTCTTCCTGAACACTATTAGGAAGTAATCCCAGGTAATCCGTTCTGGTTGCACCTCACTGGTTACTGTGTCCCACCACTGATATGCATCATCCTGAAGTAGGGACACGGCACCCTTCAGGTTCTGCTTGGGGGTACAATTAAGCTATTTCAGCACTCTGATTGTTCTATCCAACCAGTTTTCTGCTGTCATGGGATCATCCTCCTTCTTCCCAAAGAAATCCATAGCCCCATGTTTTCACACTTTCTCCAAATGGGACTTCTATGGTGCTGGTAGAGGTTGTGGCTGTGGTTGTGGTGGTGGAATTGCCCCCATCATTTGCCGATAAAACTTTGTCATTTGTTGAAATAGTGCAAACTGAGGTTGGGCAGGTGCCTCAGCTGCTGGTGGAGCAGATTCTCTCCTACCACCAAATTCAGCTCTTGGTGGAGCACGACTCTCCACCACTTCATCAACTGCTCTTTGAGAAGCAGGATCTATATCCTAATCAAAATAAAAAAAAAAAAAACAAACAGATCTGCATCAGTGTCACCTCAACACTTACAAATGCAATGAAATGGTATGCACTCTATCTAGGCCCAGAAACGCCTAAACCAGGCTTTGATACCATTAAATGTGACACCCCTTACCCGTCTACAGTGTAGCCGAGCAAGATATGCCCCACAGTGTGTTGGAGCACCAAATCATATTTCAATTCAATTTACCCTTTTTACTTATTTACTTACAAATTTCGATTAATTTGAATTTTCTTCAAATTTTATAAAAAATTCGGCAGAGTGCCGGCTGTAAATTTCAAAAACAGTTCTTCTGAATTTGTTAAAAACACTTCCAATAAAATCTGATCATCATTCTCAGTCAACTGCCAATATATTCTCAATAATTTCTCAAATGACTTCAGTATCTCAAAATTCAATTCATTTCATATCACACTCAATTCAATGAGAAATGCTAACATTTATTTCTGAACATACTTCATAGATAATTACATCAAAAACATAATTACATGAGTTTATAATATATTTTACAGAAGTTTACAAAATACGAAATACCAAAATACCAAAAGTGGCCTAATGTCTTACTAAATGCACTGCAAATGTGAGGTGACTCTGGACTCCATGTGCAGATCTGAAAGCTCACCCTGTATGAGGTTTGCTGGACTCCCCAGCTATGTTTCCAGTACCTGCGTGTGGCAAAAGCGACGCGCTAAGCAATTCTGCTTAGTGGTGACAATATAAAACAAAATAACTAAAATATAGTAAATATGCATAATCTATGTTCACATTTTTCTTAGACCTAATTTTTAATATTTATTGCAATATTATTCGATTAAAATTTGGTAAGATTTATTATCATTGCCCAAGTAACCCATACTAGTTGACTGGACTGGATAAACAGGTAAACTGGCACTGGGTACTAAGTACCTCGGACCATCATACCATCGGTCATATTGTGTCTCCCAGTGTGCAACAGAACAGCTACTAAGCTGTAATAATTATCAGGGATAAAACCCAAGTATAATAACTCAATCAACATAGCCAAAGGCTATTATGTCACAGAATGGCAAGTGAGGCCATAAAACACAGAATGGCATGAAACCATATGCAGTACTGCTAACAGAACCCTGTTGGCATGCCAACTTATCCAAACTAATCTTGCTAGGTATACTAGGGCATATTAGACTCTTAAGTTTCAAAATTCTTGAAATTCAAGTTTCGGTGTTACTATTTAATTCATTAGTCAACAAAATGTTGACTTTTACATGGACAATAGGTACATTGGTTTTAATACTCCCGACATACCACATTTGCATTCTAAAATTGTTGGTATTGGTTGCCAATACCATTTCTAAGCTTAATGTTAATTGTTCAAAATTTTCAGATATAAAGCTTTGTGTTTATTATTCCATTAGTCATTCTTGCAGTGGGAATTTGGCAAAATGGTCAACATAAAAGTTGTTCCTTATTTTGTCTAGTTACATTTTCTTTTTTGAATCACTCCATTTGGAGTTTTGTATCTCAAGTTATGGCCCAAAAACCTCAATTGGCCAGATTACAAATTTTCCAGATTTTCTAGACTGGCCAAATCTACAGTATTTTGAGTAGTGACTGCAGGTCACTTTTTGAATATGTTATGGTCATAATTTAGGTTAGGTTTCTTCATGAAAGTTATAGGTATATATCTCAGCTTTTTTTTAGTCAAATTTCAGGTCAATTAGACCTCTCTACACTGAGTTATGGCTAAATGACTAAACACTATTCATTTAGTCATTTTGCCCAGGCTGAATGTAGGTCACCCAGATTAGGGCAATCTTTAGGCCAACTTGTTTTGGTTTTCTTAGCATAGTTTCTTCATCAACGTTGTGCCATTATGTGTCTAGTTTCATGCCCAATTGGCCTTGCACCAATTGAACCTCTACAACTCCAGTTATTGCTGCCCAAACCTACTGAACTCATGCCCAGTCCTGCAGGTCATCAAGGGCCACCACACTAACCTCAATTCCCACTACACAAACCACTTCATTTCTTGTTTACACATAACCAAATGGTCACTAATTGACCATTAAAACTTACTTTCACCATTACATGATCAAAGGCTCCATTTCACACCCAAACCCTAACCCTAACACCTAAAATCATGCATTTAACTTGCATTTCACCATTTCACTTAAGAGACCAATGTTAAGGCAGCCATACTACCATTTCTAGTTCCATGAAATCCTCAAAACATTAACACATCCAAGGCTGCAAAAAATGTGGGATGGGCATACACATGTTATTTATTAAATTTCTTTGTAATTTTACACTCAATCATACTCCTTTAACATGAGTTTAAAGTGAAAAACAAGTTTAAGTCACTAACCTTTAATGGAGCTAATCTCAAGCTTGTAAGAACTCTTCTTTTACTCTTCCTTTTGCTCCCAAAAGCTTCACCAAGCTGAAATATCAAGGTTTTATGTTGACACTTAGGGTTCTTGTTGAAAGAAAGCTAGGGAAAATGAAGGTTTGGGAGCTTGTTAATGGAGAAGTGAGGGAGGAGAGCATAATTGACATTTTAAAAAAGGAAGAGGCTGCTGGTTTGTTTCAGATTTTCTACCCTCTTTTTTCTATTTTTAATGTATTATAGTTGTCTTGCTTTAATTTGATTGGCCATAGGATTTTTAATTACCTCATGCTTACATAAGCATGAAGTAATAAATCCCATAATTTTCATTTTCTTTTCTTTCATTGCCTATTCATTTTTAAATAAATTTTCACCAATATTTGTTCATATTTTATGTCGTATAATTCACTTACATAAATGGACAAGTTGGTCAAAAATCATCTCTGAAGACGAAATGACCAAAATGCCCTCTGTTTGGCTTAACGAGCCAAAATTGTGTGTACCGATTGATTAAATTTTCCTTGTGCTTTCGTAACATTTTATTGTCATTGGAACCCCAATAATCCTTCCTTGAGGTCCCTAAAATTATTTCATGAAGTTTTCCCCGGGTCTCAGGTTGCTAACGGCCTTCACCGTCACTTCCCTTTCGGGTTACTCATCCCTGGGATTTCGGCTCATTTAACCTTAGTGTATTTCTTTCCTATAAATTTTTCCTTAATTTTTATGAGTATTATTTGCTTTCTTTATAACTCTCCACTTTAGTCTAATTATAATTTCAAACATTCTAGCTGCCCAGACTGACATTGGTCACCGGAACAGTAGACTGTACGGATTAGCTAAAGTGAGGATGTTACAATAGGGAAGAGAGAGCAAGGGGTAGAGATGATGCTAGGGACAAAAGGCAAGAAGCGAGAAATATAGGGGAACCAAGAGTGGAGAACCTTGAGGGCAAAGTGCATGTTGAGGAAGAGTTTGAGGAAGCGATAGAAGAAGAATTTGAGGTTGGGAACTATAACTATGGTGGTAGGGGTCATAGACCACCTAGGGGTAGGGGAGCTAGAGGTAAAAGAGGAGGTAGGTTACCTAGATTTGGGGAGTATAGATATGGTGATTATGGATATGGAGGCCCAAAAGAGAGGGTAGACACTAATGTGGGTTGTATTAAGATGAAAATTCCTACCTTTAATGGGAAGGAGAATTCGAATGCTTACATGGAATGGGAAAGGCAAGTTGAGCTAATTTTTTAGTGTCATCACTATAGTGAAGAAAAGAAGGTGAAGCTTGCAGCCGTAGAGTTTAAGGAGTATGCTATAGTGTGGTGGGACCAGTTGATGGTTAGTAGAAGGACTTTAGGTCATAGACCCATTGCTTTTTGGGAGGCTATGAAAGAAGCAACGAGGGAGAGATTTGTTCCCCAACACTACTTTAGGGAACTCCACCAAAGGTTGCAAAGGATGACACAAGGAGGGAATAGTGTAGAGGAGTACTATATGGCAATGGAGATAGCCTTAGCAAGGGCACAATTAGATGAACCTCTAGAGGCTACTATGGCATGTTTCCTAGCTGGTCTTAACATGGAGATTGCACATGTTGTTGAGTTGCACTCTTACACTAATTTGACTGAGTTGGTGCACATAGCCATTAAAATAGAAAAACAATTGAAGATGAAGAGAGCTTTGAAGTATGGTAGTAGTGTCCATTCAGCCCCAAAGGCCCCTTGGAAACCAATTGTAGATAAGACTTCTAAGGGTGAGAAAGAAATTCCTAAGTTTAAGAAAGAAGAGTGGAAGGGGAAAGAAAAGGTAGAAAGTAAAGATAAGGAGAAGGGGGGTACTGCCACTACTAGGACCAGAGATGTGAAGTGTTTCAAGTGTTTGGGATACAGGCATTATGCTTCCCAATGTTCTAACAAGAGAGTCATGGTGATTAGGGAAGATAGGGAAGTAGAGAGTGAGGAAGAAAATGAATCTGAACCTTTGATGTTAGTTGAGGGGAATGAAAATGAAGAGGATGTGCATGTTAAAGAGCCATCTGATGGGTATGACTTTGCATTAGTTACCATGAGGACCTTGAGTGCTTAACCTATTGTGGATAATGATGAGTTGCAAAGGGAAAACATCTTTCATACTAGGTGTGTGGTGAAGGAGAAATTGTGTAGCATGATTATAGATGGGGGTAGTTTTTGCAATGTGGCTAGTTCCTTACTTGTGGAGAAATTAGGATTGCCTACCCTTAAGCATCCTAAACCTTATGGGTTACAGTGGCTAAATGATTGCAACAAAGTGAAGGTAACTAAGCAAGTAGTGGTACCTTTCACTATAAGGAGCTACCATGATGAGGTCTTATGTGATGTAGTGCCCATGATAGCTACACATATCTTACTAGGTAGGCCATGGCAGTATGATAGGTATGTGATTCATGATGGGAGGAAGAATCACTACAATTTGAAGAAAAATGGCTGTACACATGCCTTGGTGCCCTTGTCACCATCACAAGCACATGAGGACCAAATGAGAATATTGAGGGCTGTTTAGGAGAGAAAAGAGAGTTGGAGAGAAAAATTAAGAGAGGCTGAGCACAAGAGTGAAGAAAGTAAAGAAAAGAGTGATTGGAAAGAGAAAAAGAAAGAAGTGAAAGAAAAGAAAGTGAGTGTAATGGAAAAGGGAGAGGGCTCGGGACAAAAGGAGAGAAGAGAGAAAAAGATGAGCTTGTATGTTGGGGGAAGGGAGTTGAGAGGAGCTTTGAGGGGTGGGATGCCATTGTGCATTCTCATGTATAGGGAGAATTATTTAAATGTTTCTGACCTTGACCCCAATCTTCCTTCTTTTGTTGTGTCTCTTTTGCAGGAATACTAGGATGTGTTTTCGGATGAGATACCTTCGGATTTACCACCTATTAGGGGTATTGAACACCAAATAGATTTCATTCCTGGTGCTCAAATTCCTTATAGACCAGCCTATAGGAGTAGTACAGCTGAGACTAAGGAGCTTCAAAGATAGGTAGATGAGCTTTTGGCTAAGGGACATGTTCGTGAGAGCATGAGTCCTTGTGCGGTTCCTGTTTTGCTTATGCCAAAGAAGGATGGAACATATAGGATGTGCATGGATTATAGAGCTATGAATAAAATCACTGTAAATTATCGCCACCCTATTCCTAGATTTGGATGATTTGTTGGATGAATTGCATGGTTCTTACTTTTTTAGTAAGATTGATTTGAAGAGCGGTTACCATCAAATTAGAATGAGAGTTGGTGATGAATGGAAAACTGCCTTCAAAACAAAACATGGCTTCTATGAGTGGCTAGTGATGCCTTTTGGTCTCTCTAATGCCCCTAGTACTTTCATGAGGCTTATGAATCATGTTTTGAGACCTTTTATTGGACAGTTTGTTGTTGTCTACTTTGATGATATTCTTGTCTATAACAAAAACATTGATGATCATTTGCATCATTTGAAACATGTGTTTGATATGTTGAGAAAAGAAAAATTATATGCAAATGTGAAAAAGTGTTCTTTTTGCTTAGAAAGAATTGTGTTTTTGGGATTTGTTGTAAGAAGCAAAGGTGTTGAAGTAGATGATGAAAAGGTTAAGGCAATTAGAGATTGGCCAACACCTAAAAATGCATCTGAAGTTAGGATCTTTCATGGATTAGCAAGTTTTTATAGGAGATTTGTACCTAACTTTAGTACATTGGCTGCTCCATTAAATGAACTTGTCAAAAAGAATGTGACATTTGTTTGGGGTAAAGAACATGAACATGCATTTGCCATGCTTAAAGAGAAATTGTGTTTTGCACCTTTATTAATTTTGCCTAATTTTGACAAGACATTTGAGATTGAATGTGATGCATCAGGTATAGGGATTGGAGCTGTTCTCATGCAAGAGAAACGTCCAATTGCTTACTTTAGTGAAAAGTTGCATGGTGCAACATTGAATTATTCTACATATGACAAAGAATTGTATGCATTAGTTAGGGCATTAGAGACATGGCAACATTATCTATGGCCTAAGGAATTTGTCATACATTCTGATCATGAGTCTTTGAAGTATATCAAAAGCCAACATAAGTTGGGCAGGAGACATGCTAAATGGGTAGAATTTATAGAGTCTTTTGCTTATGTTGTGAAATATAAGCAGGGCAAAGAGAATGTGGTAGCTAATGCACTCTCCCGCATGTATAATCTTCTTACTACTCTTGATTCTAAATTATTGGGATTTGAGTATGTTAAAGAATTATATGAGCATGATGATGACTTTGCTGCCATATTCCATACATGTGAGAAATCTGCATTCCAAAAGTACTTTAGGCATGATGGATATTTGTTTAAAGAAAATAGATTGTGTGTGCTTAAAAGTTCTTTGAGGGAATTGCTTGTAAATGAGAGTCATAGTGGAGGCCTTATGGGACATTTTGGCGCTACTAAAACACTAGATGTCCTTAGGGAGCATTTCTTTTGGCCCCATATGAGAAAAGATGTTGAGAGACTATGTGCTAGATGTGAGACTTGCAAAAGAGAAAAGTCTAAGGTGATGCCTCATGGGCTGTATACACCTTTACTTGTGCCTAAGCATCCTCGGGTTGATTTGTCCATGGACATTGTCTTGGGATTGCCTAGGTCACAAAGGGGTCATGATTCAATTTCTGTTGTTGTGGATAGGTTTTCAAAAATGGCTCATTTTATCCCATGTCACAAAAATGATGATGCTACATATGTTGCTAATCTTTTCTTTAGGGAGGTTGTTAGGTTAAATGGTATACCTAGAACCATTGTGAGTGATAGGGATGTCAAGTTCTTGAGTCATTTTTGGAAGGTTCTTTGGGGAAAATTGGGAACTAAGCTACTTTTCTCTACTACTTGCCATCCCCAAACTAATGGCCAAACAGAAGTAGTGAATAGGATCTTAGTCACACTTTTGAGAGCCTTAGTGAAACAAAATTTAAAGTCTTGGGAGGAATGCATACCATACATAGAATTTGCATATAATAGGGTTGTGCATTCATTTAGTGGATACTTTCCTTTTGAGCTTGTTTATGGTTTTAATCCACTTACTCCCTTGGATTTGTTACCATTGCCTATTGATCATGTTGCTTCATTGGATGTGAGAAAACGGCTGAAATGGTTAAAAAGATGCATGAACAAGCTAGGTTGCATCTAGAAAAGAGAAATGAGCAATATGCATCTCATGCTAATAAGGGGTGAAAGCCTATGATTTTTCAACCTGGTGACTTGGTATGGATCCATTTGAGAAAGGAAAGGTTTCCTAACCAAAGGAGATCTAAGTTGCATCCTAGAGGTGATGGCCTTTCTCAAGTGCTTGAGAGAATTAACAATAATGCTTATAAGATAGAATTGCCTAGTGATTATGGTGTTAGTAATACTTTTAATGTAACTGATCTTACTCCTTCCCTTGGTGCAGAAACAAATTCGAGGACGAATTCTTTTCAAGTGGGAAAGGATGATGAGGATCATCATGGAGCACCACCACCCTTCAAAGGGGCAATCACTAGGGCGAGAGCTAAGCAACTTCAAAGCATGCATATGGACCATAAAAGGCTTTTTGGCTTAGGAGGGGAGCTGCATAAGGAAGGCCTAGCTTGCTTGCTCCAAGAATCTAAGTGGATCACCATGTGCCAAGTTGGAGCTTCCATTGCCATGTCACCAGCCATGTCAGATTCCATTGCCACGTCACCAGCCACATCACCAACCACGTTAGATTCCATTGCCATGTCACTGACCATGTCACTAGCCACTTTGGACATGCCTCATGCCACCTGGGAGTCCACTTGGCAGCCAACTAGGTGTTTGTAGGGTTCACGCCACATGGAGGGAGCTCATTGGTTCATTTGAATTAAAGAGAGCTACTTTTTGACCAAGTGGGCCCCAATATTCTGCCACAAAGAGGGACTAATTGCTGCCACCTTCTGTCCTTTTGCAATTAATGTTGCTGCCATCTTTTGTCTTTATAATTAATGCACTTACTATTCTTATTAGGATAGCCAACATGGCACAATTATTTGTAGCTTTTGTCTTAATAATTTTAGCTTGTGTTTCTGTAACCCTAGGTTTATGAGGAAGAGAATACCATCTTCTTCCTTCAGTTTTCATTGTTGCTGTACATGAGAGCCTCCCTTAGAGAGAGTTTGAGTTTCTTTCTTGCTAGTTTCTGGAAGAACTAGAACTTAGGCAACTTGATCACTTGCCTATTTTACTTGATGATCAATGTAATCTCCCACAATTTGGGTTATTATGTTGACACTTGATCTGTTCCTCTTTGAAATATATATTCTGGTGCTTCTTTTTCCATAGAGATTGCATCTTATTTTGTTCAAAGAAAACTTGTTTTGGTGTTGATGATCCTTGGGTTCCATTAGAGGTCTGCATCCTTAGGCAATGTTCATTTGGGTGCTTATCACATCCCAATACTTGATTGGTAGCTGTTGTTATAAGCAAACTAAATTAAAGGCAAGTGTGTATCCCAACTACCTTCAAACTCAATCACACAAGCTTGTAGCATATCCTCCAAGATCTAAATTACCCTCTCAGACTGGCCATCTGTCTGTGGATGGAATGCCATGATGAAGTTCAATCTAGTTCCTAGGGCTCTCTGAATACTACCTTAGAACCTAGAAGTGAACCTAGGATCTCTATAAGGTACAATCGATACTGGCACTCCATGCAATCTCACAATCTCATCTATATACAATTTGGCCAATCTTTGCAGGCTACAGTCCATCCGGACTGGCAAAAAGTGAGCAGACTTGGTCAGTCTGTCAACTATAACCCATACTGCATCATGACTATTCTGTGTCCTCGAAAGTCCCATAGCGAAATCCATAGTTATCTATTCCCATTTCCACTCTGGTACTGGCAATGGATGTAACAAACCTGCTGGTACTTGATGTTCTGCCATCACTTGCTAACAAGTTAGGCATTTGGAGACAAAATTAGCTACATCCCTTTTCATACCCATCCACCAGTAATGCTCTTTAAGCCCTTTGTACATTTTAGTTCCACTAGGATGCATAGCAAAAGGAGACTCATGTGCTTCCTTCATAATGATCTGTATCAATTCAACATCAATAGGAACACACATTCTACCCTGATGTAGTAGTAAACCATCATCTCTCACAGAAAATTCAGGTTTCTTGCCCTGCTGGACTTCTTTCAGCAGCTTCTAATATTTTTCATCATTCTGAGCAGCCATTCTGATTTGATCAATCAACACTGGCTGTACATGCCATGCAACTACTGTCTGTCCCTCATCATTAATCTCCAAACTGGCATGTTGTGCTTTCAACTCATGTATCATGGACAAAGGAGAAACTCTGAGACTTGCCATAGTCTTGCGACTTAAGGCGTCAGCCACCATATTTGCTTTCCCTGGCTGATAGTCTATTAAGCAATCATAGTCTTTAATCAGTTCTAACCATCTCCTCTGTCTCAAATTCAATTCCTTCTGGGTGCCCAAATACTTCAAGTTCTTGTGATCTGTGTAGATGTAACATTTCTCCCCATACAAGTAGTGTCTCCAGATTTTCAGAGCAAAAACAATAGCTGCTAACTCTAAGTCATGTGTCAGATAGTTCCTCTCATGTGGTTTCAGCTGGTGTGATGCATAAGCAATGACATTCCAATCTTGCATCAGTGCACAGCCTAACCCATTGTGAGAAGCATCACTATAAACTATGTATTCTTTACCCGGTATAGGTAAAGTAAGGACTGGAGCTTCAGTTAAACACCTCTTCAACTCATCAAAACTCTGCTGGCATTTATTCGTTCACTGAAATTTTACATCTTTCTGAAGCAGCTTGGTCAGTGGATAAGATAACATAGAAAATCCTTTCACAAATCGACGATAGTATCCAGCTAAGCCCAGAAAACTGCGAATTTCTCTGATATTCCTGGTTGGCTTCCAATTAAGGATAGCTCCTACCTTGCTGGAATCTACCTTGATCCCTTCAGCTGACACAACATGTCCCAAGAAAGAGATTTCTTTCAGCCAAAATTTACATTTCGATAATTTGGCGTATAGCTGTTTCTCCCTTAAGGTCTGTAGTACAATCCGTAGATGTCTGTCATGCTCCTTTTCATTCCTCAAATATATCAAAATATCATCAATAAACACCACCACAAATTAGTCGAGGTATGGTCTAAAGATAGTGTTCATCAGATCCATAAAAGTAGCTGGAGCATTTGTTAACCCAAATGACATTATAAGAAACTCATAGTGGCCATATCGAGTTCTGAAAGAAGTTTTTAGAATACTCTGCTCTTGCACTTTCAATTGATAATAGCCAGATCGCAAATTAATTTTGGAGAACACAGTTGCACCTTTTAACTAATCAAACAACTTATCAATGCGAGGCAATGGATATCTGTTCTTTATCATCACCTTATTCAACTATTGGTAGTCAATACATAAGCGGAGAGTGCCATCTTTCTTCTTAACAAACAATACTAGCACTCCCCAAGGTGACACACTAGGGCAGATGAAGCCCTTTTCAAGTATTTCTTGCAACTGTACCTTCAACTCCTTCAATTCTGCTGGTGCCATTCTATATGGTGTTATGGAGATTGAATCCACACCAGGCATAACATTAATCTCAAACTGTACTTCTCTTTCCGGAGGTAATCCTGGCAATTCATTAGGAAACACATCTGGAAAGTCATATACTATAGGGATGTCCCTCAATGTTAGGCTCCCCACTTGGGTGTCTACCACATGTGCTAAGCATGCTTCACACCCCTTTCTAATCATTTTTTTCAGCTAGTGCAACCAAAATGATGTTTGATGGCAATAGTTGCCTCTCCCCATGTATTACCACATCACTGTACTAAGGGAGACCAAAAGTGACTGTCTTCAGTCTACAGTCAATCATGGCGTGATGCCTGGCTAACCAATCTATGCCCAAGATGATATCATAATCTCTGAAGGGTATTTCAATGAGATCAGACAGAAAAGTATGTCCTTGGATCATCAAAGGACAATCCTTATACATTCTATTGACCCTAACCTCCTGTCCTAATGGACTTGTTACTAGCACCTCAAAGTTCATTTTTGTACATGGAACAGCAATGCAATCAATGATGCTAGCACTCACATAGGAGTGGGTAGAACCCAGATCAAATAACACAAACACATCTTGATTAAAAGTTGAGAAGGTACCAGCCATAATATCAGATGTCTCAGCCTCTTCTCTCTGTCTCATTGCGTAGACTCTGATTGAAGCACTGCCTTGCTCTGACTGATTCACTGTGCCTTGGCTGCCTGCTAGACTACCTCTACCCCTGCCTCTACCTCTGCTATGTGGTTGTGAACCTCTGGTGGCAGGATTCTGAACTGACCCTTTTGTAGTAGTAGGAGGTGGCCCAACTCTATAGGCACTGGTGCAATCTTTAGCAAAGTATCATGCGCCTCTGCAGTTATAACAAGCTCTTGTGGCCTTGTAGCATACCCCACCATGATTTCTCCCATAAGTTTCACATTGGTGGGGAGGGTAGGAACTTCTGGTAGTCTACTGACCAGATGGAGGAGGTCTCTGTCCCGAAAATCTTCCCCTAACAGACTTTTTATCACCCCTGCTGTGTCCCCCAAAGTTCTTTCTCTTCCTAGTAAGACCACTGAAACTCTGATCTACTGACTTTCTCTTTTTCTCTTTTTCTGTCTTCTCTGATTTCTTTTTCTCTGGGGCCGCTTCTGACTCAATTCTTTCTAATTTAAGTGCTTGAGAAATGAGCTTAGAGAAGCTATTATATTTGAATCCAACCACTTGTAGTCTGAGACTGGGCTTCAGGCCGGTTTCAAACCTCTTACATCTTTCCCTACTGGTAGAAAGGAGACTTCCTGCATAGTGGCTCAGGCGGGAAAATTCCCTTTTATATTCTGCCACTGACCTATTTCCCTATTTCAGAATTAAGAACTCCTGTAACATTTGGTCCACATAGGCATCTGGGACATATTTTTGTCTGAACTCTCAAAGAAAGTCATCCTAGGTTAGCATTGAAGGTTCCACCAAACTATGAGGAATGGTTTTCCACTAGTCATATGCATCCCCCTATAGTAGTGACACTGAATACTCAAATCTGAGCTCCTCTATACAATGTAGTTTCTTGAACACCCTATCCATTCTCTCCAAACATTGTTCTGCCTCTAGTGGATCTATTGTCCCCTAGAACTCAGTAGCCCCATATTTAATCAGCTTGTCATACTGCCTAGCTGAAGGTTGTGGTTGTACCACTGGTGTCTGCAGTGGCGCTTGAGTAGGCATGTTACCAGCCATCTGTTGAAACAATGCAGCCATCTGCTGAGCAAACTAAGCAAGAAACTGTGGTACTGAGGGGACTGGTGCGGCTGATCCACTCACATTGTGAAGGGCTGGGGCTTCCCCTTGCACCTCAGCCTCTATTGATTGATCGACTAAACGGTCCTCTTATTCCATAGTCAATTAGAGGATATTACACCTCCTGGACAAATAACACAAAGAGATTTCCTCCCATTAGTGCATATTTATAATGTAATGTACTATATGTATCAAACCATGACATTGAGCATTTGTACTATGAAGAAAGAATATTCAAATTATAGGTCAAAATAGAATTTAAAAACTAGCTCTGATACCACTAAAACATGTCACACCTTACTCTCCGTAAGGTATAACATTATCCCGTAGTATACCTAATGAATTAACAAACTTCGTCTACTGATAACCCATTAAATATACTATAAGAGATTTTAAACATTTTCTTACTTCTTTTTATAGTGGTGAGCACTATTGATAGGTGTTAAATATATATATATTTTTTTTAACTGAAGTGAACCCAAATAACAAATATGAAATATCAGTAATTTTTGTAAAAATTTTGGCAGAGTGCCATCTGTATTTTGAATAAAATAATTCTTCAAAAACCTATAAAAAGCACTTCTAATATATTTGCTCAATCCCAAACTCTAGTATGGCTTAACATAAATCAATTTTCAATATTTCCAAAGATAGACTACCAATAACTGAGTAGTTCAAAAGTTGAGATAAGAAATAAATATGTTACAACTTTAATTTACAACTGCTCAAGACAAAGTACAATATATACATACAGTGCACATACATTACAACAAAAATTACAAAAAGTGGTATACTCAATATACCCGGCAGAATTCCAAAATGTAGCACAAGCAGCCTACTCTACTGCTCTATCTATCTGTCTATCTGCGACAACAATAAAGAAGCTATCGCTGAGCCAATGTCTCAGTGGTGCACAACATTAAAAAATTGCAATTTAAAACCATAAACCATAAATCATATAAAATATGGATACTTAAAATCATAGTTAAATTCAAAAGACAGAAAATGCCATAAAGAATTAAACTCCAATTCACAATGTCTCAATGAATATCAATAAATCACACACACAGCTTAATCATGATTCCATGATCCAATTCATCTTAAAAGTCGATGGCTAGTGAGGAATAACATAGCTAGCTAGCAATTATATGAGTAATCATCCTATTCATCCTCAACTGACACACACCTCAACACTTTAGCCAGAGAAGGAATTCAAAGCCAATTCATCCCACTAGACAAGCTAGCGAGGAATTCAATCAAATATACATGATAGCTGTAGTTTCAAACCATTTGCAATATTTTTTAAGCAATAAGTATCCATCAAATTTCCATTCAAACAATTTTTTCACAATTTAAAACAATAACATACAAATTGTCATAATTTATTTCAATTGAAAATTCAAAAGAAATAACTGTTGTGCATAAACCTCTGAGAAATGCCTCTTGGCCTTGACTCAGTGGTTCCTTCTCCTTCTCTGAGTCTTTTCTAAATGAAACACACAATTTGAAAGTGTTTCAGAACTCTTTTAAATTGTTTCTAATAATAAAGTTCAATAATTAAATTTAGTTAATACTATTGCTTTCCTTAGTCAAGCTATAATGTTGAACTTTGATGCACTCTAAGTGAATTAATTTTAATGTTACCAATATATCACATTTTATAGTCCTTTACTATTGGTATATGTTATCAATTTCATTTTCAAGTGTATTGCATTTTATTACAATTTATCAGATTTTGGTATGCTGTTTTGACCTAGTCAGATGACCTAGTTCCCTCGATTTTTGGGTTCTGGTCAAAATTACTAACTTGTAGGTCTATGTCTTAGTGAACTTTTGCCACAAATTTTAGGTCATTTGGTGTTTAGTAGACCAAGTTATGGTCATTTTACTATTGCTGGACAAATTGCACTAAAATGGCAAACTTACATTTTTAGGTCATTTTCGGTTTTGGCAGTTTTTATACCCGAATTATGCAAGCATTTTGACTTGCTTATAGTCATTTCTAGGTTTTGGTGTCTTCATAAGAGTTGTAGCTCTATGTCTAAGCTATCCATGATATAAATTTTAGGTCATTTGGACTTGTTTTGAGTGAGTTATAGCCAAAACACTAACTACTGTACAAATGGTCAATTTTCAGCTTTGCAAAGTCACTAATCTGGATTTTGTCAATTCTCATGTCACCTTTTAGACAGAATTTAAGTAGGCTTTCTTCATGAAAGTTGGCACATTTTGTGCCTAATTTCACCTCCAATTAGCCTCACACCAATTGGAGTCACACAATTCTATTTATAGCCTAAAATATATACTGCCCTTAACACATTTTAAAAGCATCAATCCAAATACACATTCAACAAATGCATCTTTACTTCCCAAACCATTCTGCACTTGTACCATACCATACTCATTCAATAGTTTACATTCTAGCAACTTTGAGCAGAATACCATGAGCTTACATACACCAAATATAACTCCTAATTTACAATATCCAATTCTAAACAATACATACACATGAATGCTCCTAACCACTACATATAACTTCCATCCTCAATCATACACACTGCCCCCACATCATCACCACCAGAATTCATTAACAAGTTTCATGATATCATACATAATTTCATGGGTTTAAAGGCTGCCCAAAAATGGCAGTTTACTCAGACGTTAAATTTCCCTTACAAACCCTTAATTTCAATTGCTCAATTCACATATACACATACAATACATTGGCTAAAACATCTTATACATTTAAGCACTTAAATCAATACCTCAAAATACCATTGACATGAAGAAATAATTCATTAATTTTGATATTCCATGGCTTCCAAAAATAGTACCCAACAATTACTCAAGTAATTCTTTCAATTTTTCAACCAAAATGCTACCCACAACACCAACATAAACTTTAACAAAGAAAGGATGAAGAAATGGATATTTACCACTTATGAAACTTGTTAAAAACTCACCAAATCTTTTCTTTCTTGCTCACTATCTCTTCCCCAAGGTGTATAGATAACTTTTAATGAAGGAGACTTGAGGTTTTTATGATTGGATCATGGATGCATGGAGCTTGGTTGAGTTTTGGCTATGGAGGTTCCATAGAGGATGAATTCGACTGGTTTGAGAGGAGGTTGAAGATGAACTCATTTTTGTCCACTTCAGCTTTTAAGAGTCCCAAAATTCTAAGTTAGTGGAGCACTAACCATAGTTTAAGATTTAATTAATCAAAGTTTTTAATTATTTCAAATTCTACCCCTTAATTTCTCTTAATTGTTCTACCTATGTAATTTTATTTTTTTATGGCATTTTAAAAGTTTCATATCATTTATTTTTAATGGAAATTTAGGTAAAAAGACAACTTGGGGTGTCAAATGACCAAAATGCCTCTATTCGGTTTATATTCCTGATTTTTTGATAACATCAATTTTTGTCGGTTTCTCGATTTTTCGTTTTTCTTTGTACTAATTAATTAATTTTTTTTTGACATTTCTAATGTCATTTATACTTCAATAGATGTTTATTTAAATCTTAAAAATATTTCTCAAGGTTCCCCGTGGTCCAAGGCTAGTCAACTGTCCACGCCACAACTTCCTTGTATGGTCACCAATCGCTACGGTTTTTGGCTCGTTTAACTTAATTATATTTCATTGCTCTTATTTTTTTTCTTCATTTTTCTTGTATTTTCCTCTATTGTATTTTATTATTTTATGTCTCCTCACTAATATTTAAGTATAATTTTATGCATTCTAGCTGTCCGGACAGACACTGATCACCGGAACAGTAGAACGCACTACCGAACATAGGGGTGTTATATACTTAACTGGACAAGTCAGCCAAAAATCATCTCTGAAGACGAAATGACCAAAATGACCTCCGTTTGGCTTATTGAGCCAAAATCGTCTGTACCGATCGAAAAATTTTTCTAAGCTTTTTTTTGGCATTTTAATGCCATAGAAACCTCAATGACTCTTTTTTGAAGTCCCAAAAATTGTTTCACGAATTTTTCCCATGGTTTAGGGCTTCTAGGTTCAAGGACTACAACTTCCCTCTAGGTTACCCATTGCCAGGGCACCGGCTCATTTAACTTGGTTATATTTTATTTCTAAAATTTTTCCTTAATTTTTCTTATTAATATTTGAGTTAATTATGGTTCCTCACTTTAGTCTAAATATTTTTCCAGACATTCTAGCTGACCAGACTGACACCGATCACTAGAATAGTAGAATGTACTGAATTGCTACAGTGAGGGTGTTACAACTCTTCCCCTCTAATTTAGATTTCGTTCTCGAAATTTACCTGACTTAGGTAATCGTGGAGTTGCTGCCTCCTTGCTTCTTCTCTTCCTTGTATCGCCTCATCAATGTTTGAGTTCGGCTCCTCTTGAGCTTCCATAGTATATACCCGTGGTGCCACCCTAACTTTGGCCCTTTCGACTGTCTCAGAAACAATCTTCCGTGAAATGTCAGCCATCTCTACTCTACCCAATCTTTTACCCCTTTGAACTACAGGGGCAAGTCTATTAACTTGTACTGGAGCAATTGAACCACTCCTCTGAGGGCAATCTCTTATGAAATGATCCGTAGCCCCACACTTGAAACACTCTCTAGTTAACAGTCGACACTCCCCTCTGTGTCTCCTACCACAGTGCATACATTCAGGCACTGGGGTTGATCCCTTTGTTATTGTGCCCGGGGAGCTAGCTATAGATATCCCAATCTGGCCTCTCTGGCCCTGTGTCTGATCTTGTGAACCAGAACCTTTAAGCTTCTTACTATCAGTCAGTATACTTGACTGTCCTGGTCTAAATTCCCTCTTATGCTGCCTATCTTTCCTATTCTGTTCACTTACTCTAACCCTTTTTACTTTCAGCGTGGCTTCAACTAATTTTGTGAAGTCCATAATCCCCAAGGTAATGATCATTATTTTGATGTTGTTATTTAGCCTCTCTTCAAACCTTCTGCACCTCTCTGCTTCTGTGGGGACTATCTCTCTTTCATAGCGGCTTACTTTGACAAACTCCTTCTCATACTCTGCCACTGATAACTGCCTTTGCCTTAAACTAATAAACTCTCTTCTTCTGTCTTTTAGGTACACACTTCTCACATACTTTTTCTTAAATTCAGCGAGGAACAATTCCCAAGTTATCAACTCTGGCCGGACCTCAATAGATATGGTGTCCCACCACTGATAGGCATTATCTTGAAGTAGGGACATAACACCCTCCAAGTTCTGCTCTGGGGTGCAATGCAGTTGCTTCAATACCCTTATGGTGCGGTCCAGCCAATTCTCAGCCACCACCGAGTCATTTTCTTTCTTACATATGAAGTCCATAGCTCCAAATTTTTTCAGTTTTTCCTTATGGGATTTCTGCTGTAGAGGTGGTGGTGGTGGTATAACCCTAGCCATCTTTCTGAAGAATTTAGCCATTTACTGAAACATAGCCAGCGGAGGCTATGTAGGCACTGCTGGAGCTAGTGGAGCAGGTTCTCTTTGGCCCCCAGTCTCAGCTGCAGGTGGAGCACGACTCTCCACTTCCTCATTTACTGCGGAGAAAATGAAATGCAGAAGGATTTCCAGTTAAAGGTATATATAGAGAAGGTCTGAGCATTTATTGCTAGTAGAAAACGAAGCGGACGCCTCGGAAATCGAAGGAATAAATGCTTCGACTGAACCAGCCTGGATAAAGGAGAAGACTCAGGAATGGGAGAGATTGGGAGAGGGGGCCCGGCATGAGAGATCGGAGAAAGATCGTATTACGAAGGTAAGAAGGGATGGGAGATTGAAAAGCAAAGAGAGAATAAGATAACTTCCAATAACTGTCGTCATAATCAGAGCTGAGGTAGTTAAAGCGTTGCAGACGAGATCAAATCTCCATCGTATGCCTCCTTTGTAGAATCGCCCACAATACTGATAGGCGCCAGGAAGTGTCATGGCAGTCCTATACATCTCGATCTCCACCGTTGATCTTACTTGTAAGGACAAGTCCGGAGCCCTTGGATCAAAGAAGAAGACGACAAGACTGGCGGTTTTTACTCCCAGCCCTCGGATAGCTCTTGACAAGAAAATTTTGAGCCGTCAGATAAAAAAAGAGAAAGGATAAATATTTTGAAAAGGATCTCAGCCGTTCATTTTGATTCTTTTTAATTCCCAAGCATCAGAGCATGTCCTTTAAAATCCAAACCTTCCATCTCCCTCAAAGAAAATCCTGACCCTTCATTGGGAGCACCCGATCCCTATAAATACTTGCATGAAAACTGTTGAAGGGAGACGAAAAAAAAAGGTGGTGACTATAGTGGAAAGGCTTTGAAACTTAATTCAGTTTTGCTACTCTGCTATTTTTTTTAAAGCTTTCAAAAATAGAAAAGACTTCAGAAACCAGTTTTCTAAAGTATTTTCTTTGAAGGGGTATTGAATACTGAAACTCTCTATTTTCAGTTCATTCATTACTCTGTGATACCCTCTCTTAGTTTCAGTTTTATCTTCATTTCTACTTTCATTTTCCAAGCTTAACCTCATTCAAACCCGGTTGTTGTCATTTCGGTTTAACTGCATTTTCACTTGGTATTCTTCATTCCAAGGCGAACATTAGTCCCCGGGCTATTAGCGCGCAGCTCTACTATATTTTTTGACTCCATTGTTAGTTCTATACATTCGACTCCCTACAGGTCAGTGCCTGTACCGCTGCTTTATCAAGTGCTCGTTTTTATTTTTTGTATTTTCTTTGTATTCATGTTCGTAATTTTCACCAAGTTTATGTTATGCTAAAGAACCAGCGAAGAAGGTTATTCTTGAGTTTACTTTTTATTCATCAATTCATTCTTTTTTCGTTAGCCTTTGTTACTTTCAAATGTAGGTGTTCTGGTCCCGAGTAACGCATAAGTAGTTTGATAAAATGTTGACACAAGAGTTTCTTTAAATAAAAGTTCAGATAATAAATCAGAGAAAATTATGAAGTCAAACCACTAGACTAGCTCAAGAAGATGACTGGGTAAGGTGGGGAGTCGGAGTAAAATTAAATCTCAGACTAGCAAACAAAATAGAGCAAATATTGCCTGCCGAAAGGTACTGGTAAGGCGATCACGTAGGAGATCGGTTCAGTCAAAGCATTTATTCCTTCGGTTTCTGAGGCGCCCGCTTCGTTTTCTGCTAGCAATAAATGCTCAGACCTTCTCTATATATACCTTTAACGGGAAATCCTTCTGCATTTCATTTTCTCTTCTTTCTTTCTCACTTTTCCTGTTCTAGCCGCTCCGACCACAATCCAGCCATGGTAGCTATTTTTGATCTTTTTCCGACTGTTCCCTTTGTTTATCGACTAAAAATTTATGACCCTGGTGATTAGAAAATCACGATGGCCACCTCTGATGACAGAGAGAGAACCAGACTAATTTACCGATCCAGATTGAGAATGTCGATCTTGTTGATCTCGAGTCGGTCGACCGATCTAATCAGCGAACTGATTTTGGGCGAGAAGACCACTAATTTCCCTCTTATCATTGGTGATTGCCCTTCAAAGTTCACTTGGCTCCTCACCACATCGGGTGTCCCGACCGCGGCTCGATTTTGAGCGATAACATTGACGATGACCTCTCTTATCTTTATGAGAGTCATAGTCACCCCATATGAGCTGTACATCTATCCGATGTCGATGGCTGGTTTCCTAATCAAACACATCTTTTGATTCATCCACGAGACTAGGCTTTGACATAGGTCTTTACTAGGTAGGATGTACCGCTGATCTCTAGAGATTGCCCAAATAATGTAATCTGACCTTTAATGTAATTCGATCTCTAGAGATCGCCCAAATGATGTGATCTGACCTTTAATGTAATCCGATTTCTTGAGTTCGCCTAAATAATGTAATCCGATCTTTTGGAAATGAAATCTTATTTTGACAATTATCATTTTATTATTATTGCATTGGTTATTTTCCAATCTCTGATGTGTTTATCCGATCCGATTCCTAATTGAATAGCCCTTAGCCGATCTATAATTCTAAACATCTACCTAAATCTTCCAGTCTTTAACCAGCCGATCTCTCCTTATTGAAAATGAGCAGCGCCGAGGGTCAAAGAGCGGGCAAGCCCCCCTTCCGTTCACGTCTCCTGGCCATCAAATGAAGTTGAGGTGGTCGAACCAAGTGAGCAATCTAAACCTCCTACATCCTCCATTCTAGCCCTTGGTCAAGCGGCACCCTTAAGACGAACGCATACCTCAGGGAGAGAAAGCCTTCCTGTAGATGAGCTACCGTCAATCCTTCAAGAAACCGATCTGCAGACGATTAGCCAAGAATATAACCTTTGGACCGACTCATACGAACTCATCAGATGCCATGGCGATCTCCGAGCCGATCATTTCTTCGAAGAAAATGATATGATCATGATATACGAAGAACAATTAAAAGCCGGGCTGCGGTTTCCTCTCGATGACTTCTTCAAGGAAGTTCTAAAATTCCACCAAGTATGTGTAGTTCAAGTACATCCGAACTCATGGCAGATCCTAGTAGCCTTCAGAGGCCTTTGCTGAGCTAAGGGACTCAGTCCAATAGCGAAGGTGTTCGCCGAGCTACATAGGCTAACTCGTCGAAAGGATGACGAGTATTGGTTCTTTCAGGCGAAGCCGCATTGCGGGCTTTTTACCGATCTGCCTTCCTCACTGAAGAATTGGAAGAATCGCTTCTTTATTTTGAGGAGCAAGATTCCGAACGGTTTTGAGGGTTTCCCACGTAGCTGGCTGCATCTTGGCCCCTCACTTCCGAAGCGCATCACCCTGAATAGGGAAGAGGGCATAATGGTGATGGAGCTAAAAGATCAGGCGGCCACTCAGAAGTTCTTCTTTCTAGATGCGGTGACGGCTGAACTGCATATTGAACAATGCACTGACACGGTGAAGAACGCGGCTTGACTCTCGACCTCAAATTTCGGTACTTTCTATATCTCTGATCTTTGGGCCTTAGCGAACTCACTGACTTTTTCTTTGTGCAGGCATGGCGAGCGGTGAGGCTTCCAAGGAGAGCCAAAAGCGGAAGAGAGAGGTTTCCAGAAAAGTGTGGGAGATGAAGTATGCCGAGGCCTCTTAGACGCTAATGCACGATCCAGGGGAGATACAGGGAGGTTCATCCCGACCCTTGGGACCACCGATCCCTGAAGTAGAAGTGGTTCAGTCTCTTCCTCGACAAGAAGAGCAGCCACCACCTCCTCTAGTTGCTTCGAGTGCGAAAGGGGGTCCTTCCCAACCCACTTCGAGGATACTCTCCCGCGGCGCTCAGGTCTTGATTCACTCCTTGGAGAAGAACCAAACTGTTCGAGAGAATCCGGGTTTGGCTAAGGTTTTGGGGGCCTCCATCTGCCTTCAGGAGGATCGGAATACGCTGACCTCGAACAGTCTCAATGATATCCTGACCTAGAGTATGAGCCTGAGTGTGGAGAGTTTGGTGAACCAACATATCATCCGGGAAAAGGCTCATCATTTAAAGCAGAAGATCCAAAAGGTGGGTCAGGAAGTGGCTTCCGCCCGAGCTCAACTTTCATCCGCCCGAGAATATATAGCTGAAATTGAGGGGCAAATGAAATTCTATGAAGATAAATTAGCCGACCAGACTCATGTTCTCGAAGAAGCTCGGGCGCTCTGAGATGCTGATGTCGCTCGCCTCACTACAGAACTCAGAGCGAAAGAAAAAGAGGCAGTGATGAGGGAGGCCGGTGCTTATGTGAACGCCCACAGGGACCTTTTGGCCGAGCTCAAGAAGCGTTATCCCGAGGAGGACTTTTCCTGGATGGTGGACGTCGCTCCCCAAGACGAAGAGGATAGCGAGGAGGAGGCTGAGGGTGATAAAGAGGGTGAACAAAATGTAGAACAGGCTGGGGGTGATCCTCCAGCAGAATGACTTGTATTTTTTATTTTGAAGTGAAATGAAGTTCTTTCTTTTGTTCAATGACTTGATGAGATCGGAAAGAATCTAAATTGTACAAGCGCCAGACTGTCTAAACCAATTAGAACATCAAACTTAAAAGTGATTATTAATCCAAGTATAAGAGGTCGGAAAAACATTGTAAGCATGAGATCGACTGAGAACAAACACCGAATGGGACTTAAGATTATTAAAATTGGAAACCTGATTTAAACACTTAAGATTGGAAGCATCATTAAACCGGATTAAAACCTTAACTTTATTAAATGATTATCCATAAAATTATAAAAGGGAGATTGAAAATAAAATTGGATGGCACGAAGACCTGATGTTGGTTTGATTTCATTTGATGAGAGATCGAAAATGTGATTAACTGGCCAAGAGACTTAATAATTGGTTCAAGAGATCGGTAAGGATTTGAGCAATACGGAAACTTGGTATTGGTTCGGTTTCTTTGGAGAGAGATCGGAAATGTGATCGTCTGGCAAGGAGACTTGGTGTCGGTTTAGATCCCTATGAAGAGAGATCATAAACGAATGGAGACTTGGTGATGGGGATCGATTTCAAAGTCTATTGATTTCGGGGATCGACAGCTGCCCCTCTTTACATAATTTCTATCGAAGGGAAAAAATTTCGCGTGTAGGAATTATGTAAAGATTCAGACCCATATTTTGGACAATTTAAAATTTTGAAACTGAAATTTAAAGTTAGGAAACTAAAACCCACTCAGGCCAGCAACCCAGAGGTTGGCAATAGGAATTTAAACGCTGAAAAGCTAAAATCAACTTAGATCAAAGAACCAGAGGTTGATAACAGGAATTTAAATGCTGAAGAATTAAAATCAACTTGGATCAAGGAACCAGAGGTTGATAACAGGAATTTAAATGCTGGAAAATTAAAATCAACTTAGATCAAGGAACCAGAGGTTGATGACAGGAATTTAAATGCTGAAAAATTAAAATCAACTTAGATCAAGGAACTAGAGGTTGATAACAGGAATTTAAATGCTGAAAAATTAAAATCAACTTAGATCAAGGAACCAGAGGTTGATGACGGGAATTTAAATGCTGAAAAATTAAAATCAACTTAGATCAAGGAACCAGAGGTTGATAACAGGAATTTAAATGCTGGAAAATTGAAATCAACTTAGATCATAGAATCAGAGGTTGATAACAGGAATTTAAATGCTGGAAAATCAACTTAGATCAAGGAACCAGAGGTTGATAATGGGAATTTAAATGCTGGAAAATTTAAATCAACTTAGATCAAGGAACCAGAGGTTGATAATGGGAATTTAAATGCTGGAAAATTAAAATCAACTTAGATCAAGGAACCAAAGGTTGATAACAGGAATTTAAATGCTGAAAAATTAAAATCAACTTAGATCAAGGAACCAGAGGTTGATAACAGGAATTTAAATGCTGGAAAATTAAAATGCTCACAAAGTAAGCCTAACCTGACACAAGAATTCTTCTGCGACAAAGTGTAGTTAATAGGATCCCGAAGGTCAATGATTAATGGAGGACGAGTTACAAGACTTGTCCTACAACTTCCCTTTCCTTACTCACTTCCCCGGATGCCCCTTTTCTGTTCTCGACTTTCTTCTTGTTTTGTGGAAAGCGCCCTTGCGGGTTTTCACTTTCCCTTCCATTCATTCCACTAGAAGCGCCCTTCCGGGTTTTCATCCCTAGTTTTTTTTTCTTTTTTTTCTTTTTTTTTTCTTGCTATCGACCATCCCCTGCAAGTTTCTTAGCAAAGTACATGAGGTTATCAATATCTAAATCCTCATCTTATAACAAAATTTTAACAAATTAATAGCACATAAAAAATAACATTAGAGTGTGAGTATATGAGAAAGATTAAAATGCGAAGAAGATAGATCGAAGTGAAAGGATGACTTTATTATGGCTTTATTATGGCTTTGAGAAACAAAGGTACAGTTTCAAAGAAAAAGGGTACAAGGATAGATCTCACAGATTCCTTGTAGTTAGCTTTGAAGTCTCTTAACTGCCATTATTTCAAGTACTCTATTAATGAAGATTCATGCCGTGATGGTTTATTTTTCCTTCCTTGTCCCATATCTTCTTCCTTATTTCTCCATTTTCAGGTTCTAAGGGCGCCCTTTTGGGTTTTCAACCTTACATTTTTTTTTATTATTTTTTTTTTACTCGCTCTTTCAGGGTGCCCTTTCGGGTTTTCACCCTTCACTCATTTTACAGAAAGTGCCCTTCGTGGTTTTCGCCTTTTTTCACGCATTTTGCTAGGGGCGCCCTTTTGGGTTTTCATCCCTACCTTTTTTTTTTTTCTTTTTAGGCATAATATCTCTTGGCAGTGTCGGCATTCACGGGTCTTGGGAATTCTTCACCATCCATATGGGACAAGATTAGGGCCCCCCCAGAAAATGCCCTTTTAACCACCTAGGGTCCCTCACAAGTTGGTAACCATTTACCCTGGGCATCATTTTGATTTGGAAGTACCTTTTTCAGGACTAGGTCCCCGGGTTGAAATTCGTGTGGGCCAATGCCTTTATTAAATGCTCTAGCCATTCTTCTCTGGTATAACTACCCATGACACGCTGCCGCTAGTCTTTTCTTGTCTAGCAAATTTAATTGGTCCAACCTTGAATGGATCCACTCCGACTTATCAATCCTTGATTCCTTCAGAATTCTTAGGGAAGGAATTTCCACTTCAATAGGTAATACAACTTCCATCTCGTAAACCAGTGAGTATTTGGTTGCCCCAGTTGATGTCCTTACGGAAGTCTGGTATGCATGAAGGGCGTAGGGAAGCATATCATGCCAATCTCTATAGGTGACTGTCATTTTCTGAATTATTCTCTTGAGATTTTTATTTGCAGCTTCTACTGCTCCATTCATCTGGGGACGGTATGGTGAGGAATTGAGATGTCGGATCTTGTATTGATCACACAATCTTTGGATCTTTGGACCATTCAAAATCTTGGCGTTGTCAATAATGATCTCACTAGGGAGGCCGTGTCGGCAGATAATATTATTTCTGAGGAACTTGAGAAATGTGTTCTGTGTGATGTGGGCATATGATGTCACTTCGACCCATTTAGAAAAACAGTCAATAGCTACCAAGATAAATCTATGCCCATTGGATGCCTTGGGGTTGACGGGACCAATCACGTCAATTCCCCACATTGCGAAAGGCCATGGTGAGACGAGGTTGAACAATTGGTGAGGCGGAACATTTATCGGATCCGCGTAGATTTGACATTTGTGACACTTCCGAAAATATTCAATGCAATCCTTCTCCACAGTAGTCCAGAAGTATCCTCGTCGCAAGATTTGCTTAGCAATCTTATGTCCATTAGCATGGGTAGCACAGTTCCCCTCATGAGTTTCGAAAAGGATCCTCTTTGCTTCTTTTGCATCCATGCATCTCAACCATTCGCCATTGGAGCTTCTTTTGTATAGAATTTCTCCACTGGGGAAGTATCCCAAAGCTAATCTCTGGATCATTCTTTTTTCGTTTCTACATGCCTCTGGAGGGAATTCTTTGGTTTTGATGTAGACCTAGATGTCATGATACCAAGGTTTACCATCTGTTTCTTCCTCGATCATTAAGCAGTACGCTGGCTCACTCCTTGCTTTGATCTGCAATTCCTGAGTTGTCTACCCTTCTTCTATTTGAGCCATGACAACCAGGGTGGCTAAGGCATCCGCGAATTGATTTTTTTCCCGACTAAAGTGAGTGAAAGAAATTTCTTCAAATTTCTTGATCAATTCCAGTAGGTACTTCTGATATGGGATTAACTTCGGATCCTTGGTTTGCCATTCTCCCTTGACTTGATAAATGATCAAGGCTGAATCTCCATATACCTCAAACTTCCTGACTTTCATTTCGATGGCGGCCTGTAAACCCATCACACAAGCATCGTATTCTGCGACATTATTGGTACATTCAAACCTTAACTTGATGGCTATTGGGAAGTGTTTCCCATCGGGTGATACTAGTACTGCTCCAATTCCATTACCAAACAAATTAACAGCTCCGTCAAAATACATTTCCCACACATCAGCTGGCTCTTTTTCTTCGCTGTCGACTTCATTAACATGCTTATCAGGGAACTCAAAATCCAAGGCTTCATAATCCTGGATTGGGTTTTCTGCTAGGAGATCGACATACCGCTTTCACAGCTTTTCGGGTCATATAGACAATGTCATATTGAGAGAGTATGACTTGCCATTTGGCTATCCTTCCTGGCACAAATGGGCTTTCAAATACATACTTAATAGGATCCATCCTAGAGATGAGCCATGTCTTATGATTCAACATGTAGTGTTTAAGTCGATTTTCCGCTCAGGCTAATGCGCAATAAGTTTTCTCTAGGAAGGAGTACCTTAACTCGCAATCATTAAACTTCTTGCTCAGGTAATAAATAGCCCTCTCTTTTCGACTGGTATCGTCATGTTGTCCCAAGACACATCCCATTGAATTCTGTTGGACAGCCATGTATAGAATCAATGGTCTTCCTGCCACCGGAGGAACCAGTATCGGCGGATTTAACATGTACTGCTTAATTTTCTCGAAAGCCTCTTGACAAACTGAATCCCATTGAGTTGTGTTATTCTTTCGGAGTAGTCTAAAGATAGGTTTAGCTTTAGCGGTGAGGTTGGAAATAAATCTCGAGATGTAGTTCAGCTTCCCTAGGAAACTGCATACCTCCCTTTCTGTTTTTGGGGATGGCATCTCTTGAATAGCTCGAACTTTGTCTAGATCTACTTCTATCCCCTTCTCACTCACTATGAATCCCAACAACATCCCAGATTTAGCTCCGAACACATATTTGGCAGGGTTCAATTTTAGCTGATACTTCCTGAGTCTCTCGAATACTTTTCTTAGCACCTGCACATGGCTTTCTGCTTCCCTGGATTTGATGATCATATCATCCACATGCACCTCCACTTCTTTGTGCATCATATCATGGAATAATGTGACCATAGCACGTTGGTAGGTAGCGCCTGCATTCTTTAAGCCAAATGGCATGACCCGATAACAGAATACCCCCCACTGAGTGACAAAAGCAGTTTTCTCCTTATCCCGTTCATCCATGGGGATTTGATTGTACCTGGATGCTCCATCGATACGTGAACATCTGCCTAATCCTGTGGCATTTTCTACTAGCATGTCTATGTGCGGGAGAGGGAAATCATCTTTCAGGCTTGCTTTATTAAGATCCCTGTAATCAACACACACCCTGACTCTTCTGTCTTTCTTCATTACCGGGACAATGTTAGCTATCCATTGGGGATATTTGACTGCTTCCAGAAACCCAGCATCATACTACTTTTTGACTTCATCTCTGACTTTGAGCAGCATGTCAGGGTTCATTCTTCTTAGCTTCTGTTTTACCGGGATCATTCCGGGAATTAGGGGAATCTTGTGTGTCACAATCTGAGGATCTAAACCGATCATATCGTTATAGCTCCATGAAAATACGTCTAGGAATTCTTTGAGTAAACTGACCATATCTTCTAATTCTACACTCTCCACAACCTTAAATTCTCTTTTTATTTCTTCTGTGCCTAAATTCACGGTGTGCGTTTCGTCCCCGCAAGGCATTAGGGAAGGTTCATCTCTTTCATCCCTTTCTTCTGTGAGTTCTTCCTCAGAATCGCTTGAAGTAATGGCAGTTATGGGGGTTTCAAAATTAACCAAAGGGATTTCTGAGTCTATTGAATTATTAGGTGCCAATTGATGAATGGTCCTGAAGAAATGAAAGTGGAATATATTATGAAAATGGCAAAACAAGGAAAAGAGAATTGGATGTAAAAATGCACTATTAACCCATTAATATTTATAACATAAGAAAAGGGTCCATTTACAGTATTATACTTGTCACCATGGACAAAATGATTAAATGTTGATAACCAAAAGTACTTTACTCGAAATTGAGTACAGGAATGTCCTCTGCCGTCCAGTTGTCTAGTTCTTGCCCTTCAACTATTGGCGAGACTAGAGCTTCATACAAGGAATCGAGATGGATGACATCAATGGATGGTTCATCGAGTGATTCTTCAGTTTTCGCGGGATTTTCAATAACCGGCTTGGTGAAGAACTTTGTGATTTTCGGGACTACCTTCATTTTCCCAATTTTCTGATCAAATCTTTGATCCCGAAGCATACTTCTCATCCAGAATCGTCCATCCATTAAGGCGTCTTCCTCATAACCCAAACCGCAACGACCAACCTTTTGGATAGCTAGTATAGGTTTGATGATCCCTTGTAATGTAGCGCCTAGCCCCTTGCCCATCTCATGCCCATTCTTCAGCATTACCTTCTGTGACACCCCTTACCCGACTACAGTGTAGCCGAGCAAGTTATGCCACTCAGTGTGCCGAGCACTCTATTTTATCTTAATTCATTTTTATTCTTCCTTTTTAATATAACTTGTGAAATATAATTTATTTAAGCCTTTTGTCGAAATCATAATTTATTTGAGGTTCCGAAAATTTTAAAGAAAATCTGGCGGAATACCGGCTAAAAATAGAGAAAACAGTTCTTCGGAACCTGTGAAAAACACTTCCTATGATCATATTCAATCATCACAACTCCATTTCTCAAAATCTCAACATTTTTCAATCTCAGTTCTCATTCATCCATCTCATATGATACCATGCATAATTCATATATAAATTACAGATAAACATTCACCTTTCCATTTACAAACACAATTCTCATTATTTACATGAATATCAAAATATATTACATAAGTTCAAATACATATGAGAAAATAAAATCAATTACAAAATACCAAAATGACATCTAGCGTCCTACCAATGCACTGCTGACAGTGAGGTGACACAGACACTATGCAGAGCTGCAGGATGGACTTACCCAATCTGTGGTATACTGGCTCGATCAAGATATCTTGACCTACGCGTAGCAAAAGCGACGCGCTAAGCATAAAGCTTAGTGGTGCAAATAATAAAATAGAAAGAAATAATATGCAAATAAAAATCATAATTTCTTAGCCATTGTGTTCATAAGAACCGAATAATTACCAACTTAGTGTTTAGTCGAGGGCTAATTACGTTTTATGATATTAACTTCTTCATGCATTTTGTTTATTTATTTTCTTCATGATCTTGAGTTTCTTTGTATTCTATCGTAATCATTCCTGATATTTAATTTTCGTATTTTCTTTAACAATCAGTTCATTTACAGTTATACTTTTCCATGCCCAAGTAACCTATACTGAACGACTGGACTGGATAACGGGTCGTTGGCACTGGACACCGCAGTGCCTCGGGCCGTCATACCATGGGACGCAGAACGTCAACTACGTATGCAGTCAGTATGGCTAAAAAGCCATGATATCACATAATCGGCATAAAAGCCATGAATACGGGCATAAAAGCCATGGATACGGGCATAAAGCCATGAATACAGGCATAAAAGCCTTTCCTTTCGCAGTACTGCTAAAACAATACCCTATTGGCATGCCAAACTATCCAAACCAATCACATTAGGCCTACTAGGGCATTTTGCATTTTTAAGTTTCACAATTTTTGAATTTCAAGTTTTCATGTCACTATTCATTTCATTAGTCAACTAAAATGTTGACTTTTGCATAAACAATAGGTACATTGGTTTTAATACTCCCAACATACCACATTTTGTATCAAAACTTGTTAGTTTTGGTCACTTTCTCAAAGCTTAGGTCATTTTGGCAAAATTGCCAATTTTTTGGTTTTGGTGTCACTATTCACCTCATTGGTCAACAAGAATGTTGACTTTTAGAATAAAAACGTGTACATTGACTTTGGCACTCCAAACATACCACATTTGGTGTTTAAAACTTGTTGGCATTAAGTGTTAATACCATCCCAAAGTGTAACTCAATACTAGCAGAATTTTCAGTTTTGGTGGGTCAACTTCACTGTTCCATTAGACACTGTTACTATTGGAATTTGAAGAAATGTAAAACATGAAAGTTGTTCCTTATTTTGTCTAGTTGAATTTCTTTTTTTGAATCACTCCATTTGGAGTTTTGTAGCTCCAGATATGGTCCAAAAACCCAAGCTGGCCGGATTGCCAAATCTGCAGATTTACCATATCTACAGTGCATGAACAGTAACTAGAGTCACTTGGTTGGATGGGTTCTGGGCATAATTTGGGGTAGGTTCCTTCATAAAAGTTGTTTGTCTATGTCTTAACTTGTTGCTGTAAAAATTTCAGGTCAATTGACCAAATCTACAGTGAGTTATGGTCAAATGAACAGTTACTGTTCATTTGGTCCATTCTGCAGAATCAGTTTCAGGGTTCCGGATTGGGGCCAAGTTTTGGTCCTCTTGCTTTGGTCTTTTGGGCATGGTTTCTTCAGCAAAAATGTGCCATTATAAACCTAGTTTCATGTCCAATTGGCCAAACACCAATTGGACTTACACAGCCAAAGTTATGGCTGTGTACATGGACTGAATTTTCAGTCACCATTCTGCACCCTCTAGGCAGCACACACGTTCTCTTTGCCATGCTTTATTCCAGTCCCAATTAAGGTCAAATTCCTTCAAATGGTCACTAATTGACCATTAGGATGTACTTTAATAATTTCATAAGCCAAGCTAATTTTTACTCCCCAAAACCCTAGTTTTCATATTCATTTCATGCAACCTATACTTTATCAACCCATCCATCACATATATACATATCTCATACCATCTCTAGGCAAGTTTAATATCAATTAAACTCATCATACCCTTATACATCAAAGCTGCCGAAATTCATGCACACTCCCACAGATATGTTTTGTTCAATTTTTTCATCAATTTCTCATTCAATTTAACTTCCTAACAAAATTTAAGAAAGGAAGATAAGTATATGCACTAACCTTTTTGAAACCAACCTTGAGCTTGTTATTCTTCAAGATTTCTCCTAGAACCATAATAATCATAATCAATTATAACTTCACTTTCCTAAATTAAATATCCAATAAAAATTCAATAGCATTTCCCCTTAAATTGGACTAAACTCCCATCATAAATCTTAAATCCACAACCCATTAATACCCAATCTGGCAGCTTGTGCATTCAAATTTATATCTAATGATATAACCGTTAGATAAATCCCAAAATTATACCATATATTCAAGACATCCCTATACAATATCAGTAAAAATTTCAGCATCAAATCATCTCTATATCATGAGATATCAAAACATTCATTCAACCCTTCACAATCTGAATTTTTGCAGAAATCAGTCTTACTCAGATAGCTCATGCAAAACAATTTATATCTCATAAACCACAAGTCTAAAATTCACCAAATTTTAACACAGCAGCCTCAACATCCCAAATATCATTTGTACCAAATTTCATAATTTTATAAGCATCCTAACTATTTATTTTTCTCAAATTTCAGTAGCCAAAATTCAGAATTCAACCTACAGACAGCCTGTGTTCAACAATATGTTTCTCCAAATCCAACCGTTGAACAATCACCAAATTTTTACCATAACTTCCATACATACATAGCTTAGACATATCAAAAATCAGCCTTAGATGTTGAGCCAAACTCACCTGGACGGAAAAGAAATATGCTGCCCTGCTGAACCCCTATTTCTGCTACTTCTCCTTCTCCTTCTTCCTTTCTTTCTTTCTTTCTTTCTTTTCCTTTTCTCTCTCTTTCTCTCTTATTCCAGCCCGTATGAAGAAGGAAACTGCTGGTTCTTTTGTTTTTTTATCTCATTTTAAGTTCATTTTATCTCTTTTTATTAGTTTTGTCAAGTGGTGATTGGGTGGGAGTAAGTGAGTGACATCATGTGATGTCATTATTTGCTTAATTTTTTATTTTTCTTTTCTTTTCTTTTCTACCACATTTCAATTTAATTTTTAGCAATATTTATTCATATTTAAGATCATAATAATTATTTACTTAACTGGACAAGTCGGCCAAAAATCACCTCTGAAGGCGAAATGACCAAAATGCCCTCCGTTTGGCTTAACGGGTCAAAATTGTCTGTACCGATTGAAAAATTTTTCTAAATATTTTCTTGGCATTCTAATGCCATAGGAACCTCAATGACCCTTCTCTGGAGTCCCAAAAGTTATTTTATAATTTTTCCCCCGGGTCTAGGGCTCCTCGTTGCGAGAACCGCAACTTACCTCTGGTTACCCATCGCTTGGGCACCGGTTCTTTTGACTTAACTGTATTTTATTTCTAAAATTTTTACTAAATTTTTCTCATTAATATTTGAGTTAATTATGATCCCTGACTTTAGTTTAAATATTTTTCCGGACGTTCTAGCTGTCCGGACCGACACCGATCACCAGAACAGTAGAATGTACAGAGTTGCTACCGAGAGGGTGTTACACCTTCGCTACCATAGCCGTAGCCCCTTCATTTCTGGAGGTGGTTTCTTATAATTCAAGAGCCTGGAAATAGCTTTCCAATGATTCCTCAGCTACTTCCACATAAGGAAGTGATTGTGGCTTGGTGACCAGTATGGCCTCCTTCCCCTTCACAGTGATGATCCCGCCATCCATAATGTACTTAATTTTCTGATGTAGGGTTGAAGGTACGGCATTTGTTGAATGGATCCAAGGTCTTCCTAACAACATAGTGTATGCAGGTTCAATGTTCATCACTTGGAACATGACATTGAAAGTGCATGCGCCGATTTGGAGTGGCAAGTCAATGTCTCCCAGTGCCTCTCTCCTCGTGCCGTCAAAAGCTCTTACCACCATAGCACTTTGATGCATGTTTGACCGATCGACCGGCAACCTGGCTAAGGTGGCATTGGGCAAGACGTTGAGTGTGGATCCATTGTCAATGAGTACCTTGGCAATTATGCAACCTTTACATTTTACTGTTACATGTAGAGCTTTGGTGTGCTTTAAGCCTGCCGAGTCTATCTCTTCTTCTGAGAAAGTGACAAAACTGGATACCTAAATTTATCCCACTATCTTCTCAAATTGCCCTGGTGTGATGTCGGGGTTTATGAAGGCCTGATCCATAATTTTCTGCAAGGCTTGACGGTGCACCTCTGAGCTCAGAATCAGTGACAATAGTGAAATTCGAGCAGGTGTCTTCCTTAACTGTTTGACCACGTCGTACTCACTTTGCTTCATTATTTGAAGTAACAGTTCTTCCTGTTCTTCTGGTTCCATAGGTTCTGCTTTCTCCACTTTCTTAGCCTTCTCTTTCGTATTCTTTCGTGGCTCTCCCATTTTTACTTTCCCTTTCTTCTTTTCCTTTTCTTTACTCCCGTAACATCTCCCACTTTGGGTTATAAACTCAACTTCTTGCTCAAGTGGGGAGGATTTTGTGGTAGTGACGGGCTGGGGGTTTGATTGGGGAGTAGCATTGCTAGAAGGTCCGGCATAAGTCATCTTGAAGTGCTCACGAGGAGTGAAGTACGGTTTAGGAGGTGCTGAAGGTGAAGCAAGGCTAGGAGCCGGTGTATTGCTCAATGCTCCTTGGGTGAAACCTTGGAAATTATAGTTACAAGGTACAGCATGGGTTTTCGTGACTGGGAGCTAGGGCGGGGTTCGGATAATTGTTACTGGTGGTGATGATGCTAGGGCGGAGAAGGTCATTCGGTGATTAGAAGTGGAGGCATTCTGGCCGAATCGGGCCATATTTACTTCGCCCTCCATTTTTGACCTTGCTTGGCATCTTAAGACTTTGAGGGATAGTAATTTCTAGACCTCTTGTTTGAACTCTTCACAATTTTGCAGCTCGTGGTTAGCTGCTCTTCTGTGGTAGGGGCATCCCATATTGTCTTCAGGTTCTGGCATTTGAGGGTAGAGGTATCCTTCCCTTACTGCTGTTGTAAAAATTTCCTCAAAGTGAGGAATTAGTTGATTTACCTCCAAGGTTGACCCTTCTCCTTCCGAATCTATCATATTTGCGCTATTGCCCGTACTATGATTGGGAAATGGGTTTGAGGTGACATTGGGGAAGGAGCCATTCCCTTCGATTTTCAGCCACCCATTTCTAATTAGAGCGTGCACCCTTCCCCTGAGTGCTCCACAATTATCAGTAGAGTGCCCCTGCGCCCCTCCATGATACTCACACCGGGCACGGGCATCATACCACCTGGGATATGGTGGCTGAATTGGGTCAAGGGGAATTGGCACTATTTGATTTATACCGATGAGGTATCGGTATATTACGCTGAGTGGGAGGGGAAGAAGTGGATCAGGGTTTCTTTGGGGTCTTGGGTTATTTTGAGGTGGTCTGGGTTGAGTGGGTTGTGGAGGTGGTCTGGGCTGGTAAGTTGACGGTGGCGGATATTGTGGGCGTGGGTGAGGATAATTTGGGAGAGGGGGTGGAATATTTGCAATGGTTGGGCCATGAGGGGGAGGATATGGCCGGTAGTTATTTGGAGGTAATGAAGATTGGGTGTTCTGTCGGGTGATGGAATGCACATCACACTCTTTCTTCTTGCCAAAACTGGTAGTTTTCTTTGCACGATTCTCAGTCAACTCCTGCAGTCGTCCCATCCTTAAGTTGGCTTCTATCCTCTCTCCAGCTTGGATGATGTCCGAAAAGCTATTGGAGGTGTTCCTAATCATCAGATTGAAATAAGGTGCCTTCAACATCTCAATGAACAAAGAGCATAGTTCATTGTCAGTCACTGGAGGATATACTTCTGCGGCTTTCTCTCTCCATCTCTAGGCATATTCTTTGAAACTTTCCCTGTCTCTCTGCACCAAGTTTTGGAGGTCTCTCCTTGTGGGGGCAACATCGCAGTTGAACTTGTATTGTTTCAGGAAAGCGTCAGCCAAATCTTTCCAAGAGCGTAATTTGCTCCTGTCCAATTGAATACACCAACTCAAGGCTGCCCCGGAGAGACTCTCGTGAAAGAAGTGAACCAAGAGTCTATCATCTTTCGTCAGGGCAGACATTTTGGCAATATAAGTGGCCAAGTGAATGCGAGGGTCTGAATTCCCGGTGTATTTATCGAAGTCTGGGACCTTGAACTTAGGCGGCACCACCACATCAGGCACCAATCTTAGTGACGCCACATCAACTGAACCATACATGTTCAGTCCCTGTATTGCTCTTAATCTCTCTTCTAGAGCGGACAGCTTCTCATTTTCTCTCGTCTTATTTTCCCCTCCTATTGCATGAAATACTCCCCCAGTTGGGAAATGAGGGGTGGAATGAACCGAAGTGATCGGGATTGAAGGGTATGGCTCGGCATTTGGGACAGTCGGGTAATGGGAGAAAGGTGGGTCATTATTCAGGGGAGCCAGATTGACGATGATTGTCGGATCCGGGATGGGTGGCTGAAAGGTGAAAGAGGTTGAAGCATGATGAGAATCAACCGTTGTAAGAGGTGGGGGAGGTAGTGGTAAGTTAGGCTCTGAGGCAGGCTTATTATGGGACATCTCTCTCATTAGTCTCATGAGCTCTGAGACCTGGTCTTTCAATTCGGACACTTGTCTTTGTAGGTTCTGGACTTGTTCCTGGTCTTCCATTAGCCTTCTTATTTGTGACCTTGTTAAGTACACTCGTCTGAGTTTAACTGCGTGTCTGGTCAGGCTTGCTTTGTTTGAAGCAATGTTGATTTTCTGTAGGGAGTAAAAAAAGTTTTTAATGAATTTCAAATTTTGTAAAAAAAAAAAAATTAAAGGTCCTGGTTTGGACAAAGGATACAGTGGCATCTGAGAGCCGAAAATGAATTCTGCAGAAGAATAATTGCATCAATTTTATCATGGCATCGTTCGATAGTCCGACGGTGAATGACTGGATTGAATGAGCATCTATGATACCTGTCCATATGGCACATCCAATTTTTCGCATAACCCTAGCGAGGGGGTTCCTACGGGAGTCATACTATTCATTCACAATTTTGTTAAACAATGGCCCAAAGTTGTTCCATTTATCGAATAATTCATACATGGCATTTTTTACATTGGCCTAGGCTCAGGGAGATTCTTAATAATGTAATGACATTTTCTGAGATATTCATACAGCCTTTCTTCTTATCTGGCGGGGTTGAATATTCTCAGGGCATACTCCAGCTGGTCAACATTTTCTTTTAGCTATTATGGCATAAGCTTTGGCAAGTGCTTTGCCCTCAGGCCTTTCTGTTGGCTCAAATGTAGGCCTTTGTGATGGTCCCACTACCTCAGATTTGCCAGATTTCCTACCCCTTTATGGTCCAAGAGCAGGTCTGTCTGCTTGTGTTGGAGCAACTGTAGCAGTTCTGCGTGGACAGTTCCTCAACTGATGCTCTGTCGACCCACACCTTAAGCATGCACCAGTCACTCTCCAACACTCCCCCTTATGCCATTTCAGGCAATGTGGACATGCAGAAGATATTGGGCTGGTCCCCTGAACCCCGTCCCTAGAGAGCTGACCACTGATGGTGTGGACTAACCTCTCCTAGGGGTGAACTATGGCCTGGGCCCCTGGGATTGACCCTGACCTTGTGGTTGACTTGAACTCTATGCAGGTGGACCTTTGAACTTCTTTGCTGGTGCAGGAGATGAGCTAGACTGACTGAGGCCCCTCTTCTGCTATCTCTCCCTTCTAGTCTGCTCACTTATTCTAACCTTTTCAACTTTTATAGTAGCTTCCACTAACTTGGTGAAGTCTGTGATTTCCAAGGCAGTGATCATGGTCTTTATATTGTCATTTAATCCCTCTTCAAATCTCTTACACCTTTCGGCTTCATTAAGGACTATCTCCCTTCCGTAGCGGCTCAATCTGACAAATTCCTTTTCATACTCGGCCACTATCAGCTGTCTCTGCCTTTGGTTAATGAATTCTCTTATTCTCTCTTCCAGGTAAACACTGCCCACATACTTTTTCTTGAATTCTAAGAGGAAGAAGTCCCAAGTTATTACTTCTGGCTACACTTTACTAGACACTGTATCCCACCATCGGTAGGCATCATCTTGCAATAGAGATACAGCAGCTTCTAGATTTTGTTCTGGAGTGTAGTGGAGTTGTTTTAGAACTCTCCCTGTTCTGTTCAACTAGTTTTCGGCTACAATAGAATCATCTTATCTCTTGCCAAAGAAGTCCACTGCTCCAAATTTTCTCAATCTTTCTAAATGTGATTTCTGTTATAGAGGTGGTGGTGGTGGTGGTATTACCCCAGCCATTTGTCTAAAGAATTCGGCCATTTGCTGGAACATGGCCTGTGGAGGCTGAGCAGGCTCTGCTAGAGTTGGTGGAGCAGGTTCTCCCCTACCCCCAGTCCAGCTGCTGCAGGTGGAGCATGACTCTCCACTTCCTCCTCAATTGCCCTCTAAGATGTAGGGTCCATATCCTATTTAACAAAGATAAACAAATCTGCATTAGTGTAACCCCGACTTTTACAAATGCAATGCATGGTATGGACTCGATCTAGGCCCAGAAACACCTAAACCGTGCTCTGATACCACTAAATGTGACACCCCTTACTCGTCTACAGTTTAGCCGAGTAAGATATGTCACACAGTGTACCGAAACATCCTATTTTATTTCAATCATTTTTATCCTTCCTAATTTATTTCTTTCATAGTTATGAAGTATAATTCGTGATATATCATTCATTGAAGTCATTTATTGAAATCATAATTTTATTTGAGGTTTCAAAAATTTTATAAAAAATCCGGCAGAGTGCCGGCTAAAAATGGATAAAACAGTTCTTCGGAACCTGTGAAAAACACTTCCAAAATTTTCAATCAATCCCAAACTCCATTTCATCGACAAAATCTCAATATTTCTCAAATATACTCCCATTTCTCATTCATTCATTTCATATGATATTCATATAAAAGTCATAAATGAATATTCACTTTTTCATTCATAAACACAATTTCCATTATTTACATCAATATACAAAATACATTACATAAGTATTAATTACACATGAAAAACAAAAGTTAATTACAAAATACCAAAATAAAACCTAGTGTCCTACCAATGCACTAATGACAGTGAGGTGACATGGATACTATGCAGAGCTGCAGAAGATCTCACCCAATCTGTGGTCTATTGGGCTCTCAGTCGGCCTCTCCAGAACCTACGCGTGACAAAAAGTAACGCTCTAAGCATAATGCTTAGTGGTGCCAATAATAAAATAAAAAGAAATAACATAAAATAAATATGCAGTGCATCTCCTAATGTCTTATGCAGACAATTTTTCGATCATTATTGGTAATCTTCTTTATTTTGTACTTGCTATATTCATAATTTCATTAAATTTATTCACTTTCATTTTTGATTGCCCAAGTAACCTATACTGGATGACTGGACTGGATAAATGGATAAACTGGCACTGGGTATCTAGTACCTCAGGCCGTCACACCATCGGTCACATATGCATCTCCCGGTGTGCAACAAAACAGCTAATAAGCTGTAATAACATTAGGCACAAGGCCAAGTATCAACATAATGTCAGAATGACTAAAAGCCATGAAATCACAGAATGAAATAATGCCATGTGCAATACTGCTAACCGAACCATATTGGCTTGTCAACTTATCCAAACCAATCTTGTTAGGTGTACTAGGGCATGTTACACTTTTAAATTGTATAATTCTTGAAATTTAAGTTTAGGTGTTACTATTCATTTCATTAGTCAACTAAAATGTTGACTTTTACATAGAAAATAGGTACATTGGTTATAATACTCCCAACATACCACATTTTGCATTCTAAAATTGTTGGTATTGATTGCTAATACCATTTCTAAGCTTAGTGTTACTAGTTCAAAATTTTCAGATTTCTAGCCTCATATTTACTATTCCATTGGTCATTTATACAGTAGGAATTTGGCAAAATTGTCTTCATAAAAGTTGTTCCTTATTTTGTCTAGTTACATTTCCTTTTTCGAATCACTCCATTTGGAGTTTTGTAGCTCAAGTTATAGCCTAAAAACCATAACTGGCCGGATTGGACAAAATCCAAAATTCTCGGCAAAACAGGTTCTGCCAAATTTGGTAACCTGAGTTTGGTTGGAAATTTGACTAGGTTATGATTAGAATTTGGTTTTGTGTTCTTCATGAAAGTTGTAGATCTATGTCTCAGATTTCTTCTGGAAAAATTTCAGGTCAATTGGACCTTTCTACACTAAGTTATGACCAAATGAATAAATACTATTCATTTAGTCATTTTGCCCAGGCAGAATGCAGGTCACTTGGATTAGGGCAATTTTTAAGCCAACTTGGTTTAGTTTTCTGAGCAGGGTTTCTTCACCAAAATTGTGCCATTATATGTCTAGTTTTATGTCCAATTGGATTTGCACCAATTGTACCTATTCAACTCCATTTATAGCTACCCAAAAACCTGCTGGACTCATGCTCAATCCTGCAGGTCAGCCAAGGCAGCTCACCCATACACAATTGCCAAGCCTCAACTCACTTCATTTACTCATCATACAGATTCAAATGGTTACTAATTGACCATTACAAGGTTAATAAACTATCACATGAGCAAACCCTAACTAACCCTAGCTGCCTAAACTTGTAGGGTGCACACACACTTGTTCGTTTCATTTTCTTACATTTCCTACACATATCATGCCATTAAACATGAATTAAACTAAAAATAGCAAGAGTATGGTCACTTACAACTTGGAGCAGAATTTTCTCCCTTCATAAACTTCTTTTTCTTGGCTTTTCTTGGCAGCCAAACACTTTGCCAAGTTGTATAAACAAGTTTTGTTGAAGTGGACTTAAGGTTTAGGGGAGTAGAATCAAGGTTTGGGAAGAGGTGTGGAAACTTCTACAATGGAGAAACGGAAATGGGCAGCCTGCTGGTTGAGGAAGAAGAGATGAATCTGATTGCTTTTTGTTATTTTGGTCTCAATTATCCCTTTTTAATAAGTTAGCTTAATTGTGATTGGTGGGGAGGGTTTAAATGACATAAGCATGAGGTAAAAATTCACATTTAACTCATTTTCTCTTCTTTTCTTCTCTACTCATTTTCAATTTAATTTTTAGCAATATTTATTCACATTTTATGTCATAATAATTATTTACTTAACTGGACAAGTCGGCCAAATATCACCTCTGAAGGTGAAATGACTAAAATGCCCTCTGTTTGGCTTAACAGACCAAAATTGTCTGTACCGATTGAAAAATTTTTCTAAGCATTTTCTTGACATTCTAATGCCATAGGAACCTCAATGACCCTTCTCTGGAGTCCCAAAAATTATTTCATAAATTTTTCCTTGGGTCTAGAGCTCCTAGTTGCGAGAACCGCAACTTCCCACTAGGTTACCCATCGCTAGGGCACCAGCTTATTTAACTTGATTGTATTTTATTTCTAAACTTTTTCTTAAATTTTTCTTATTAATATTTGAGTTAATTATGGTTCCTCACTTTAATTTAAATATATTTCCCGATGTTTTAGCTGTCCGGACCGACACTGGTCACCAGAACATTAGAATGTATGGAGTTGCTACAGGGAGGGTGTTACATACTCCTTACCCAAAGTGGGCAAGGTTAAGACTGGAGCTTCAGTTAAACGCCTCTTTAACTCATCAAAACTTTCCTGGCATCGATCAGTCCATTGAAATTTTACATCCTTCCTAACTAGCTTGGTCAGTGGAGATGCTAGCATGGAGAATCCCTTCACAAAACTTCGGTAATACCCGGCCAAACCAAGGAAACTCCGAACTTCCGTAACATTTTTGGGTGGCTTCCAAATAAGAATGGCTTCAACTTTGCTAGGATCCACCTGGATACCTTATGCAGATACAATATGCCCCAAAAATGAAATCTCCTTTAGCCAAAACTCACATTTCGATAGTTTGGCATACAACTGCTTCTCCTTCAAAGTCTGCAATACTATCCTCTAGTGCTTGCCGTGTTCCTCTGCATTCTTTGAGTACACCAAAATATCATCAATGAACACCACAACAAACTGGTCCAAATATGGCATGAAGATAGTGTTCATCAGGCCCATAAAAACAGCTGGAGCATTAGTCAACCTAAATGGCATTACCAAGAACTCGTAATGGCCATACCGAGTCCTAAAGGCTGTTTTAGGAATACTTTGCTCCTGCACCCTCAACTGGTAGTAGCCCGATCACAAGTCAATTTTGGAGAATACAATTGCATCCTTCATCTGATCAAACAAATCATCGATCCATGGCACAGGATATCTATTCTTTATGGTCACCTTATTCAACTGTCTGTAGTCTATGCATAGGCGGAGAGTACCATCCTTTTTCTTCACAAATAATACTGGTGCTCCCCAAGGTGGCACGCTAGGGCGGATGAAACCCTTATCTAACAATTCCTACAATTGCACCTTCAACTCTTTCAACTCAACAGGTGCCATCCTATAAGAAGTGATGGAGATTGGCTTCACACTAGGCATAGTCTCAATTTCAAACTGCACCTCTCTTTCCAGAGGCAATCCCTGCAATTCTTCCGGAAAGATATCCAGAAAATCTCATACCATAGGAATATCTTTAAGATCTGGACTCCCCACCTGGGTGTCTATCAAATGAGCTAGATAAGCTTCTCATCCATTTCTAATCATCTTTCTAACAAGTGCCGCTGAAATGATGTTGGATGGCAATAACTACCTCTCCCCATGTATCACTACGTCTGCATACTCGGGAAGACCAAAAGTGACTGTCTTCAGTTTATAGTCGATCATGGCGTGATGCCTAGCTAACCAATCCATGCCCAAGTTGATATCATAATCTCGGAAGGGCATGTCAATTAAGTCTGACAGGAATGTATGTCCTTGAATCACCAAAGGACAATTCTTATACAATTTGTTCACCCTCACCTCTTGCCCTAAGGGACTAGTCACTAGCACATCATAATCCATTTTCAAGCAAGAAATGGCAACAGAACATGCAATACTGGCACTAGCATGAGAATGTGTAGAACCAAGGTCAAACAGCACATATACATCTCTACCAAAGATGGAGAAAGTACCAGCTACAACATCTGATGTCTCAGCTTCATCCCTCTGGCGCATGGTGTACACCTTGACTGGTGCACCACTCTGCTCTGGTTGGCTCACTGTGCCTTGGCTGTCAAAAGTGTTACCTCTACCTCTGCCTCTCCCTCTACTAGTTGTCTGTTGTCCTCTGGAAGCAAAACCTTCAATAGATCCTTCAGTGGTAGTAGGCGGCCCAGACCTGCGAGCACTAATGTAATCTCTAGCAAAATGCCCACTTCCACCACAGTTGTAATAGGCTCCTATGGCCATATAACATAAGCTTCCATGATTCCTGCCACAGGTTTCACAGGTACGAGCAGGTAGATGTCTGCTGTCCGGATCTAGGTGGCCTCTGCCCTAAGAATCTTCCCCTACTAGATCCTCTATTACTTGGTCCCCCAAAGCTTTTCCTCTTACCCGAATTGTTACTTGGACTCTGACCTGTAGGCTTACTACTATTCTTTTTTTTTAGTGGTTACCTTCTCAGATGCCCCTTCCGTTTCTATCCTTTCCAATTCAAGGGCCTGTTATATGAACACAGAGAAGTTGTCATGTCAAAACCCAACCACTTGCAATCTTAAACTAGGCCTCAAACCATTTGCAACTGTCTCTACTAGTAGTGAGTAGGCTTCCAGCAGAGTGGCTGAGGTGAGAAAAGTCTCTCTCATGTTCGGCTACAGTCCTATTCCCTTGCTTCAAATAGAGAAACTCCTGTAGCTTCATATCTACATATGTGTCAAGAACATACTTCTTTCTAAATTCTCTGATAAAGTCATCCCATGCCGACACAGGGGGCTTAACCAAACTATGAGGAATGGTCTTCCACCACTCATATGCATCTCCATGCAGTATAGAGACCGAGTATTCGGACTTCAAATCATTAGTGCAGTGCAGTTTCTTGAATACCCTCTCCATCCACTCTAACCATTGCTCAGCTTTGAATGGGTCCACTGTACCCTTGAATTCTGTTGCCCCATACTTCATTAACTTGTCATATTGTCTAGCTGGGGATGGTGGTTGCACTGGAGGTGTTTGTACAGGAGCTTGGACTAGTATATTGCCAGCCATTTGCTGAAATAGTGCAGCCATCTGCTGAGCAAATTGAGTAGGAAACTGCATGAGTGGGACGGGTGCAACCGATCCACTGGCATTCTGAGGAGCTGGGGCTTCCTCCTGTACCTCAGCTACTACTGATTGCTCTACTGTGTGATCCCCCTCTTCCATACAGAATCACAAAGAATTCTACTCCTTGGACAACCAACACAAGGATATTTCCCTCTATTAGTCCATATTTATGATGTAATGCACTATATGTATCAATTAATGACAGTTGAACAGTTGTACTTATCAAATTTTTCAAACATGCAATTTCAAAACTTATATAAAAACCAAAGCTCTGATACCACTAAAACATGTCACACCTTATCCCTGGTAAGGCATGACATGTTCCCGTAGCATACCTAATGAATTACCGAACTCCACCTACCGATAACCCATTAGTTATGGTACAAAAGATTTTAAAACAAATCATAGCTTTTTATCTTATTAATTCTTTTGTGGAAAACTACATGAGAATAGTTAAAATTCCATGTAAACATTCATTGGAAATAATGATAGACTAAATATTGCAAAAGTTACATTTTTATAAGTCTCAAAATAAAATACAAATAGTTACAAACTCAAAATACTTTAGTAATGCAGTACTTTTAAATACAAACTGCTCAATGTCTGTATATCCATACATATAGGTATAAAATACATCCAAAGGAATCACAAGGGTATACCTAACGTAAATACCCACAATTAATACCAAAATGCTGCTTCCAAGTCTCTCAATCGACAGCCTTCTCTTTTCCCTTACCTGCGATAGCATAAAGAAGCTATCGCTGAGTATATCACTCAATGGTGCACAACTAATAACTTTAAAACTTAAGATAAAATACAATTTGTCAAAGCATAATAAATCACATTTTTTTTAAGCATGAAAACTTCACAATAGTTCTAAGTCCATAAGAGCCATTTATTGGACTAACATTTCAACAGAGAAATCACACTTCATAAATCACAATTCACAAAGCATTAGTGTTGCCAACATCAACACACAGTTTAGACCATGACACAAAATTTCATGATCAGTGCCGTGTTGTACACCTCGACAAAGCAATCTCAACCTCACTAACCGTTATTAATGAGGGAAGGGCTAGCTAGCTAATGAGTACTCATGTAGTCTTACCCCACTAACTGTTATTAATGGGAGACATAATCAATATCAATTATCAACCCCAAGTAACCATTACTACTGGGGAGTTCTGAAAGAGACTGTCATGCTAACTGTGGTTTTAAAACAGTTTCCAAAAATTTCCCACTCAACAATCACATTTATAAACCAATAAACACATTTAAATTCATCATAATATCCATATAAAGGTGGCAACACCCAAATTTCTTAAATGCAAGAGAAAAATCATATTTCAGTCAAAGTAAACTTGTTCAAAGCAAACTCATTCAATTTAACACATTCCAAGCAATTTACAAGTTTAAAAACGAAGAAATGGTTAGTTGTGCACAAACCTTCAATAATTCTCCTTGTCTGTTCCAACTTCTTTTTCTACTGGAAATACACAAATAGAATACCTCAATACCAATCTCAATTTCTACAAGAACTCATTACATGCATGTCTAATGCATCCTTAGTTAGCTTTGAAAATCTTAGAATATTTTGGTTTTGGGATAGCTTGGTGCCCCTATCCTTGAACCCAATTTTTACCTAGTTTCGATCATAATTTGGTGAGGTGTTCTTCATGAAAATTTGTTCATTTATGTCTTAACTTTATTTTCCTTTCTGAATCGCCTAATTCGGAGCTGTGTAGCTCAAGTTATGACCAAAATACAGTTACTGTTCACGTCACTAATCATCTTGCAGATTTAGTTCTAGCAGATTTATCGATCCAACTTCGTTCAGTAATTTGATCAAGTTAAGTCCATAATTTGTCTACTGTTCTTCATACAAAATATTCTACAATGTCTTAGGTTTCCATCGGTTCAAGAATCGCCTAAATCAGAGTTTTCTAAAGAGTTATGGCCATGCAAAGTTTACTGTTCATATGGTGAATCTGCAATTCAGCAGATTCGGTGATTCAATTTTGATTAACAATTTGATTGGGTTAAGTCCATAATTTGGCCTCAAGTTCTCCATATGAAAAGTTCTACTATGTCTTGCCTTTCCATCGGTTCAAGAATCACCTAAATCGGAGTTTTCTAAAAAGAGTTATGGCTCTGCAAAATTTACTGTTCATATGGTCAAATTCTGCGGGTTCCAGAATTTTGTCTCTAAGTTCAAGGCTCATTTCAGATAGCTTAAGGTCATTTTCGGGGCAGGGTATCTTCACAAAAATTCTAGCCCTATGTCTTAAGTTTCATTTCCAATTGGTTTCATACCAATTGGAGTTGTGTAGCTCAATTTATGGGTTATCAAACACACTGAACTCAGTGTGCAAATTCTGCCCTAGGTTCAAATTTTTCATTTCTTCAATTATTCCCACTAACCAACCTCAATTCACATTTAATTCATCCAAAATGACTATAATTTAGTATTGACACATCAATGGCACTTCCTAGCACAAACCTCACAATTTTCAAATACCAAAGTTTATAATTTTCTCTAATCCTACCATTTCATTACCTCCATTCATCAACCCAATGTCAATTCAAACTAAATAAACCTCAAATGACCATAATTTAACACTACACACACCAATTTCACTCTCTAGTATCACAACTCCAATTTGCCCATGAACCCTAATCTCCCATAATTAAATTTATACACATTTCATGCAATTTCTTTGCCCCAATCATGTATACTACTTCAACTAAACTTAATCTCATCATAAATTTCATTCAAAGACATCAAACCCTAAATTTTCTCTAATTTGGCCAAAACCCTAGTTTAGATTCCATACATGTTTCTTTTCATTTTCTTATGAAATTTCATGCTTTCTCATGTAAATTCATCACACCCAAACTTGATTAAAAGCATATTTGGTTAATCAAGGATGAAAGAGAGAGCTTGCCTCACTTGATGATTTTCCCACTTCCAATCTCTTCTAAATCTTGCTCTTCTTATTTTTAATCTCTCAATTAAAGATCTCTTTGATGTTTTCTTTTAGTGGGCTATGGAATTTATGAAGGGAATTGAAGTGAATCAAGACTTGGAAGGGAAAACAAAGGTGGAAGAAGATTGGAGAAGAAGAGAAAAGAAAATAGAGGGAGAGGGAAGATGGGTGGTGGCATGGAAGAAAGGAAAGAAGGAGACCTGTCTTCTTTTATACTTATTTATTCCTTTTTAATTAAATAATTAAGTTTAATTGCCAAAAGCCTATAAGTCATTAATTTTAATTAGGTCAAAAATGGAATTTAAATTCTAGATTTTTGCCTCTTTTATTTTCTTTCCACTTTTACTCTAATTTTTCCCTCAATATTTCTTCATAACTCAATATTTTATTTTCATTTAATTAAATTGACATTTTGGTCAAAAATCAACTCTTAAAGTGAATTGACCAAAATACCCCTTATCGGGTCATAATCCCTCTTTTACAATATACCTGGTGAGTCTTTATATTTCCGGGTCACTTGAATTTTTATTGTGTCTATCTCAATTAATTTTCTATTTATTTTTGGTTCTCAAGGTATCTTTAAATAGTACTAGTCACGGACCAAAAATGGTACTATTCATAACTCGGAGGTTCGGGGTGTTACAAGGAATCGACTATGAGGAGACTTTCTTGCCTGTTGCCATGCTTAAATTAATTAGGATTCTATTAGCAATAGCTGCATAATATGATTATGAGATTTGGCAGATGGTTGTCAAAATAGCTTTTCTCAATGGATACATTGAAGAAAACTTTTTCATGGAACAACCTAGGGGTTTTGAATCCCAAGATGGTTCCAAGGTATGCAAGCTAAACCGATCCATTTATGGGTTAAAAAAAGCTTCACGGAGTTGGAACATTCGTTTTGATAAAGTCATTAAGTCATTTGGTTTTATCAAAAATGAGGATGAACCATGTGTATATAAGAAGGATAGTGATAGTGCTATCACTTTCCTTGTTTTATATGTGGATGAAATTCTGTTGATAGGTAATGACATAGGTATGTTGACAACTGTCAAGGTATGGTTGTTAAATACATTCTCCATGAAATACTTAGGAGAGGCAACTTATATTTTTGGAATTCGCATCTATAGAGATAGAGCGAAAAGAATAATTGGTTTATCCCAAAGTCTATACTTGAAAAAGGTGTTAAAGAGGTTTAACATGCTTGATTCCAAGAGAGGATTGTTATCAGTAAGACATGGTATCCACCTTTCTAAAGAGATGTCTCGAAAGACACCTGAAGAAAGAGATAAAATGGCTAGGATTCCATATGCTTTGGCTATTGGAAGCTTGATGTATGCAATGATGTGTACTCGGCCGGATATCGCACATGCTGTTAGTTTGACTAGCAGGTTTCAATCCAATCCTGATTTGGAACACTGGATAACTGTCAAGAATATCTTTAAGTACTTGAGAAGAACTAAGGATTTATTCTTGATTTATAAAGGTGGTGACTTGCAATTCGATGGTTATACTGATTCTGATTTCCAATCAGATATCAATGATAGAAAGTCTACCTCTAGGTTTGTGTTCATTTGTAACGGAAGTGCAGTCAATTGGAAGAGTTCCAAATAGAGTACAACTGTTGATTCCACTACAGAGGCTGAGTATATTACTGCATTAGATGCTGTAAAAGAGGTTGTTTGGATAAAGAAGTTTTTGTCAGAACTTATAGTAGTTCCTTCTATTGAGTTAAGTATTCCTCTCTACTTTGACAACAATGGAGCGGTCGTACAGGATAAAGAACCCCAGTCTCACTAGAAATCCAAACACATAAAAAGGCGTTACCACATTATCAGAGAGATAGTTAGGCGAGGCGATGTAGTCATGCAGAAAATAGCATCAGCTGAAAATCCAGCTGATCAATTCACTAAGCCTATGTCACAAGCTCAGTTAGACCGACATCTTGAGAAGATGGGTCTAAGATATTGTAATGAATGGCTCTAGTGCTAGTGGGAGATTGTTATTAATATGCCCTAAAGCATATCATTTAGTATGTATCTTGTACATATTTTATTAAAAAAAGGTAATTTCACTTTTCCGTTTACATAATGTATTTATGTATAATAGAAAAGGTCCATTGATATTTTATTAGAAATTTTATTCTTAAGTTGTTAAGAATATGAGTGACAGTATTTCTAGCACAAAGTATCATAAATCGGTTCATAATCAAGGATACTTCACACAGGATATGACTTATCTAGAAAGATTGTAATCATGTTTGTTCCTAAGGTATTTATATGAGATACAAATAAGATGGAGTGGTGAGTCTCATGCCACATAACAAATATGATAGGCACTTATACATGATAAGTAGGCCGAACCAGTGACGCATATGACAAGCACATGGAGTTTACTCTTGTCAATGCATTGTCATATATCATATCAGTGCATATAATCTTAGACCTGAGATAACACAATTATCTCATATATGAGTGTCACACCCTACTTCTGTAAGATGTAACATGATCCCGTAGTACACCTAATGAATTATCGTACTTCACCTACCGATAATCCATTAGATATACTATAACGGATTTTAAAATAATTTTTGTGAAATTTAAATCATCGATTAAAATCTGGTGTTATAAATTTTTTTTCAAAATTTCGGCAAAGTGCCGGCTGTATTTTGAGAAAATAGTTTTTCAAACCTAAAAAGGAAAACACTCCCCATATGTTTTCTCAAATACAACTCCAATAAACTTCATTTCATCTCACAACTCAATCTTAATAATCAAGTCATTTCATTTTCAAACCAACCTCATCATAAAAGAAACATTTCATTGATTACAAGACTCAAAAATTATTATTACAAAACTATACAAGTAAATGAAATCTCAATTTTACATTTACAATAATTTACATTTAATTACATACCAAAATATTTTACAAGAATTTTTATACAACAGCTCAAATAATTTACATACATATTATTACATGCATGCATCAAAACCTGTGTACATGGGTAAACTTGGAGCTGATCTGAATGTTTCTTCAAAGAAGCTTACTCAATTGCTCTATGCTCTTTTCACCTGCGACAGCATACAAAGCTATTGCTGAGTGGTAAACTCAGTGGTACACAACTCTAATTTAAAACATATTACAATATACATTGACAAAATTTACAGCAAATAATTTGGAAATCTGAATACTCATCAAATTCCAAAACTCAAAATATTCATTGCCCATAATATAAATCACTTGCATAAAATGACTTTGATCACGAAATTCAATTTATCAAATCATAACTAACCATTTAAGGTAATTCCAACAATTTATTGAAAATAAAGATTAATTCCAACAAAATCAATTATACATAAATCATAATTGAAATCATAATTCTTTACAATTTAAAAACCATTCTTTATCTCGAAAACCATTCTTTATCTCACTAACAGTGCAAGACTGATCCGAAAGGGCCATCTTCGAGGTGATTCTAACTCCCTATGGTCAGGGAGGTCAAATCGGATTCTAACTCCCTATGGTCGAGGAGGTCGAATCATCGTGCACAGTACACATCACAATAATGAATCTTCCAAAAGGGCCATAACATAAAAACTTAGATCTAACCTCTAATAATAGGAGAATCTAAGCTTGTGCATGTACCATGGTAATCAAAACATAACTAACTACATTGTCTTGTCAACAAATGAGAGAGACGGGTAATAACCTAGTCAAGCATCTATAGTGAGATATAAAACAATATCACAATCCTTTAAGTGAGCATAAAGAACAATACAATTTGATTCAAAGTCAATTTCAATATCCAATAATTTTTATGCTCATCACAATTCAAGTCATAAATTTGCATTTTTCCACGCAAATTGCCCATCACAATTCAAAACATGTTCTATCACAATTTTCCAAAACATAATTTATTCAATCCATAACAATGCTTAATACTTGTGAAAATACCATTTCACAAAGCTAAATTCATACATACTATAACAATTTCAATAATCATTGAATTAAATCCAATGCTTGTTAAACATAATACATAAGAAAAATATGTTATTTAATCATATGAAATATTCAAAACAAAATTAGTTAAAAATTAGTTGTGCACAAACCTAATTCGAGTCGCTCCTAGGCCTTGACTCAATGTTCTTTATGCTTCTCAATATCCTTATCAACTGAAACACACAATTTAAAGTGTTTCAGTACTCAATGAAATTTATTTCTAACCATAAAATCTAATATCTAAATTTTCTTGGTACTATTCCCTTTAATTCATTTCATTAGTCAACTTATAATGTTGACCCTTGATGCACTCTAAGTGAGTCAATTCTAATGTTACCAATATATCACATTTTATAGCCCTTTGGGGTTGGTATATGTTACCAATTTCTTTTCCAAGTGTATTGCATTTTATTACAATTTATAGGATTTCGGTGTACTATTTTGACCTAGCCGGATGACCTAGTTCCCTCAGTTTTTGGGTTTTGGTCCAAACTAAAAACTTATAGGTCTATCTCTTATTGCACGCGGGGTAAAATATCAGGTCATTCTGAGTTGTGTAGACCAAGTTATGGTCAATTTACCAATGCTGGATAGAATGCACCAAAATGGTAACTTTAGGTCATTTTTAGGTCACTTTTGGTTCGGCCAGTTTTAGTACCTAAACTTGTGCAAGCTATTTAGCTTGGTTCTAGCCATTTCTGGGCTTTGGTGTCTTCATAAGAATTGTAGATATATGCCTAATCTATTCATAGTAAAAATTTCAGGTCATTAGGACCTGTTTTGAGTAAGTTATAGCCAAAACACTAACTACTGCCCAAATGGTCAATTTTCAGGCTTTCAAGTCACTAATCCGGATTTGGTCATTTTTCAAGTCACCTTCTAGGCAGAATTTTGGTAAGCTTCCTTCATGAAAGTTGGCACATTTTGTGATTAGTTTTACCTCCAATTGGTCTCATATCAATTGGAGTCACACACTTAAGGTTCTAAGCCAAAACATACACTGCCCTACTACACACTTCTCATCACTTACTGATTACACATTCTATACTTACCAAGTTAACCTTTCATGCCAATTCTGATTTGGTACCATACCATTAGCACACATTACATCATATTTTGGTAATTTTGGGCAGCTTGTAACCATTCTCAATATGCACATTATAACTCAGAATTTTCAAAGTCCAATTACAACAATTTAATCACATGAACATACCTCATTTACATGTCTAAATCAAAACAATTATACACATACACATGTTGCCACCATAAGCACCATAGTTCAACAAACCATTCCATGAAAGTACCCATTTCTAACCACACTTTAAATTTGCCGAATTACCCCATTGAACATATCTCTTTCAAATTGTTTCAAACCATAATTTAAATTTCTCAATTTCAATCAATTCAATTCCTATCACTTCCCATACATATATCCATATCAAACATCATCTTTAAACTCATCTACATCATTTGAACACATCAAAATCCCATGAATTTCTTGGCTGCCGAAATGAAGGGCTCACCAAATATGCATTAATTTATTCAATTTCTTCACAAATCAACTCACCAAAAGCTCAAAACAAGATCAAATGAAAGAAAATAGGGAGATTAAGCACTAACCTCAACTCGAGCTTCACAAATCCATGGAATTTCTTCTTTTCTTTGCTGCCCACATACTGCCCATGGTGTGAGGACCACTTTTAATGAAGGGAGTTTGAAGAAATATGGCTTGAATCATGGTAGATTTGAGCTTATGCATGAATGGCCATGGAGGAAGCTTGGAGGAAAATCACATTCGGCAAAGAAAAAGAATTAAGAAGAAGATGAATCTTTTAGTGGAAAAATCTGTCCTAGTGGTCCTTATATACTCCACTAATGCCCCACTAATCACAATTAAAAATTTGATTAATTTAAGATTTCCTTTAATTGCAATTATGCCCTCCAATTCCCTTAAATTACATGTTATCTTGAATTTCATTTTTCATTAAATTTTCAAAATATAATACCACTTATTTTTCATGGACATTTAGGTCAAAAGTCAACTCTAGGTGTCAAATGACCAAAATTCCCCTCTTTGGGTCAAATTCAGACTTTTTCAATAATACTGATTTAATCATTGTCCCACCGATTTTCTTAAATTTTCGTTTTTATTTGTACTGACTTACTAATTTTTCTTTGACATTTTCAATATCAATTATACCTTAGTAGACCTTTAATTATGTCCCGAAAATATTTTCCCGGGTTCCCCACGGTCCAGGGCTAGTCAACGGTCCTCACCGTAACTTCTCGGTGCGATCACCCATCGCTACGGGTTCGGCTCATTTAACTTAGTCACATTTTATCTCTTTTATTTTTCCTTATTTTTTCTCATCACATATTTCATTATTTTATACTTCCTTACTGTCATTACAGTGTAGTTCCAGACATTCTGACTTTCCGGGGTAGGCATTAGCCGTCGGAATAGTAGGACGTACTACTGAACATAGGGGTGTTACAATAGGTGGCTTGAGTTTGATACTGCTTTCATACTTATATTGTGTGTGGGTATATGGGCATGTGTTGGCTCCTACTAGTTACATATGGAGATAGGTGTTAATCAAGATGGAATCTGTTACCCTAAGTAAATAAGGATAAAATTCTATGTTCATTTAATTATTCTTAATGTTTCAAGTTCCTGGCTAGGACAGACAGATTTAGTCAGAAAAGAGTTTCTAACAGAAAAATCTAATTAATCAAGAACTGGAATTAAAAGAGAACATAATGTTCATAGCAAATAGGGTTTGAAATAAACCATGACTCCAGCTTAAATTGAGATTTTGTAACAAAGAGATTCTAGTGCATGGTGACATATGATTATAAGTTCATTTAAGGTATTCTTTATTACTAATTGGGTGGCCATGGCACACTATGCTAGGTATCAACCATGGTCTATGAGATGCCTAAAATGATTTAGAGAAATCATTTATGCTAAGAAAGAGTTCTGATGATATTAAGAGTTGATATCATATCTCATTGCCAATTAGTGATGAGCCTAGTGAGTCACACACATACACAAGTTAATCACCAAGTTAAATGTGATTTAATTGATTAATTAAAGAGTTTAATTGATTAATTAAATAGATTTGGTTTGCAATGAGATTGCAAAGTCTCTAGCATGGCTTGAAACCAAATCTAGGTTATTGGATGTATAGGACAAGTTAAATTTATATTTAAAGTGTTTAAATATGGATTTAATTGTGAGAAATTAATTAAAAGAGATTAATTAATTAATTTATATTTGATATAAATTGATTTGAAGAGGAGAAATAATGATTTTGGGTTGAGAACTCAAAATTATTACATGAGGGTAATTTGGTCATTTCACATAGTGACATGTGGCACCATGAGATGGTGACACATGGCATCATATAAGTTTGCCATTTGTCTTCCTATCATGCATGGTGATCAAAGTCAAGATTAAGTGTAGCTTTGACACTTGGCTTAATGTGATTAGGTCAATTAAAAGTAAGATACAATGTGGTAGTAACATGTGGCATAGGGTTTAAGTGACTTATTGACCTAAGTATAAAAGGAAAAGAAAGAAAGAATCAAATTATTCTTCTTCCTCTCTAAAAGTGGACGGCACAAAGGGTTCACCATCTTATCTCTTCTTTTTCTCACTCAATTCAAAGAGAATAACTTAAATTCCTTTGAATTAAAATTTCTATAAATTATTTCTAGTGTCCTATACACACATACAACCTCTCTAAACTCAAAAACCCAAATTATAATTGGTTGGTAAAGGCTTGAGAAGCTGACTTAGGGGCTGCCCATTGGTGATCTTGGTGTTGACAAGCTAGAGGGACAGCACTTGGGGTCCTAGGTGCTTTCTAAAGGTGCCAATTGCATCCATAGTGCATTGTTTGCTGGTTTTATAACCACTGCAAGTGCACGAATCACCAACAAGTAATAAATTCATGATTAGAGTATCGTTCCCACGAGGACCGTGTTGAGTATCAAACTATAGTGATTTTAATTATCTAGGCGATCGAATTGTAGAGAAAAAATGATTATATCTAAATTGAAAGAAATAAAATCTAAATAATTAACTAAAATAAAATACTAATCGACAAAGGCATTATAGAGCTAGGGGTTCACAGTTCAATCAATTATAGAATCAATCTAATTCATTCAATAAATGGGAGATTATTACTTTGATGGAAATTAATCCTAAGTTATCTAAACTCCTTTCCTAAGGTACTTATGGTGTATTTTAATTAACATAAAACCTACTTTCTTGGTGATTAAATTAATTAAAACCCTTTAAGATCTTTGATTAATTTTGGAACTCCATAAAGGTCATCAGCCTATCTCTAGGTCAGATTTCCTAGGTTCAAAATCCCGATTTTCTAATGTTAATCTTCACCTTTCAATCCTTCAATTAATATCTATAATCAATACTAAGTGGGCACCAACACATAGTATGCATTAAGATCACAAGAGATTGAATTAAAGAATAAAATACCAAATTTATTAAATAAAATCAAACCAGATCCATAATGAAATTGAGTGCTATACCCTAACCCTAGAATAAAGAACCTACTCACCCATGGTGAGTTTTACAATCAAGATTATAAAAAGATAAAGAGAAGACATGAGAAGAAAATAGAGTGAAAGAACCCAGAAAAAGAATTGCAGCCTTGGACTTTTGGAACTTCAGCTGAAAATTCTTTCTAGCAATCTTGCAGATCTTGTTTCTCCCTTGCCTCCCTTGAAGTTGATGTGCATCCTTGAATGTAAATCGGCTCTCTTGGAAGTAAAATCCTATTCTTGGATGTAAATTCTCTCTTCCCCCTTAATTGCTAACTTGTTATATTTATATTTGGTGTAAAAACCCTAATTTCAGAGTCCTAGAAGCATTAGAAGTCTATTTGGGTCAGGTTGGAATGAAGAAAAGTCGCAGCAGAATTGCTGACAGGGTACTTTACACAGCCCGTGTAGTGTTATACGCCCCTACCCCATGTAACTTTCTGCCACTCTTGTTTTTCATGTTTTCTTTGTCCAGAAGGTTGCACGGGGTCCAAGAAGTTACACAGGGCAAATTACACGGCCCTTGTAATGTTTTTGGCATTGTATTCTTCACGTTTTGACCTCCAAATCTCTTCCAAACTTGTCTTTGATTCTAAAACCACATAAAAACTCTTGATAAAAATATAAAAATCAATGAATTGAGTTGGATTAACATGTTTTCTAAAACAATAATAAAAACATATAAAAATAAACATAAAAGGATACTAAATGCTAACAAAATGCAATGCATGTTAACCTTAAATGTCTATATGATTTGATGCAATCAAATACCCCCAAACTCAAACCTTTGCTTGTCCTCAAGCAAATTAAAACTTTGTAAAAACTCATTGGGGTACTTAGAAATATAACAGAATACTTAACTTGCACATAATTAGACACTCTTCAACCTTCTTACCAATTCCAACTTTTAAGGCATAGGGACCTCAATAGTTGCCCGCTAGAACCTCGCCCCCTTTATGGTGCTTCAACTAACTATTCCTTTATGCAAGGCCATTAAAAAGTCATAAATAACCTATTTTATCAGGATAGACTTTAGAAACACTTACTCTCTCAAATTTGCCTCTATTGCGGATAATTGTGATGAAGTGACTTAATTCCAACTCCATAGGCATATCTTAATTTTCTATCTCCATTAATGTAGCATACACTTTTCAAAAGATCAAAAGGTCTTTAAAAGGGTTGTAATGGGGTTAAAGGGATAATGACTTGGTTGCCAATGAAACATTTTTAGGGAATGCAAATATGATAATAGCATGTATACATAAAATATCAAGTATACTAAGTTTATTCTACTGATTTTGTATGGAGAGAAAGGGCTTTTGGTTTTTTATAGTGCCAAGCATGCTCCCATGATACTTATCCGGGGACTTCTTCATTTTTTTTTTATTTATGTCCCTTTTGTCCTCTCCCCCAAACTCATTACTTTTGTTAGGTTAGAAAGGAAAATTTTTCTTTGATTTCAATTGCACACTTGCACTCTTTCTTGAGTTTTACATCCTCTTTCCAATTTTTTTTTTGTTGCACTTAATACTTTTTACTTATGCATTTAGCCTCCTCAAAAGGGTAAGATATGTCACACCCTACTCCCCCGTAAGATGTAACATGATCCCGTAGTATGCCTAATGATTTATCATACATCGCCTACCGATAACCCATTAGATATACTACAAGAGATTTTAAAACAATTTTTGTGAAATTTAAATCATCGATTAAAATCTGGCATTATAAAATTTTTTTTAAAATTTTGGCAGACTGTCGGCTGTATTTTGAGAAAACAGTTCTTCAATCCTGCAAAGGAAAACACTCCTAATAAACTTCATTTCATCTCATTGCTCAAATCTCAATAATCAAATCAATTCATTTTCAAACCATCCTCATCATAAAAGAAACATTTCATTGATTACAAGACTCAAAATTAATATTACAAAACTATTCAAGTAAATGAAATCTCAAATTTATATTTACAATAATTTACATTTAATTACATACCAAAATATTTTACAAGAGTTTTTATACAACTGCTCAAATAATTTACATACATATTATTACATGCATATATCAAAACCTGTGTATATGGGTATACCTATGATATACCTGGAGCTGATCTGAATGTGTCTTTAAAGAAGCTTACTCAACTGCTCTATGCTCTTTTCACCTGCGACAGCATACAAAGCTATCGCTGAGTGGTGAACTCAATTGTAACACCCCTATGTTCGGTAGTGCGTTCTACTGTTCCGGTGACCAGTGTGGTCCGGACAGCTAGGATGCATAGAACTACACTTAAATATTAGTGAGGAGACATAAAATAATGAAATTTGAAAGAAGAAAATACAAGAAAAACAAAGGAAAAATAATAGCAATGAAATGTAACCAAGTTAAATGATCCGAAAACCATAGCGATGGGTGACTGCACTAGAAAGTTGCGGCGTGGACCGTTAACTAGCCCTGAAGCGCGGGGATCCCTGAAAAATATTTTTAAGACTTAAATGAATATCTATTGAAGTATAAATTTCATTAGAAATATCAAAAAAAAATTAATTAATTAGTATAAAGAAAAACGAGAAATCGAGAAAATGACGAAAATTGGTGTTATCGAAAAATCGGGAATACAACCCGAATAGAGGTATTGTGGTCATTTGACATCCCGAGTTGTCTTTTGACCTAAATGTCCATTAAAAATAAATGATATTATTCTTTGAAAATTTCATGGAAAATTAAAATGGTGGTATATAATTTAAATAGAAAAAGAAATGAGGTAAAAAGTGGGAATTGTGAAACTTTGGATTAATTAATCTTAACCACACTTAGTGCTCCACTAAGTGAAGTTAGTGGACATTAAAATATCACAAATGGGACAGCATAAGTCATCTTCAACCTCCAGAATTTGCACTAGCCGAAGCTCTCCCATGAAAGCTCCCATGGCCAAAGTGAAAACACCTCTATGCACCATGATTTAGCCATAAAAACCTTAAGCTCCCTTCATTAAACTTGACCTCCATACCTTGGGCAGCATACTAGGAGCAAGAAAGTTAAGTTTTGGTGAGGTTTTGAAGAACTTTAAAAGTGGTAGGTGAGTGTTTTCAATTCTTATTTTATTAAAAGTGTAACCAAGGTTGTGGGTAATTGATTTATGGAAGAATTTTTGAAGTTTGATGTTTTAATGGAGATGTACATTTTGGCAGCCATGAAAATTCAGTATATATATAGCTTGTTTTTACTTGTTTATGGTTGTTTAAGATGTTATTGATGGCAGCATGGATATGTGTATAATGGTTTGGAATTGGGTATGTAAATGGGGTATGTTCATGTGGTTAAATAGTGTAAATGAACTTTGGAAAATTCTATTTTATAGTGTGCATATTGAGAATAGTTACAAGCTGTCCAAAATGACCAAAAATGTATTGTTAAAGGTGTTAATGGTAAGGTACAAACCAGAATTAGCATGAAGGAAGTAGTTTGGTAAGTGTTGAATATGTAATTAGTAAGTGATGAGAAGTGTGTAGTAGGGATTAGAACCTTAAGTTTGTGACTCCAATTGGTATGAAACCAATTGGAGGTGAAACTAGGCATGAAATGTGCCATCTTTCATGAAGGAAGCTTACCAAAATTCTGCCTAGAAGGTGACTTGAAAAATGACCAAATCCGGATTAGTGACTTGAAAGCCTAAAAATTGACCATTTGGGCAATAGTTAGTTTTTTGGCCCTAACTCACTCCAAACAGGTCCAAATGACTTGAAATTTTTACCATGAATAGTTTAGACATATATATACAATTCTTATGCAGACACTAAAGCCTAGAAATGGCCAGAACCAACCCAAATAGCTGGCACAAATTTAGGTACCAAAACTGTTCGAACCAAAAGTGACCTAAAAATGACCTAAAGTTACCATTTTGGTGCATTCTGTCCAGCATTGGTAAATTGACCATAACTTTGTCTACACAACTCAAAATGACCTGAAATTTTGCCCCGCGTGCAATAAGACATAGACCTACAAGTTTGTAGTTTCGATCGAAACCCGAAAACCAAGGGAACTAGGTCATCCGGCTAGGTTAAATTAGTATACCGAAATCCAGCAAATTGCAATAAAATGCAATATACTTGAAAATGAAATTGGTAACATATACCAACACAAAAAGGCTATAAAATGTGACATATTGGTAACATTAAACCTAATTCACCTAGAGTGCATCGAGGGTCAACATTTTAGATAGACTAAGGAAAATAATAGAATTCAATAAACCAATTATTAAGCCTTATTGTTAGAGACAGTTTGAATGAGTATTGAAACACTTCAAATTGTGTGTTTCAGTTAGCAAAGACTCAGGGGAGGGGAAGGAAACACTGAGTCAAGGCCAAGAGACATTTATCAGAGGTTTGTGCACAACTAGCTTTTAACTAATTTTGTTCTGAATATTTCATATGATTAAATAACATATTTTTCTTATGTATTATGTTTAACAAGCATTGGATATAATTCAATGATTATTGAAATTGTTATAGTATGTATGAATTTGGCTTTTGTGAAATGGATTGAATAAATTATGTTTTGGAAAATTATGATAAACATGTTGGGCAATTTGCATGGAAAAATGCAAAATTATGATTTGAATTGTGATGAGTATAAAAATTATTAGATATTGGAATGGACTTTGAATCGAATTGTATTGTGATTTATGCTCACTAAAAGGATTGCGATGTTGTTTTATATCTCACTATAGATGCTTGACTAGGTTATTACCCGTCTCTCTCATATGTTAAGAAGACAATGGAGTTAGTTGTGTTTTGATTACCATGGTACATGCACAGGCTTAGATTCTCCTCTTATTAGAGGTTAGATCTAAGTTTTTTATGTTATGGCCCTTTCAGAAGTTTCATTATTGTGATGTGTACTGTGCACGGTGATTCGACCTCCCCGACCATAGGGAGTTAGAATCACCCCGAAGATGGCCCTTGCGGATTAGTCTTACATAGTTAGTGAGATAAAGAAAGGTTTTGAATAGTAAAGAATTGTGATTTCAATTATGATTTCTGTATAATTGATTTTGTTGGAATTACCTAAAATGTTTATTTGTGATTTGATAAATTGAATTTCACGATCAAAGTCATTTTATACAAATGATTTATATTATTGGCAATGAATATTTTGAGTTTTGGAATTTGACGAGTATCCAGATTTCCAAATTATTTGTTGTAATTTTTGTTAAGGTATATTGTACTATGTTTTAAATTATAATTGTGCACCACTGAGTTCACCACTCAGCGATAGCTTTGTATGTTGTAGTAGGTGAAAAGAGCATAGAGAAATTGAGTAAGCTTCTTTGAAGATACATTCAGATCAGCTCTAGGTTTACCCATGTACACAGGTTTTGATGTATACATGTAATAATATGTATGTAAATTATTTGAGCAGTTGTATAAAAACTCTTGCAAAATATTTTGGCATGTAATTAAATGTAAATTATTGTAAATGTAAATTTGAGGTTTCATTTACCTGAATAGTTTTGTAATATTAAATTTTGAGTCTTGTAATTAATGAAATGCTTCTTTGATGATGAGGTTGGTTTGAAAATGAATTGATTTGATTATTGAGATTTGAATTGTGAGTTGAAATGAAGTTATTGGAGTTGTATTTGAGAAAACATATTGGGAGTGTTTTCCTTTTCAGGTTTGAAGAACTGTTTTCTCAAAACATAGCCAACACTTTGCCAAAATTTTCAAAAAAATTTTATAACGCCAGATTTTAATCGATGATTTAAATTTCACAAAAATTATTTTAAAATCCCTTGTAGTATATCTAATGGGTTATCGGTAGGCGAAGTACGGTAATTCATTAGGTGTATTGTGGGATCATATTACATTTTACAGAGGAGTAGAGTGTGACATCAGTGGTGCACAACTATAACTTAAAACATAGTTCAATATACCTTAGCAAAATTACAGTAAATAATTTGGAAATCAGGATACTCATGAAATTCCAAAAATCAAATTATTCATTGCAAATAACATAAATCATTTCTATGAAATGACTTTGATCACAAAATTCAATTTATCAAATCACAACCAAACATTTAAGGTGATTCCAACAAAATCAATTATACATAAATCATAATTGAAAATCACAATTCTTTACTATTCAAAAACCATTCTTTATCTCACTAACTATGCAGGACTAATCCGAAAGGGCCATCTTCGGGGTGATTCTAACTCCCTATGGTTGGGGAGGTCGAATCATCGTGCACAGTACACATCACAATAATGAATCTTCCAAAAGGGCCATAACATAAAAACTTAGATCTAACCTCTAATAAAAAGAGAATCTAAGCCCGTGCACGTACCATGGTAATCAAAACACAACTAACTCCATTGTCTTCTCAACAAATGAGAGAGACGGATAATAACCTAGTCAAGCATCTATAGTGAGATATAAAACAATATCACAATCCTTTTTTGTGAGCATAAATCACAATACCATTTGATTCAAAGTCAATCCCAATATCCAATAATTTTTTTGCTCATCACAATTCAAATCATAAATTTGCATTTTTCCATGCAAATTGCCCATCACAATTCAAAACATGTTCTATCAAAATTTTCCAAAATATAATTTATTCAATCCACAACAATGCTTAATACTTGTGGAAGTACCATTTCACAAAGCTAAATTCATACATACTATAACAATTTCAATAATCATTGAATTAAATCCAATGCTTGTTAAACATAATACATTAAGAAAAATATGTCATTTAATTATATGAAATATTCAGAATAAAATCAGTTAAAAACTAGTTGTGCACAAACCTGATTTGAGTTGCTTATAGGCCTTGATTCAATATTCTTTATGCTTCTCAATATCCTTACCAACTAAAACACACAATTTAAAGTGTTTCAGTACTCAATAAATTTGTTTCCAACCATAAAATCCAATATCTAAATTTTCTTGGTACTATTCCCTTCAATTCATTTCATTAGTCAACTTATAATGTTGACCCTTGATGCACTCTAAGTGAGTTAATTCCAATGTTACCAATATGTCACATTTTATAGCCCTTTAGTGTTGGTATATGTTACCAAATTCATTTCCATGTGTACTGCATTTTATTGCAATTTACTGGATTTTGGTACACTATTTTGACCTAGCCGGATGACCTAGTTCCCTAGGTTTTCAGATTACGGTCCAAACTACAAACTTGTAGGCCTATGTCTTATTGCACGCGGGTCAAAATTTCAGGTCATTCTGATTTGTGTAGACCAAGATATGGTCAATTTACCAATGCTAGACGGAATGGACTAAAATGGTAGGCTTAGGACATTTTTATGTCACTTTTGGTTCGGCCAGTTTTGGTATCGGAAATTGTGCAAGCTATTTGGCTTGGTTCTGGCCATTTTTGGGCTTTGGTGTCTTCATAAGAATTGTAGATCTATGTCTAAGATATTCATGATAAAAATTTTAGGTCAATTGGACCTATTTTGAGTGAGTTATGTTCAAAACACTAACTGCTGCCCAATTAGTCAATTTTCAGGCTTTCAAGTCACTAATTCGGATTTAGTCATTTTTCAAGTCACCTTATAGGCAGAATTTTGGTAAACTTTCTTCGTGAAAGTTGGCACATTTTGTGCCTAGTTTCACCTCCAATTGGCCTCATACCAATTGGAGTCACACACTTAAGGTTCTAAGCTAAAGTGTATACTGCCCTGTTACACATTATTCAACACTTACCAATTACACATTCAATACTTACCAGGTTTACCTTTCATGCCAATTCTGTTTTGGTACCATAAGATTAACAAACGTTACATTACATTTTGATCATTTTGGGTAGCTTGTAACCACTCTCAACATACACATTATAGCTCAGAATTTTCAAAGTCCAATTATAATAATTTAACCACATGAACATACCCCATTTACATGTCCAAATCCAAATAATTATTCACATACACATGCTGCCATCATAAGCAACATAATTCAACAATATATCATGAACTTAAACACTTCAATCTTCTTCATGAGGCTGTCACAAGTTTACACATACCCATCAACTTCCATTTTCACTTTTCAAGCTTGCAAGTCAAACTTTACACATGGAATTCAACTTCAATATAATTAAACATTTAAATCAACATTCAAACAACCATTTACATGTAAGAACAAGTTGTTCATGGAGAGGTTTCATGGCTGCCAAAATGCTCCGTCACCAATAATTCATCAAACATTAAAAATTCTTCCATAAATCAACTCACCCAAAGCTTAAAACAAGATCTAATGAAAGAAAATGGGGAAATTAAGCACTAACCTTTTTTGAGCTTGACTGAAACCTCACCAAACTTCCTTATTTTTGTTCCCAATATTCTGCCCAAGATGTGTACATCACTTTTAATGAAGACACTTATAGGAATCATGACTTGATCATGGAGGAGAGGAAGCTTGCATGTGGGATGGCCATGGAGGATAATGGGAGAGCTTGAATTCCGCAAGGTTTTAAAATGGGAAGAAGATGAAGTTTTAATGCAGATTTTATGGTCCTTATGTGGTTTATATAGTCCACTTATTGCTCCACTAACCTTGTTGAATTAATTAAATAATTCAAATTCTCCATAATTGCGCTAATGCCCTCTTTTTCCTTAAATTACATTTTATGATCAATTTCATTTTTCATTAAATTTTTACAATTTAATACTACTTATTTTTAATGCAAATTTAGGTCAAAAGTCCACTCTAGGTGTCAAATGACCAAAATTCCCCTCTTCGGATTAAATTCAGACTTTTTCGATGTTACCGATTTACTCCTTGTACCGCCAATTCCTTAAATTTTTATTTTTGTTTATATTAACTTACTAAATTTTCTTTGACATTTCCAATGTCAATTACACCTCAGTAGACCTTTAATTATGTCTCGAAAATATTTTTTTGGGTTTCTCACTGTCCAGGGCTAGTAAACGGTTATCACCGTAACTTGACCATTGCTATGGGTTTGGCTCATTTAACTTAGTCACATTTCATTGCTATTATTTTTTCTTTATTTTTCTTGTATTTTTCTCTATTATATGTCATCATTTCATGTTTTCTTGCTAACCTTTGATTATAATTCCAAGCATCCTAACTGTCCGGACAGACACTGGTCACCGGAACAATAGAATGCACTACTGAACATAGGAGTGTTACAATTCTCCCCACCTTAAAATAAATTTTGTTTGTGAAATTTTTCCCAATAGCCATCTTACAATATTCACACATTTATTTTCTCCTTTCTATACGATCGTATAATTTTCTTTCCTTCGAATTTGTATAAGACTTTTAACAATCTAATATAACATTTACTTTGTTTATATAGCACTAATCTTTTCTTACTATCATTCTGTCTAATATTTTGATTCATGTTCCCTTCTTGAATGACCATTATGGCTATTTTATAATTACTTATCTAATAATGGGTCCTTTGACCATTCTAGTTAACAATCTTACTCACATTCGTAACATTTCTTTGTTTTATCTGAACCAACTGTTCAAATTTTTACTTTCACAACTCTTTCTATCTATTAATATTCTATAACTTTCTTCCTTTTGTACTGAACTATAACCTTTTAATGTTCTAACTTTTGAGTTTTAAATCCCTAAATAGGATTTTCAAACTCATTTCTAACAATAAAATTTTATCCTAACATAACTATACCAATATAGATGTCATTGGCAACTATTCTCATCTTGGTGCACTATCAGTAGTACGTAGCTCTACACAATAATCTTAATTCAGTACTGTAATCTGTAGCTTACAGTATAAATATCAAGAATATTGCATAGTTACTACGATACATTCCAATAGATCAAACTTTCCTATCTTTTATCCTTTTTGAATTCACTAATATTCGAAACTTATTCTGATTACAATATCCACTGACAATTACTAACTGTAACAACTTTGCCCTCATCTAGAGCAAGTCTATTATCGCAACTTACTTTTACGTCCTCTTGCCTTGCATTAAGTAGGCTTGCCATTTAACTTTATACTTTATGGTGTGTTAGAAAATACCTTTTGCCGATAAACTCTTCTAAAACTAATTTTACTTATTATCACAATCCTTATCTTAAAGGACTAATCACTAATGCATCAAAATTTATTCCCCTGTAAAGGAATAACAACAAAACATATAGTTCTAACACTAACATACAGCTAAGTAGTGCTGGGATCAAACAAAAATAATTAATTATTTCTTTCAAAAATTAAGAACTTACCAGCAATGACATCCAAAGTTTTTGTTCTTTCCCCTTGGTGTATAGTGGACGCTCTAACTGATGCACTACTATGTTCGGGTTGATTCACTGTGTTATGGTTGTGAGGAGTACCAACTCTATTTCTATCTCGATCTTTACTGACTGTCTGTGAACTTTGGAGAGTAGATCGAGGTGCTCTAGTACAATCTTCAACAAAGTGTCCAAGTTTTCCACAATTGTAGCAGGCTCCAGAGGCCTTACGACAAATACCTCCATGCAGCTTACCACAAACATGGCAGAAACGGGCAGAATAGGAACTTTTGGTTGTTCGACGACTAGATCTTGGAGTTCTCTGCCCTGATGATTCGCCTCTGTCATATCCCTGAGCTCGGGGTTCCTCAAATTCTTTTCTCTTCCCCAAGTTACTATTCGAGCTCTGACCCATAGGTCTCTCCCTCCTCTCAATTTCATGTTGCCCTTGTGGGGGTTGGGTTGGTACTTGGGCTTGGCCTGACAGATTATCAGCCATTTGTTGAAAGAAAGTGGCCATTTCCTGGGCCATTTGTGTAGTAATATGTACTATTAAAACTAGTACAGTCGAGCCTTCAACACTTTGTGGAGCTGGGGCCTCAACTTATACTTCTGCCATCACAGACTGTTCTATTATCTCATTCTTCTCTTCCATATCTTTTCACAGGATTTTCTATTCCTGTACAACCAACACAAGGAGATTTTTCTCCATTAGTTCATATTTATGATGTAAATGTACTATATGTATCAAACATTTGAGAAGTTGTAGTTATTGAAAAAAAGATTTCAAATTCACAGTTCAAAATTTACTTTAAAACCATTGCTCTGATACCACAAAACATGTCACATCCTACTCTCTCGTAAGATGTAACATGATCATGATCCCATAGTATACCTAATGATTTATCGTACTTCGCCTACCGATAAGCCATTTGATATACTACAAGGGATTTTAAAACAATTTTCGTGAAATTTAAATCATCGATTAAAATCTGGTGTTATAAAAATTTTTTCAAAATTTTGGCAAAGTGCTGGCTGTATTTTGAGAAAACAGTTCTTCAATCCTGCAAAGGAAAATACTCCCAACAAACTTCATTTCATCTCATTGCTCAAATCTTAATAATCAAATCAATTCATTTTCAAACCAACCTCATTATAAAAGAAACATTTCATTGATTACAAGACTCAAAATTAATATTACAAAACTATTCAAGTAAATGAAATCTCTAATTTACATTTACAATAATTTACATTTAAAAACATGCCAAATATTTTACAAGATTTTTTATACAACTGCTCAAATAATTTACATACATATTATTACATGCATACATCAAAACCTGTGTACATGGGTATACCTATGATATACCTGGAGCTAATCTGAATGTGTCTTCAAAGAAGCTTACTCAACTGCTCTATGCTCTTTTCACCTGCGACAGCATACAAAGCTATTGCTGAGTGGTGAACTTAGTGGTGCACAACTATAACTGAAAACATAGTTCAATATACCTTAGTAAAATTACAGCAAATAATTTGGAAATTAGGATACTTATCAAAATTCTAAAAATCAAATTATTCATTGCCAATAACATAAATCATTTGTATGAAATGGCTTTGATCACAAAATTCAATTTATTAAATCACAACCAAACATTTAAGGTGATTCCAACAAAATCAATTATACATAAATCATAGTTGAAATCATAATTCTTTACTATTCAAAAACCATTCTTTATCTAAAAAACCATTCTTTATCTCACTAATTATGCAGGACTAATCCGAAAGGGCCATCTTCGGGGTGATTCTAACTCCCTATGGTCGGGGAGGTCGAATCATCGTGCACAGCACACATCACAATAATGAATCTTCCGAAAGGGCCATAACATAAAAACTTAGATCTAACCTCTAATAAGAGGAGAATCTAAGCCTATGCACGTACCATGGTAATCAAAACACAACTAACTCCATTGTCTTCTCAACAAATGAGAGAGATGGGTAATAACCTAGTCCAGCATCTATAGTGAGATATAAAATAATATCATAATCATTTTTTGTGAGCATAAATCACAATACAATTCAATTCAAAGTTAATCCCAATATCCAATAATTTTTATGCTCATCACAATTCAAATCATAAATTTGCATTTCTCCATGCAAATTGCCCATCACAATTTAAAACATGTTCTATCAAAATTTTCCAAAATATAATTTATTCAATCCACAAGAATGCTTAATACTTGTGGAAATACCATTTCACAAAGCTAAATTCATACATACTATAACAATTTCAATAATTATTGAATTAAATCCAATGCTTGTTAAACATAATACATAAGAAAAATATGTCATTTAATCATATGAAATATTCATAACAAAATTAGTTAAAAACTAGTTGTGCACAAACCTAATTTGAGTCGCTCCTAGGCCTTGATTCAATGTTCTTTATGCTTCTCAATATCCTTACCAACTGAAACACACAATTTAAAGTATTTCAGTACTCAATGAATTTGTTTCCAACCATAAAATCTAATATCTAAATTTTCTTGGTACTATTCCCTTCAATTCATTTCATTAGTCAACTTATAATGTTGACCCTTGATGCACTCTAAGTGAACCAATTCTAATGTTATCAATATGTCACATTTTATAGCCCTTTAGTGTTGGTATATATTACCAAATTCATTTTCAAGTGTATTGCATTTTATTGCAATTTACCAGATTTCGGTACACTATTTTGACCTAGCCAGATAACCTAGTTCCCTCGATTTTCGGGTTGTAGTCCAAACTATAAACTTGTAGGTCTATGTCTTATTGCACGCAGGGAAAAATTTCAGGTCATTCTGAGTTGTATAGACCAAGATATGGTCAATTTACCAATGCCGGACATAATGCACTAAAATGGTAGGCTTAGGTCATTTTTAGGTCACTTTTGGTTCGGCCAGTTTTGGTACCTAAACTTGTGCAAGCTATTTGGCTTGGTTTTGGTCATTTCTGGGCTTTTGTGTCTTCATAAGAATTGTATATCTATGTCTCTACTACTCATAGTAAAAATTTCAGGTCAATTGGACCTGTTTTGAGTGAGTTATGGTCAAAATACTAACTGCTGCCTAATTGGTCAATTTTCAGGCTTTCAAGTCACTAATACGGATTTGGTTATTTTTCAAGTCATCTTCTAGGTAGAATTTTGGTAAACTTTCTTCATGGAAGTTGACACATTTTTTTGCCTAGTTTCACCTCCAATTGGCCTCATACCAATTGGAGTCACACACTTAAGGTTCTATGATAAAGTGTACACTGCCCTGTTACACATTATTCAACACTTACCAATTACACATTCAATACTTACCAAGTTTACCTTTCATGCCAATTCTGATTTGGTACCATAACATTAACACACTTTACATCACATTTTGGTCATTTTGGGCAGCTTGTAACCACTCTTAACATACACATTATAGCTTAGAATTTTCAAAGTCCAATTACAATAATTTAACCACATGAACATACCCCATTTACATGTCCAAATCCAAACAATTATTCACATACACATGTTGCCACCATAAGCAACACAATTCAATAATATTTCATGAACTTAAACACTTCAATCTTTTTCATGAGGCTGCCCCAAGTTTACACATACCCATCAACTTCCATTTTCACTTTTCAAGCTTACAAATCAAACTTTACACATGGAATTCAACTTTAATACAATTAAACATTTAAATTAACTTTCAAACAACCATTTACATGCAAGGACAAGATATTCATGGTGAGGTTTCATGGTTGCCAAAATGCTCCATCACCAATAATTCATCAAACATCAAAAATTCTTCCATAAATCAACTCACCCAAAGTTTAAAACAATATCTAATGAAAGAAAATGGGGAAATTAAGCACTAACCTTTTTTGAGCTTGACTAAAACCTCACCAAACTTCCTTATTTTTGTTCCCAATATTTTGCCCAAGATGTGTACATCACTTTTAATGAAGACACTTATAGGAATCATGACTTGATCATGGAGGAGAGGAAGCTTGCATGTGGGATAGCCATGGAGAACAATGGGAGAGCTTGAATTCGGCAAAGTTTTAAAATGGGAAGAAGATAAAGTTTTAATGCAGATTTTATGGTCCTTATGTTGCTTATATAGTCCACTTAGTGCTCCACTAACCTTATTGAATTAATTAAATAATTCAAATTCTCCATAATTGCACTAATGCCCTCTTTTTCCTTAAATTGCATTTTATACTTAATTTCATTTTTCATTAAATTTTTACAATTTAATACTACTTATTTTTAAGGGACATTTAGGTCAAAAGTCCACTCTAGGTGGCAAATGACCAAAATGCCCCTCTTCTAGTCAAATTCGGACTTTTTCGGTGCTACCGATTTACTCCTTATACCGCTGATTCCTTAAATTTTCATTTTTGTTTATATTGACTTACTAAATTTTCTTTGACATTTCCAATGTCAATTAAACCTCAGTAGACCTTTAATTATGTCCCGAAAATATTTTCCCAGGTTTCCCGTGGTCCAGGGCTAGTCAACTGTCATTGTTGTAACTTTCCAGTGCAGTCACCCATCGCTACGGTTCGGCTCGTTTAACTTAGTCACATTTCATTGCTATTATTTTTCCTTTATTTTTCTTGTATTTTTCTCTATTGTATTTCATCATTTCATGTTTCCTTACTAACCTTTGATTATAATTCCAGGCATCCTAGCTGTCCAGACAGACACTGGTCACCGGAACAGTACAATGCACTACTGAACATAGGGGTGTTACAGGATAGGTGTTTAGGCTAGGGGCTAGGTAAATAATTTGAGTAAGCAATAAATTCTAAGAGATAGATATAGGTTTCAAATTGGCTATAAGGGATATAGATTTTAATTAAGGGTGGCTAAGGCTTAGTGAGGTTATATCAAAGAATGCCTTAATCATCTCTTCATCAAGCATATACTAGGATTTCGCCTTGATAGGTCCAAGAGACATATTCTAGAGCTGGTGAGGCATTTTTAGGTTTGCTTGTATTTCAAAAATTTTCTCCTAATTTTACAAGTTCAATATGATAAATTAATGGCTATAAAGAAGTTTAACTAGTTTCACTCCACTTAGGTGATTTAGTTTTTCACAAATAATATATTGAAGCCTTTTTGCCTATCAAATTACATTCATTCCTCTTTCCCAGAGATTCCAATCATTAGCTCATCAAGGTTTTAGTTATAATTCTAAGTTAAAAGCTTTTTGAAAAAGTCCATAATTTTCAAAATTTATAAAAATTTTCTGGATTTTTGACACTCAAATATAATATAAACATAATAAGGTGATGAAATGCAATATATGAATGCAATGCATGAAATGCACCCCTAAACTCAAATTTGACATTGTCCTCAATGTCATCAAGATATCATAATTAGGTCAAGAGCAACATAATAAATGTAATAACAAGGAAAAGCTAATGGATATAGAATACTCCCCTTTGAAGCGTGCCTTCCCTTGAAGATTTGTGAGTTTGATCTCCATTGCTCTTCTCAAGTGCTTCTTAAACCTACAAAATGAACAAATATTGGAATTAAGTTTGGGAGGGTGATAAACAAAAGAAATAAAAAAAAAATGCAAAGATTAAATTTAAAACTTGGGTTGCCTCCCAAGAAGCGCTAATTTAAGGTCATTAGCTTGACCCCTTTTAGAATTGCTGATCAAAAAGTGATTTTTGCCCATAGTAGTTATCATGTAACGCCACATATGGGTCTTAATTTGTGGTGCCCTCAAGATTGGCAAGATGTGAAACAAGATTGAACGTAGAATGAACAACACATGGCTTAGAGTGATATGCTTGGGAAGAGGGCCGCTTTAGCTCATGGAGGACATATGATGATGTAGGAGGTGTCCATGATAGAGAAGGGTCTTCTAGTGGTGTGTGTGTAAACATCATTAATGAACTTAGATTGATAGTCTCATTAATTTCTTCATCTACCACCTTCATCTCTAATTTGTCTTTATGTAAGCACTTTTCCAATAACCCACCAATAATAAAGGAGTTCTTTTCTTCACCATTAGGTTCAATTTCTACTTCAAGTAACTCCTGCTCTTGTGGGAACTCTACTGGTAAGTTATCTTCATAGGAATTTTGTTCTTGAGGTTTAACTTCTTCTACAAGTTCAAATTCCCATGAAGCTTCTTCATTTTCCCAACTTTGTTCATTTGATTCCTCCTCATAAAGTGATAGCTCATTGTTTACTTTTTTATTGTTAAAATTTTCTAATGGAGCTACTATCACTTCAAGTCCCACTCCCTTCTCCAATTACAGCTCAAATGGTTGTTGTGAAATATTATATTGATAGATGTTTGGAGGTTATTGGTGGCTCCAACCCTACAGTGAAGGATCCCAATGCCTATGGTAATCAAAATCTGCCATGTCATTCAACAAATGAATGGCATCCTCATGGTTTCTTTGAAGAACATGATTACCGATAGCCTAAGCTCCATAATCTACCTGATAGCCCAATTCCTTGTCACCAATAGCAATGATGCCAAAAACTTGTTTGCTGGTTTTACAACCACAGCAAGTGCACGGATCGCTAACAAGTAATAAAGTGATGAGTAGAGTATCGTTCCCACGAGGACTGTGTTGAGTACCAAACTATAGTGATTTTAATTATCTAAACGATCGAATTGTAGAGTAATAATGATTATACCTAAATTGAAAGAAATAAAATCTAAATAATTAACTAAAATAAAATACGAATGGACAAAGGCATTCTAGAGCTAGGGGTTCACACTTTAATCAATTATATAATCAATCTGATTCATTCAATAAATAGAAGATTATTACTTAGATGGAAATTAATCCTAAGTTATCTAAAGTCCTCTTCAAGGTACTCAAGGTGTATTTTAATTAACATAAACCCTACTTTCGTGGTGATTAAATTAATTAAAACCCTTTATGATCTTTGATTAATTTTGGAACTCCACAAAGGTCATCAGCCTATCTCTAGGTTAGATTTCCTAGGTTCAAAATCCCGATTTTCTAATATTAATCTTCACCTTTCAGTCCTTCAATTAATATCTGTAATCAATACTAAGTGGGCATCAACACATAGCATGCATTAAGATCACAAGAGATTGAATCAAAGAATAAAATACCCAATGTATTAAATAAAATCAAACCAGATCCATAATGAAATTGAGTGCTACACACTAACCCTAGAATAAAGAACCTACTCACCCATGGTGAGTTTTATAATCAAGATTATAAAAAGATAAAGAGAAGACATGAGAAGAAAATAGAGTGAAAGATCCCAAAAAAAGAATTGCAGCCTTGGACTTTTGGAACTTCAACTGAAAATCCCTTCTAGCAATCTTACAGATCTTGTTCTCCCTTGCCTCCCTTAAAGTTGATGTGCATCCTTGAATGTAAATCGGCTCTCTTGGATGGCACATTCTATTCTTGGATGTAAATTCTCTCTTCCCCCTCAATTCCTGACTTGTTATATTTATATCTAGTATAAAAACCCTAATTTCAGAGTCTTAGAAGCATTAGAAGTCCATCTGGGTTGGGTTGGAACGAAGAAAAGTTGTATCAAAATTGCTAAAAGCGTACTTTACACGGCTCATGTAATGTTACACGCCCCCTGCCCCGTGTAGCTTTTTACCACTCTTGTTTTTCAAGTTTTCTTTGTTTAGAAGGTTGCACGGGGTGCAGGAAGTTACACAGGGCAAGTTACATGGCCCGTGTAATGTTTTTGGCACTGTATTCTTCACATTTTGACCTCCAAATCTCTTCCAAACTCGTCTTTGATCTAGAACCACATAAAAACACCTGATAAAATATAAAAATCAATGAATTGAGTTGGATTAACATGTTTTCTAAAATAAGAATGAAAACATATAAAAATAAACATATAAGGATACTAAATGCTAACAAAATACAATGCATGTTAACCTTAAATGTCTATACGATTTGATGCAATCATGCATCAAAGAGGTTAGTGCTCAAACTCCTCTTTCAAAAACCTCACCTATTAAATTGATTGAGAATTATTACTTTGATATAAATTAATCATAAGATATCTTCAGTTGTCTCTCAAGGCACCTAAGGTGCATTTTAATTAACCTAAACCCTACTTTTGTGGCGATCAATTTTAATTAAAACCCTTTAAGCTCTTTGATTAATTATGAGATTCCATAAAGGATTTTAGCCTATTTCTAGGTCAGATTTCCTAGGTTCAAAATTCTTATTTCCAATACTAACCTTCACCTTTTAGTTCTTTAATTAGTATCTTATATCATCACTAAGTGGGTAGCAACACATAGCATTTATTAAGACCATAGAATATTGAATCAAAGAACAAAAGTCAAATCCATTAAATAACCTTAGTATATATCCATAACAGAAATTGAAAGTGCTATTCTCCTAATCCTAGAATTAAACAAACTACTTACTCATAGTGAGTTTAACAAACATACTGAAATTAAAGTAAAATAACACAAGACAATCCGAAGGAATATAATAAAAGAACCCAAGATTATAACAATCCAAAGGAATATAACACAAGAATAAAAATCTACAGCCTTAAGCTTTTAGAACTTCAACTGAGAGTCCTTCTCCTTGAGCTTTATGCAGATTCTCTTTAAACTGCTTAGAAAACTAAGGTTTGTATGTGAGGTGAACTCTTCGAACTAAACTCAACTAACTCCTCCACATGTTTTGGTCTGATCGTATTTACATCAAGTACTTCAAAGTCATGTTTTAGAGTCCCAGAAGCCTTAGAAGTCTGTTCTAAATGGGTGGAAGGGAATTCAAGTTGAAATAGAAGTCTTTGTATGGCAAAATACACGGCCCATATTGTAACTCCCTCAACGTAGGTATTCCGTACGTTCTACTGTTTCGACGACTAACACCTGTTTGGACAGTCAGAATGTTTGGAACTACACTTAAATGATAGTGAGGAGACATAAAATGATGGAATACATGATAAGAAATACAAAAAAAAATTAAGAAAAAATAAAAGACATGAAATGCAATTAAGTTAAATGAGCTGGAACCGCAAGGATGGGTGACCGTACCGGGAAGTTATTGCATAGACAGCTGACAACCCCAAACCTACGAGGAACCCTAGGAAATAATTTTTAGGACTTAATTAAAGGTCTACTGAGGTACAAATGACATTAAAAATATCAAAGAAAATTTAGTTAATCGGTACCGATAAAAATGAAAATTAAAGGAACCGTCGGATAAGGGATTTAATCGGTATTACCGAAAATGTTGGACTTTAACCCGAAGAGGGGCATTTTGGTCATTTGGCACATAGAGTTGATTTTTGACCTAAATGTCCATTAAAATGAGTGGTATTAAATTTTGAAAATATCATGAAAACAAGAAATTATATGTAATGTAATTAAGGAAAAATGAGGGGAGATTAATTGAAATATTGAAACTTTACTTATTATAATAATTAAACAAAGTTAGTGGAAGTATAAAAGGACATTAGATGACAAATCCTCCACTCACTTCATCATCTTCTTCGTCACTTCTTCAAATGGCCCAATTCCATTCTCTCAATTCCTCCACGGAAATTTTTCATTCAAGCTCTCAATCCCTCTTATCTTCAACATAAAATCACAAGTCCACTTCATTAAAGTTTGTCCTTATATCTTGGGAAGACTATAGGCAGCAAGAAAAAGAAGATTTGGTGAAGTTTTCACGGGGTTGAGAAAGTGAATAAAGAGGTTAGTGCGTAATTTCTCTTCCTTTCTTAGTTAAACATTGATTTGAGGTTGAATTGAGTTGATATGCTAAGAAAATTGAAGAAATTGATGAGGAATGGGGAGCCCTTGAATTCAGCAGCCATGAAAAGCATAGGAGTTTGATTAATTCTTACATGTAAATAATGTTTATTGATATTGATTAAGTTGATTATATGTATTAGAATTAAATTGCATGTGTATGTTTGAGGTTGACAATGTGAATTAGGGTTTGTTGATAATTATAGAGACTTTGTGTAATTGTTGAAATTGGCAAATTGAGATGGTTTGACGAAACTTGTGTAATTGTTTCCTTTTGGGCAGCCTTGAGAAGCATGGGAGTGCAATTAATTCATACATGTAAATGGAGATTAGTGATGTTGATGGATAAGTAATTGATGTTACATGTACTATAAAATTTATTAAATGTGTATATTGACCTTGACAATTTGAATTAGGATTATGAATTAATCAATTGAGACTTGATTGGTGTTACTGGAATTTGATTGTATTGAAATGACTTGGTGATATTAGAAGTGCCATGAATGCCACAATTGTAGTTTGGGAGATGGAGGAATGAAAATTGGAAGTATTGAAATCAGTGTATATTTTAAGTCCTAACTGAAATTGTGTGGCTCCAATTGGTATGAGGCCGATTGGAGGTAAAAGTAGACCTAAAATGTACCATTTTCTATGGAGAAACTATGTACAAAGTCTGCCTAAAAAGTGACCCAAATGTTGCCCTAATCCGGATTACCAAATTGTGAACCCAGAATTTTGACCAAATAAACAGTGTTCATTCATTTGGCCATAAATCACTCTAAACAGGTACAAATGACCTGAAATTTATACCGTTGGAAAGCTTAGACATAGGGCTACAGTTTTTGTGAAGACACCAGAGCCTAGAATGTAATACCCTCCCTGTAGCAACTCCGTACATTCTACTGTTCCGGTGACCAGTGTCGGACAGGACAGCTAGAACGTTCAGAAAAAAAAAATATTTAAACTAAAGTGAGGAACCATAATTAACTCAAATATTAATAAGAAAAATTTAGGAAAAATTTTAGAAATAAAATACAACCAAGTTAAATGAGCCGGTGCCCTGGAGATGGGTAACCTAGTGAGAAGTTGCGGTTCTCGCAACTAGGAGCCCTAGACCCGGGAAAAAATTCATAAAATAATTTTTAGGACTCCAGAGAAGGGTCATTGAGGTTCCTATGGCATTAGAATGCCAAGAAAATATTTAGAAAAATTTTTTAATCGGTACAGACAATTTTGACCCGTTAAGCCAAACGAAGGGCATTTTGGTCATTTCATCTTCAGAGATGATTTTTAACCAACTTGTCCAATTAAGTACATAAATTATATAACATAAAATATGAATTAATGTTGATGAAAAATTAATTTGAAGTTAGTAGAAATTAAAGAAAAGAAAAAAGAATAAAATGCCTAATTATGACATCATAATGATGTCATTTAAAACCTCCCACCAATCACCATTTAGCAAGTCTTCTTAAAACAAATGAAAGAGATAAAAATTAAGAAAAAAACTCCAGAATTTTCCTTCTTCTTCAGCCAGCTGAAAATTCTTTCCCTCTTCCTCCATAACTCTTATTCACTTATACCTTCAATCCTTTGATTTCTCACCCCAAAATCTATAAAATCATTCACTAAAATTTGTCACCCAACCTTGCTAGAGTGTTTGGCAGCCAAGAAAACAAAAGAAAGTGAAGAATTAACAAGAGAAAATTCTACCCTATTAAGGTTAGTGCCATCTTTCTCTTTCTTTCTTTGGATATCCATGTTAAGACACTAAGTTAGGCTAGGAATTTATGGGAATTGAAGAGAATTATGCATGCTAGGGTATATGGTAAATTTCGGCAGCCTATTGGGGGTGGTGATTTTGATTGTTTTGATGGGTTTAGAGTGGATTAGAGATGGTTGTTGAAGTGTATATATATTGATAATGAATTAGTATGTTGAATTAATGTATGTTGTGTGAATTGGAATGGGGAACTAGGGTTTTGGAGAGAAATTTGGGCTTTGCCTATGTAATGGTGAATGAACATTCTAATGGTCAATTAGTGACCATTTGAGGTAAATTGACCATAACTTGGAGTGAATTGTAGCATTAAAACTGATTTGGTATGCTGCCTAGTGAGACCTGCAGGTTTGGATGTGAGTCCAGCCTGGTTGGATAGCCATAACTTGGGCTGTGTAAGTTCAATTAGTGTTTGGCCAATTGGAAATGAAACTAGACACATAATGACACAACTTTGGTGAAGAAATCATGCCCATAAGACCAAACCAAGTGGACCAAAAGCTTGCCCCAATCCGGGTGTCCTGCAATCTGTCTCTGCAGAATGACCAAATGAATAATGATTATTCATTTGGCCATAACTCAGTCTAGAATGGCCCAATTGATCTGAAATTTATCCAGCAATAAGCTAAGATATAGATCAACAACTTTCCTGAAGAAACCCACCCCAAATTATGACCAAAACCTATCGAAAAAGGGAGTTGAAGTCACTGTTCACTGTACTGTAGATATGGTCAGTCCAGAAAAATTGCAATCCGGCCATTTGTGGTTTTTGGACCATAACTTGAGCTAAAAAACTCCAAATGGAGTGATTCTAAAAATGAAATTCAACTAGACAAATAAGGAACAACTTTCATGTTTATCATTTTTCCAAATTCCCACTACAACAGTAGCTAATGGAACAGTAAAGATAAGGTATGAAAACTGAAAATTCTGCTCAATTAACTTTAAGCTTAGCAATGGTATTGGTAATCAATACCAACAAATTTTGAATGCAAAATGTGGTATGTTGGGATTATTGAAAACAATGTACCTATTGTCTATGCAAAAGTCAACATTTTTGTTGACTAATGAAGAGAATAGTAACACCAAAACTTGAAATTCAAAAATTGTAAAACTCAAAAGTGTCAAATGCCCTAGTATACCTAACAAAATTGGTTTGGATAGTTTGGCATGCTAATAGGGTTCAGTTAGCAGTACTGCACATGGCATTATGCCATTCTGTGATTTCATGGCTTTTAGCCATTCTGATATTATGTTGATACTTGGCCTTGTGCCTAATGTTATTACAGCTTATTAGTTGTCCTGTTGCACACCGGGAGACACATATGTGACCGATGGTGTGACGGCCCTAGGTACTTGATACCCAGTGCCAGTTTAACCGTTTATCCAGTCCAATCGTCCATTATATGTTACTTGGGCAACCAAAAATGAAAGTGGACAAATTTAATAAAATAATGAATATAACAAGTACAAAATAATTAAGACCACAAATACTCATCGAAAATTTATTTACAATAAGAAATCAATACATTCACTGCATATTTATTTTATGTTATGTCTTTTTATTTTATTATTGGCACCACTAAGCATTATTGCTTAGCGCGTTGCTTTTGCCACATGTAGGTTCTGGAGAGATCGACCGAGAGCCCAGTAGACCACAGATTGGGTGAGACCTTCTGCAGCTCTGCATAGTGTCCGTGTCACCTCACCATCTTCAGTGCATTGGTAGGACACTAGGTTTCATTTTGGTATTTTGTAACTAACTTTTATTTTCTCTTGTGTAATTGAGACTTATGTAATGTATTTTGATGTTAATGTAAAAAGTGAAAATTGTGGTTATGAATGGAAAATTTGAGTATTTATTTATTGCTTATATATGAGTAATATAAGAAATAAATGATTGAGAAATGGAAATGTTGTTGAAAAATATTGAGATTTTGATATTGGAGTTTAAAAATGATTGGATATGATTATTGGAAGTATTTTTCACAGGTTCTGAAGAACTGTTTTCTCCATTTTTAGCCGGTACTCTGCCGGATTTTCTATAAAATTTTCGGAACCTCAAATAAATTATAATTTCAATAAATGGCTTTAATGAATTATATTTCACAAGTTATGTTCAAAACTATGATAAAAATTAATTAAGGAAGAATAAAAATGATTAAGATAAAATAGAGTATTCCGGTACACCGTGTGACATATCTTACTCGGATATACTGTAGACGGGTAAGGGGTGTCACATTTAGTGGTATCAGAGCACGGTTTAGGCGTTTCTGGGCCTAGATTGAGTCCATACCATGCAGTGCATTTGTAAGAGTCGAGGTGACACTAATGCAGATCTGTTTGTCTTTGCTATTTTGAATAGGATATGGACCCTACATCACAGAGAGCAGTTGAGGAAGAAGTGGAGAGTCATGCTCCACTTGCGATGGCGAGGCGTGGGTAGGGAGAACCTACTCCGACTCAAGCAGAGCACGCTCACCTCCATGAGCCATGATCCAGCAAATGGCTGAATGCTTCAAACAAATGGCTGGGGTAATACCAGCACCACCACCACCACCACCTCCACATCAGAAATCACACCTGGAAAGACTAAGAAAATTTGGAGCAGTGGACTTCTTTGGCAAGAGAGAAGATGATTCTGTTGCAGCCGAAAATTGGTTGAACATAACAGGTAGAGTTTTAAAACAACTCCACTGCACTCCAGAGCCAAATCTAGAAGCTGTTGTATCTCTGTTGCAAGATGATGCATATGAATGGTGGGATACGGTGTCTAGTGAAGTATAGCTAGAAGTAATAACTTGGGACTTCTTCCTCTCTGAATTCAAGAAGAAATATGTGGGTAGTGTATACCTGGAAGAGAGAAGAAGAGAGTTCATTAACCTGAGGCAGAGACAGCTAACAGTGGCCGAGTATGAAAAGGAATTCGTCAGATTGAGCCGCTACGGAAGGGAGATAGTCCCTAATGACGCTGAAAGGTGTAAGAGATTTGAAGAGGGATTAAATGACAACATAAAGATCATGATCACTACCTTGGGAATCACCGACTTCACCAAGTTAGTGGAAGTTGCAATAAAAGTTGAAAAAGTAAGAATAAGTGAGCAGACCAGAAGAGAGAGACAACAGAAGAGGGGCCCAGGTCAGTCTAGTTCATCTCCTGCATCAGGGAAGAAGTTCAAGGGTCCACCTGCACAGAGTTCAGGTCAATCACAAGGTCAGGGTCAGTCTCAGAGGCCCAGGCCACAGTTTACCCCTAGGAGAGGTCAGTCCACACCATCAGTGGGCAGCTCTCCAGGGATGGGGTTCAGGGGACAAGCCCCAGCATCTTATGTATGTCCACATTGTCTGAAATGGCATAAGGGGGAGTGTTGGAGAGTGACTGGTGCCTGCTTAAGGTGTGGGTCGACAGAGCATCAGCTGAGGAACTGTCCATGCAAAACTACTACAGCTGCTCCAACACAAACAGACAGACCTGCTCCTGCACCACAAAGGGGACAAAAATCTGGCAAATCTGAGGCAGTGGGACCATCACAGACGCCTGCATCTAACCCAGCAGAGAGGCCCGAGGGCAGACCACCTGCTAGAGCCTATGCCATGAGAGCTTAGGAGGAGCAAGATGCCCCGGATGTCATCAGGGGTACGTTCTCCCTCTACAATACATCTGTGCATGCATTAGTGGATCCAGGATCCACTCATTCATACATCTGCATCAACCTACCTGTAGAAAGGGGGATAATAGTAGAGGAGAGTGACCAAGACATTCTAGTCACTAATCCATTGGGCCACAGTGTAGTGGTGAACAAAGTCTACAAGGATTGCCCGTTAAGGATTCAGGGGTATGAATTCTTGGTAGACTTGATTGAGTTGCCTTTCCATGAGTTTGACGTGATTTTGGGAATGGATTGGTTGTCACGTCATCAGGCAATAGTTGATTGCAAATTGAAGACAATTTCTCTGAAAACTTCTGAGGGAAATGAAATCACTGTTATGGGTGAAAGGATAGATTTCCTGTGCAATGTTATCTCAGCCACAGCTGCAAGCAAACTGATGAGAAAAGGCTGTGAAGCCTACCTAGCACATGTGGTGGATACTAGGCAGGCTAAGCCAAATCTGTGTGACATACCCACAGCAAAAGACTTCCCAGAAGTGTTCCCTGAAGAATTGCCTAGTTTGCCACCAGAAAGAGAAGTTGAATTTGCTATTGAGGTACTGCCGGGTACAGCTCCAATCTCTATTGCTCTTTATAAGATGGCACCCACAGAATTGAAGGAACTAAAAATCCAATTACAAGAGTTGCTGGATAAGGGGTTCATACGCCCCAGTGTGTCACCATGGGGAGCTCCAGTGCTCTTTGTGAAAAAAGAAGGATGGGACTTTGAGGTTATGCATCGATTACCGGCAGTTGAATAAAGTAACTGTGAAGAATAAATATCCGTTGCCTAGAATTGATGATCTGTTTGATCAGTTGAAGGGATCAGGAGTATTTTCTAAGATTGATCTCAGATCAAGGTATCATCAGTTAAGGGTGAGGGATGTAGATGTGCCAAAGACTGCATTCAGGACTCGGTATGGGCATTATGAGTTTCTGGTGATGCCCTTTGGCCTAACAAATGCACTCGCAGCATTCATGGACCTTATGAACCATATCTTCCATTCATACTTAGATCGGTTCATAGTGGTATTTATTGATGATATTCTGGTGTATTCCAAGACCAGGGAAGAACATGATGACCAATTGAGAATTATTTTACAAACCTTGAGAGAAAAGAAGTTGTATGCTAAGTTGTCAAAGTGTGATTTATGGTTAAATGAAATTGCATTCCTTGGACACATAGTGTCGGCTGATGGGATTAAGGTGGATCCCAAGAAAATAGAAGTAGTGATGGAATGGAAGCCTCCTAGGAATACAACTGAGGTCAGAAGTTTCTTGGGGCTAGCTGGGTATTACAGAAGATTTGTGAAAGGATTTTCCTTAATAGCTGCTCCAATGACCAAGTTGTTACACAAGAATGTCAGATTTGACTAGAATGACAAGTGTCAGACCAATTTTGAGAAGTTGAAGGCTGTGTTGACTGAGGCACCAGTATTAACACAGCCAGTGTCAGGAAAGAACTTTGTGGTCTACAGTGATGCCTCTCATAATGGGTTAGGATGTGTATTGATGCAAGAGGGGAAGGTGGTAGCTTATGCTTCCAGGCAGCTAAGGCCACATGAACAGAATTACCCTACCCATGATCTAGTGCTTGCAGCAATTATCTTCGCACTGAAGATATGGAGGCATTACTTGTATGGTGAAAAGTGCTACATTTACACAGACCGCAAAAGCCTGAAATACTTGCCAACCCAGAAGGAGCTCAACCTTAGACAGAGACGATGGATTGAGTTCCTGAAGGACTATGATTGTGTAATTGACTACCATCCTGGGAAAGCAAATGTAGTTGCAGATGCTTTGAGCAGAAAATCCATCACAGCTTTGAGATCATTGAATGCCCGTCTAACTTTGGTTCGAGATGGAGCTATTTTGGCTGAGTTGCAAGTGAGGCCAAACCTGTTACAGCAGATTTTAGATGGGCAGAAGGTAGATGAGAAGCTAAAGGCTATTATGAGAAAAATCCTAGAAGGGAAAACAACTGACTATGAGGTGAAAGCAGATGGGTGTCTGTACTACAAAGAAAGACTGTGTGTACCAGATAATGGGGAATTAAAAGCCAATATTCTGAAAGAGGCACATGCCAGTGTTTATGTTATGCACCCAGGAAGTACAAAACTGTATCATGATCTGAAACTTCAGTATTGGTGGCCTGGTATGAAGAAGGACATAGCTGACTATGTGACTAAATGCTTGACATGTCAGCAAGTCAAGGCAGAACATCAAGTTCCATCAGGTTTGCTACAGCCTATACACATACCTGAATGGAAATGGGATCGGGTCACCATGGATTTTGTTAGTGGTCTACCTCTCACCCAGAAGAAACATGATGTAGTATGGGTAATAGTACATAGATTGACGAAGTACGCACACTTTCTGCTAGTTAGGACCGACTACTCACTGGAGAAGTTTGCAGAATTGAATATCAGTGAGATTGTTAGATTGCATGGGATTCCACTTTCCATCATATCTGATCGAGACCCAAGGTTTACATCGAGATTTTGGAAGAACTTGCATGAGTCCTTGGGTACATAACTCCACTTCAGCAGAGCTTTCCATCCTCAGACGGATGGGCAATCAGAAAGAGTAATCCAGGTAAACAATTGAACCAATTGAATTAATACAAATATTGAACTAAAATGATAATAATAACATGAAATATATGTCAGGTCCTTGAGGATATGCTGAGGAGTTGTGTCATTGAGTTCGAGGGAAGTTGGAATAGATACCTCCCACTGGCAGAATTTGCATACAACAATAGCTACCAAGCCAGTATCCAAATGGCCTTGTATGAAGCACTGTATGGGAGAAAATGTAGAACTCCAGTGTGCTGGACTGAATTGGGTGAAGACAAACTGGTAGGCCCAGACTTGGTGAAACAGACTGAAGAGAAGGTAAAACTAATCAAAGCCAATCTGAAGGTTGCCTCAGACAAACAGAAATCTTATGCCGACTTTAAGAGAAAAGAAATGGAATAATCGGTTGGCGACAAAGTGTTCCTCAAGGTGTCACCGTGGAAGAAGGTACTGAGGTTTGGAAGAAAAGGTAAGTTAAGCCCTAAGTTCATCGGCCCATGTGAAGTCATTGAACGTGTGGGTCCAGTGGCCTATAGGCTAGCTTTACCACCAGAGCTGGACAAGATCCACAATGTGTTCCACGTATCTATGCTAAGAAGATATCGCTCAGATCCTTCACATGTCATCTCCATGGAAGAAATTGAAGTACAACTGGATTTAACATATGAAGAAGAACCCATACGGATCCTGGCTCGGGGAGTGAAAGAGTTGAGGAATAAACAGATTCCACTGATGAAAGTGCTATGGAGGCACCACAACACCGAAGAGGCAACTTGGGAAAGTGAAGAGACGATGAGGCAACAGTTCCCTCAACTGTTTGCATCAGGTAAATTTCGAGGACAAAATTTAAATTAGAGGGGAAGAGTTGTAACACCCTCCCTGTAGCAACTCCATACATTTTACTGTTTCGGTGACCAGTGTTGGACTAGACAGCTAGAACGTTCAGAAAAAAAAAATATTTAAACTAAAGTGAGGAACCACAATTAACTCAAATATTAATAAGAAAAATTTAGGAAAAATTTTAGAAATAAAATACAACTATGTTAAATGAGCCAGTGCCCTAGCGATGGGTAACCTAGTGAGAAGTTGCGATTCTCGCAACTAGGAGCCCTAGACCCTAGAAAAAATTCATAAAATAATTTTTAGGACTCCAGAGAAGGGTCATTGAGGTTCCTATGGCATTAGAATGCCAAGAAAATATTTAGAAAATTTTTTCAATCAGTACAGACAATTTTGACCCGTTAAGCCAAACGAAGGGCATTTTGGTCATTTCGTCTTCAGAGATGATTTTTGACCAACTTGTTCAATTAAGTACATAAATTATATGACATAAAATATGAATTAATGTTGATGAAAAATTAATTTGAAGTTAGTAGAAATGAAAGAAAAGAAAAAAGAATAAAATGCCTAATTATGACATCATAATGATGTCATTTAAAACCTCCCACCAATCACCATTTAGCAAGTCTTCTTAAAACAAATAAAAGAGATAAAAATTAAGAAAAAAACTCCAGTTATTTTCAGCCAGCCAAAAATTCTTTCCCTCTTCCTCCATAACTCTTATTCACTTATACCTTCAATCCTTTGATTTCTCACCCCAAAATCTATAAAATCATTCACTAAAATTTGTCACCCAACCTTGCTAGAGTGTTTGGCAGCCAAGAAAACAAAAGAAAGTGAAGAATTAACAAGAGAAAATTCTACCCTATTAAGGTTAGTGCCATCTTTCTCTTTCTTTCTTTGGATATCCATGTTAAGACACTAAGTTAGGCTAGGAATTTATGGGAATTGAAGAGAATTATGCATGCTAGGGTATATGGTAAATTTCAGCAGCCTATTGGGGGTGGTGATTTTGATTGTTTTGATGGGTTTAGAGTGGATTAGAGATGGTTGTTGAAGTGTATATATATTGATAATAAATTAGTATGTTGAATTAATGTATGTTGTGTGAATTGGAATGGGGAACTAGGGTTTTGGAGAGAAATTTGGGCTTTGCTTATGTAATGGTGAATGAACATTCTAATGGTCAATTAGTGACCATTTGAGGTAAATTGACCATAACTTGGAGTGAATTGTAGCATTAAAACTGATTTGGTATGCTGCCTAGTGAGACCTGCAGGTTTGGATGTGAGTCCAGCCTGGTTGGACAACCATAACTTGGGCTGTGTAAGTTCAATTAGTGTTTGGCAATTGGAAATGAAACTAGACACATAATGACACAACTTTGGTGAAGAAATCATGCCCATAAGACCAAACCAAGTGGACCAAAAGCTTGCCCCAATCCGGGTGTCCTGCAATCTATCTCTGCAGAATGACCAAATGAACAGTGATTGTTCATTTGGCCATAACTCGGTGTGGAATGGCCCAATTGATCTGAAATTTTACAAGCAGCAAGATAAGATATATACCAACAACTTCCATGAAGAAACCCACCCCAAATTATGACCAGAACCTATCCAACAAGGGAGTTGAAGTCACTATTCACTGCACTGTAGATATGGTCAGTCTAGAAAAATTCCAATCTGGCCATTTGTGGTTTTTGAACCATAACTTGAGCTAAAAACTCCAAATGGAGTGATTCAAAAAACGAAATTCAACTAGACAAAATAAGGAACAACTTTCATGTTTATCATTTTTCCAAATTCCCATTGCAACAGTAGCTAATGGAACAGTAAAAATAAGGTATGAAAACTGAAAATTCTGCTCAATTAACTTTAAGCTTAGCAATGGTATTGGCAACCAATACCAACAAATTTTGAAAGCAAAATGTGGTATGTTGGGAGTATTAAAACCAATGTACCTATTGTCTATGCAAAAGTTAACATTTTTGTTGACTAATGAAGGGAATAGTAACACCAAAACTTGAAATTCAAAAATTGTAAAACTCAAAAGTGTCAGATGCCCTAGTATGCCTAACAAGATTGGTTTGGATAGTTTGGCATGCCAATAGGGTTCAGTTAGCAGTATTGCACATGGCATTATGCCATTCTGTGATTTCATGGCTTTTAGCCATTCTGATATTATGTTGATACTTGGCCTTGTGCCTAATGTTATTACAGCTTATTAGCTGTCCTGTTGTACACCGGGAGACGCATATGTGACTGATGGTGTGACGCCCCGAGGTACTTGATACCTAGTGCCAGTTTACCCGTTTATCCAGTCCAGTCGTCCATTATAGGTTACTTGGGCAACCAAAAATGAAAGTGGACAAATTTAATAAGTAATGAATATAACAAGTACAAAATAATTAAGACCACAAATACTCATCGAAAATTTATTTGCAATAAGAAATCAATACATTCACTGCATATTTATTTTATGTTATGTCTTTTTATTTTATTATTAGCACCACTAAGCATTATTACTTAGCGCGTTGCTTTTGCCATGCGTAGGTTCTGGAGAGATCGACCGAGAGCCCAGTAGACCATAGACTGGGTGAGACCTTCTGCAGCTCTGCATAGTGTCCGTGTCACCTCACCATCTTCAGTGCATTGGTAGGACCCAAGGTTTCATTTTGGTATTTTGTAACTAACTTTTATTTTCTCTTGTGTAATTGAGCTTATGTAATGTATTTTGATGTTAATGTAAATAGTGAAAATTGTGGTTATGAATGGAAAATTTGAGTATTTATTTATTGCTTATATATGAGTAACATGAGAAATGAATGATTGAGAAATGGAAATGTTGTTGAAAAATATTGAGATTTTGATATTGGATTTTGAGAATGATTGGATATGATTATTGGAAGTGTTTTTCACAGGTTCCGAAGAACTGTTTTCTCCATTTTTAGCCGGTACTCTGCCGGATTTTCTATAAAATTTTCAGAACCTCAAATAAATTATAATTTCAATAAATGACTTAAATGAATTATATTTCATAAGTTATGTTCAAAACTATGATAAAAATTAATTAAGGAAGAATAAAAATGATTAAGATAAAATAGAGTGTTCCGGTACACCGTGTGACATATCTTACTCGGATATACTATAGACGGGTAAGGGGTGTCACACCGAAATTCCATTAACCAAATAAAATTGCTTGCCCAAGTTAGGTTGCCAAAACTGTCCAGAATCAAAATTGGCCAGAATTGCTAGACAAAGGCAACTTGACCAGTTTTGGCAAAGAGGCCATAAGCTGGTCCATAGAACTCCAAATGCCCTGAAACAACTGCCAAAATGTCAATAAGACATAGTCCTACAAGATTGGTATTTTGACAAAAATCCAGAATGTAACACCCCTATTTGTATTGCCTGGTATATTTCACTATTCCGGTGACCAGTGTCGGTCCGGATAATTAAGGTGATTAGAACCACACTTAAGACAACTAGATAAGCCTTAAATACAAATAATTAGTAATTGCCAATTAGTTAAGTATAAATAAGAAAAATAGAACATAAGAAGTTAAATGAGCCAACAGTCACAGCGATGGGTGGCCTTCTCAGAAACGACTATGAAGTCGATTTAAACTCAAATTGGTGAATTAGGGTTTGACACCTAGGGTTTGGAAGACAAAAATGTGAGAATGTGTTAAATGGTGTGTTGGACTTGGTTTGAGGTGGGAAATGGTCATTTGTGACCAATTGGAGTATGTTAGAAGTGTTGGAACCAATTGCAAATTCGGATTGTTTAGGGTCATGCTGCAGGCAGTAGGACCAAGGTCCCTTTGAGGGACCAAAACTAAAACTTTACAAGTCCAATTGGTATGTGACCCATTGGGAATGAAAATAGACACAAAATGGAACATTTTTCATTCAGGAATATGCCCAAAAAGTGACCAAAACTTAGTGAACAAATTGACCAAATCCAGAATTGGCAATCTGACCTGTACAAAAATGATCAAATGAACAGTGTTTGTTCATTTGGCCATAACTTGGGCGAGGCAGGTCTAAATGACCTGAAAGTTTACCAGTGGAAAGCTGAGATATAGACCTAAAACTTTCATGAAGAACACAAACCAAAATTATGCCCTTAACAAAGTCATTTGGCCACCCAAATTTGGTGACCTAAAACTGCCAGAACCAGAATTTGCCCAGAAAATCTAGGTAAGTCCAATCCGGCAACTATGATTCAAATGGCTATAACTTGAGCTAAAAAACTTCAATTGGAGTGATTCAAAAAGGAGAATAAAGTTAAGACAATAGAGAACATTTTCTATGAAGAAAAGTTTGCCAAATTTTAACAACAAATTGACCAATGAAAAAGTACAATATAAGACACCAAAACTAAAAAATTGCAATTTTACCTAAAAGACCTAAGTTTTGAGAAAACAATCAAAGCCAACAAATTTAGTGACCAAAATGTGATATGTGGGTGAAGTTGGAATTCCCATACCTATTAAGCCTTAGAAAGTCAACAAATTGACTTGAATAGTGTAGTGAATAGTAACCCCTAAACACAAATTTTAAAGAATGTCAAGTTTAGCATATATAAGCTAGATAAAAGTGAATTTGAATTTATTTTTGGATTTATGCTATGTTATGGTAATGAAACACTGTGAAATTGTGTGTTTCTGCTGAAAAAGGCTCAGAAAGTCTAAGAGATTGAGTCAAGGCCTAAAGGTGACTCACGTCAGGTTTGTGCACAATAAACTCTATTTCAACATTTTATCCTTAGAAAATTGATTTAATATGCATTATGAGTTTAAGAATTTTTGTGTTGCCACTTTGTGATGAGATTGTAACTTTGGAAATTGATTTAATTTTTGTATGCAATATTTGAATAAAATGTTCGAAGTGCATTTTTGATTTACACTTAGCATGACAATGCCTTATTATTTCTCCTCCATTTATGGGGTTGAGATCGATTATTTTCCTCCCTCTCTAGTTTAACAGTTGAGGTTATAAATTGGATGAGTACTCATTAGCTAGCTAGCCACCTCCCTCATTGATTTCAATTAGTGAGGTTGTAGATTGCTTTGTCATGGTGTACAACGTGGCATTGATCGAAAATTTTGTGTCATGGCTTAAGTTGTGTATGAATTGGCAATACTGTGTTTATTAAATTATTTGACCCACAATTTTTCTATAATGAGCTTTGATAATTTGTGAAATGTATTTGTGCAACATTTAAATTGTGTTTTGTCAATGAATGATTTATGTAATGCATTTCAAATTCTTTATTGTGCACCACTGACTATTTTTATACTCAGCGATAGCTTATTTTACTGTCACAGATAAGAGCAAGGAGAAAGCGGCTGAGTGAGCTGCTACTGATATTGAGGACTTCACTGATCCTTTTTGTACGGGTTTTTCTTTATACCCTTGTAATCAATTGATGTAAATATTGTAATATTTTATGTATCAATGTAAAGTTGAGCAGTTGTATAACAAATTATAATAATATTATTTTTTGTATTTAATATCTGTGAATTAAACTTGTGAATGTAAATTAGCTTTATTGAATGAAATGATGAAATATTTTGAGATGACAAACTTGGGTTAAATTGTGGAATTATTTTGAAGTGGAATTGACTTGAGTTATATTGAATTGAGATTATTTGGAGGTTGGGAGTTGTGAAAAAATTTATTGGAAGTGTTTTTACAGGTTTTTGAAGAACTGTTTTCTCCAAATACAAACGGCACTCTGCATAAATTTTTATAAAATTTGTGGAAGAATAAAATGGACAAAATTTTTTACTAATTTTGAGACTTCAATTAAATATTTTTAATTCCTACCAAAATGCTCACCACTTTCAAAATGTAAGAAAATAGTTTTAAAATGCCTTGTATTGTACTTAATGAATTATCGGTAGGTGAAGTTCGGTAGTTCATTAGGTATTCTACGGGATCATGTTATGCCTTATAAAGGGGTAAGGTGTGACATGTTTTAGTTGTATCAGAGCATGGTTTTGCAATAAATTTTGACTATTTATGTGAATATTTCTTTGATAAGTACAACTGCTCAAGTGTCTTTAATTGATACATATGACATATTTACATCATGAATATGCACTAACGGAGGTCAACCTCCTTGTGTTTGATCTCAGGAAGTAAAAATTTTGGGGAAACGGAATGGAAAAGGGAGATCATTCCGTGGAACAATCTGTTGAGGCTGAGGTTCATGGTGAAGCCCCAGCACTCTAGAACGTGAGTGGGTCAGCCACTCCAGCTCCTACTCTAGCACCGCAATTTCCTGCTTAGTTTGTACAGCAGATGGCTGCGTTTTTCCAACAAATGGTGGGAAATGTGCCACCCCAAGCTCAGATGCAAGCACCTGTAGCACAATCACAATCCTCGGCTCGACAATATGAAAAATTGATGAAATTTAGGGCCACCGAGTGTAAGGGCACTGTGGATCCATTGGAGGCAAACAGTGGTTAGAGTGAATGGAACGGGTTTTCAGGAAGCTACAGTGTGTAGAAGAGCTAAAGTTTGAGTATTCTGTTTCTTTGTTGCAAGGGGATGCGTATGAATGGTGGAAGACCATCCCCCACAGCCTAGTAGAACCTCCAGTCCTTACTTGGTCAGACTTTTTGAGGGAGTTTCGACAGAAGTGGGTCCCTGATACATATGTGGATATGAAGTTACAAGAATTCCTGAGTTTGAAACAAGGGGACAGAACCATAGTAGAATATGAGAGAGACTTCTCTCGACCGAGCCACTACACTGGAAGCTTAGTCTCCAGCCCCAGAGATAGATGTACGAGGTTTGAGGCCGGGTTAAGGCCAAATCTGAGAATGTAAGTTGTGGGTTTCCGACATCAGAATTTCTCTGAGTTGATCTCACAGGCCCTAGAACTGGAAAGGATAGAATTAGAAGGGGCAGTGAAGAAGGGTACACAAGAGAAAGAGAAGACTGAAAATACTACTAGTCAAGCACCTGAAAGTGGTTCAGGGAAGAGGAAATAGTTTGGGGGATCTAGCTCTCGCAGATCTGGCGGAGGCAGATTCTCTAGCCAAAGACCAACCTGGTCTGGTCAGCCGACCCAACAAGCTTATCGAGGATTTTTATCAGTCCGGCAGTGTGAAACCTGTGGTAGAACACACGGTGGGGTGTGTTTTAAGGCCATAGGTGCATGCTATAACTGTGGAGGGAGCAGACATTTTGCTAAGGATTGTACTAGTCCATGCCAATCTGGACCTTCTGCTACATCTGAGGGATCAGCCCAAGTCTCTGCACCTAGAGGGTCACAGTCAGCTGGTAGAGGTAAAGGCAGAGGTAGGGGTCCTGGTAACACTCCTGGAAGTCAAAGCACTGTTAACCAGCCAGTACCTAGTAGCGCACCAGTTAGAGTGTATGCAATGCATCAGAGGGAAGAGGCTAAAACGTTAGACGTAGTAGTTGGTATTTTCTCCATCCTTGACTAAGATGTATATGTGTTATTTGATCCTAGCTCCACACATTCATATGTCAGTGCTAGTGTGATGTGTTCTACTGCTATTCAAACTATACCAATGGACTATGATGTGCTAGTAACTAGTCCATTAGGCTAGGAGGTTAAGGCAAATAGACTATATAGGGATTTTCCTTTGGTGATCCAAGGACACACTTTTCTGTCTAATTTGATTGAAATGCCCTTCAAAGATTATGACATTATCTTGGGCATGGATTGGTTAGCCAGGCATCATGCAATGATTGACTGTAGACTGAAGACAGTCACTTTTGGTCTTCCTCAGTATGGTGATGTAGTAATACATGGGGAGAGGTAGTTATTGCCTTCAAACATTATTTCAGCTGCACTAGCCAGAAAAATGATTAGGAAGGGGTGTGAAGCATACTTAGCGCATATGATAGACACCCAAGTGGGTAGTCCAGCATTGAGAGACATCCCCACAGTATGTGACTTTCCAGATGTATTTCCTTATGAATTGCCAGGATTACCTCCAGAAAGAGAAGTGCAGTTTGAGATTGATGTTATGCCTGGTGTGGACCCAATCTCTATAACACCATATAGAATGACACCTGCAGAATTGAAAGAGTTGAAAGTGCAGTTGCAAGAGCTTCTTGATAAGGGCTTTATCCTCCTTAGTGTGTCACATTGGGGAGCACCAGTGTTGTTTGTAAAGAATAAGGATGGCACTCTTCGGTTATGCATTGACTACCGATAGTTGAATAAGGTGACAATAAAGAACAGATACCCATTGCCCCGCATTGATGACTTATTTGATCAGTTAAGGGGTGCAGATGTGTTCTCCAAAATTAACCTAAGATCAGGTTATTATCAGCTGAAAGTACAAGAGCAGAGTATTCCTAAAACTACTTTTATAACTCGCTATGGCCATTATGAGTTCTTGGTCATGCCATTTGGGTTAACTAATGCTCCAGCTGCTTTTATGGATCTGATGAACACTATCTTCAGACCATACCTCGGCCAGTTTGTTGTGGTATTCATAGATAATATATTGGTCTATTCGAGGAGTGCAGAAGAGCATGATAGACATCTACGGATTGTACTGTAAACTTTGAGAGAGAAACAACTATACGCCAAATTGTCGAAGTGTGAATTTTGGCTGAAGGAGATATCCTTTTTGGGACACATAGTATTAGCAGAGGGCATTAAGGTAGATCCTAGTAAGATAGAAGTTGTCCTTAATTGGAAGCCACCTAGAAATATCACGGAGATTTGCAGTTTTCTGGGTTTAGCTGGATACTATCGTTGATTTGTTTAGGAATTCTCCATGTTGGCATCTCCATTGACCAAGCTGCTTAGGAAAGATATGAAATTCTAGTGGACGGATAAATGCCAGCAGAGTTTTGATGAATTGAAGAGGTGTTTGACTGAGGCTCCAGTCCTAACTTTACCTACACCTGGTAAAGAATATACAGTTTATAGTGATGCTTCTCACAATGGGTTAGGCTATGTGTTGATGCAAGATCGAAATGTCATTGCCTATGCATCACGTCAATTGAAACCGCATGAGAGGAATTATCCGACACATGATTTACAGCTTGCAGCTATTGTGTTTGTTTTTAAGATCTGGAGACATTATTTATATGGGGAGAAGTGCTACATCTACACTGATCATAAGAGTTTGAAGTATTTGGGCAACCAGAAAGAGTTGAATTTGAGACAGAGGAGATGGTTAGAGTTGATAAAAGACTATGATTGTCTGATAGACTATCAGCCAGGGAAAGCTAATGTTGTGGCTGACGCCTTAAGTCGCAAGACTATAATAAGTCTACGGGTTACTCCTTTGTCTATGGTACATGAGTTGAGATCATTACATGCCAGTTTAGAGATTAATGATGAGGGGCAGACAGTAGTTGCATGACATGTACAGCCAGTGTTGATTGATCAGATCAGAATGGCTGCTCAGAATGATCAGAAGTATCAGAGGCTGTTGGAAGAAGTCCAGCAGGGCAAGAAACCAGAATTCTAAATAAGAGATGATGGTCTATTGCTACACCAGGGCAGAATGTGTGTTCCTAATGATGTTGATTTGAGGTAGATCATTTTGAAGGAAGCACATGAGTCTCCTTTTACCATGCACCCTGGTGGTGCAAAAATGTATAGAGGGCTAAAGGAGCATTACTGGTGGATGGGTATGAAAAGAGATGTGGCAGAGTTTGTTTCCAAATGCCTAACTTGTCAGCAAGTGAAGGCAGAGCATCAAGTACCAACTGGGTTGTTATATCCACTACCAGTACCAGAATAGAAATGAGAGAGAATAACTATAGATTTTGTGATGGGACTTCCGAGGACACAGAAAGTGACGATGCAGTTTGGGTCATTGTTGACAGACTAACCAAGTCTGCTCATTTTTTGCCAGTCCGAATGGACTACATTTTAGAAAGATTGGCCAAGTTGTACATTGATGAGATAGTAAGACTGCAAGGAGTGCCAGTATCCATCGTATCTGACAGAAATCCTAGGTTCACTTCTAGATTATGCGGTAGTCTGCAGAGAGCCCTAAGAACTAGATTGAACTTCAATACTGCATTCCACCGTCAGACAGATGGCCAATTTGAGAGGGTAATTCAAATCTTGGAGGACATGCAACTGGCTTGTGTGATTGAGTTTGAGGGCAGTTGGGACACACACTTGCCTTTGATTGAGTTTGCTTACAACAACAGCTACCAATCAAGCATTGGGATACCTCCATATAAAGCTTTGTATGGTAGAAAATGTAGAACCCCGTTGTGTTGGGATGACGTGGGTGAAAGGAAGATGATTGGGCCTAAAATTGTTCAGCAGACTGAAGAGAAGATCAGGGTGATCAGAGATCGACTTAAGACTGCACTAGACTATCAGAAGTCCTATATTGATTTGAAAAGAAGGGATATTGAGTACACAGTGCGTGAGAAAGTATTCCTCAAGGTTTCTCCTTGGAAGAAAATTATGAGATTTGACAGACAAGGGAAACTGAGTCCTCGTTTCATTGGGCTATATGAGGTTCTGGAAAGAGTGGGTCCTTTGGCATATCGGTTTGCACTACCTCCAGGTTAGAAAAGATATATAATGTCTTCCATGTGTCTATGTTGAGGAGGTATCGATCAGACCCATCTCATGTACTACCAGTAGAAGAAATTGAAGTGAATCCAGACCTCACATATGAAGAAGAACCCATAAAGATTTTGGCTTATGAGGTGAAGTAGCTACGGAACGAGCAAATCCCGTTAGTAAAAGTGTTGTGGAACCATCATTCAGGCCAGGAGGCTACTTGGGAATGAGAGGAGGACATGAGGAGATAGCACCCACAGCTATTCAGAGATTGATACCAGGTAAAATTTCAAGATGAAATTTATTTTAAGGGGGGGAGAATTGTAACACCCCTATTTGCATAGCCTAGTATATTTTACTATTCTGGTGACTAGTGTCAGTTTGGATAATTAAGGGGATTAGAACCACACTTAAGACAGCTAGATAAGCCTTAAACACAAATAATTAGTAATTTCCAATTAGTTAAGTATAAATAAGAAAAACAGAACATAAGAAGTTAAATGAGCCGAGAGTCACAGCGATGGGTGACCTTTACGGAAGGATTGCGAAGTCGATTTAAACTCAAATTTCAAACCGTAAAATGTGACGTTGCGGTCCTTAGGACTATTGCAAACAGAGTGGAAAAGAGAAAATCATAAAAAAGAATTTTTAAGTCAGTCAAATAATTAGGTCAGGGATCCGGAAGAAATGTTGAATTATTTGCAAATCGGATCGAACCGGCGAGGGGCAATTTGGTCAATTGACCCTGAGAGTTGACTCCTGATCTAACTATCAAATAAAATCAAAGAAAAGAAAATTTCAGAATCAGGAATTAAATTAAAGAACTAATGGAAAAATAAATATAAAAAAAAAGAAGAAAATGAAAAAGTGAAAAGAGATGACATCATGCATGAAATCATGCATGATGCCATAAATACTATAATTAAAAATTTATTTAATTTAATTTGTGGTCTTCCTAATACACATAAAAGAAAAAGAAAAAAAAAATATAAAATCATCATCTTCTTTTTTTGCAAGGTTGCCGTCTTTCTCACTCTCACCCTCTCCCCCTCAAAACCTTCATTAGAGCTCTCTTGTGAGCTTGAAGAAACTAAATTTCAGCCATAGAAATTGCAAGTTCCCTAATTAAAGTTTGTTTGGGCAACTAGAAAACAAGAGTTAAGAAGAAAGAAAGAAGAAACGAAGGAGTTGAAGAGGAAGAAAATTCTGCAATTCAAGGTTAGTGAGTTCACTTTAAATGTTTAGTTTAATTAAAGTATTTATAGCATGAAGAACTTGAAAATATGCTTAAAATGAAATGAAAATAACTGTTGGAGGACTAGAAGTAAATTTGGCCAGCTAGGGTTTGATGGTTATATACATGTATTTTGATTGAATTAAAAGTGTAGGTAAGTTTGTATGAATGTGGAAGTGATGTTGCTATGCTTAGAATTAATTAAGTGTAACAAATTAATGAATTAGGGTTTGACACCTAGGGTTTGGAAGATGAAAATGTGAGAATGTGTTAAATGGTGTGTTGGACTTGATTTGAGGTGAGAAATGGTCATTTGTGACCAGTTGGAGTATGTTAGAAATGTTGGAACTAATTGCAAATTCGGATTGTTTAGGGTCATGCTGCAGGCAGCAGGACCAAGGTCCCTTTGAGGGACCAAAACTGAAAATTTACAAGTCCAAAATCTGACCTGTACAAAAATGATCAAATGAACAGTGTTTGTTCATTTGGCCATAACTTGGGCTAGGCAGGTCTAAATGACCTGAAAGTTTACCAGTGGAAAGCTGAGATATAGACCTAAAACTTTCATGAAGAACACAAACCAAATTTATGCCCTTAACCAAGTCATTTGGCCACCCAAAATCGGTGACCTAAAACTGCCAGAACCAGAATTTGTCCAGAAAATCTCGATAAGTCCAATCCAGCAGCCATGATTCAAATGGCTATAACTTGAGCTACAAAACTCCAATTGGAGTGATTCGAAAAGGAGAATAAAGTTAAGACAATAGGGAACATTTTTTACGAAGAAAATTTTGCCAAATTCTAACAGCAAATTGACAAATGGAACAGTGCAACATAAGATACCAAAATTGAAAAATTACAATTTTGCCAAAAAGACCTAAGTTTTGAGAAAACAACCAAAACCAACAAATTTAGTGACCAAAATGTTATATGTGGGTGAAGTTGGAATTCCCATACCTATTAAGCCTTAGAAAGTCAATAAATTGACTTGAATAGTAACCTCGAAACACAAATTTTAAAGAACGTCAAGTTTAGCATATATAAGCTAGATAAAAGTGAATTTGAATTTATGTTTGGATTTATGCTATGTTATGGCACTGAAACACTGTGAAACTGTGTTTTTCAGCTGAAAAATGCTTGGAAAGTCTAGGAGACTGAGTCAAGGCCTAGAGGACTCACGTTAGGTTTGTCCACAATAAACTCTATTTCAGCATTTTATCCTTGATTTAGTACGCATTATGAGTTTAAGAACTTTTGTGTTGCCACTTTGTGATGAGATTGTAACTTTGGAAATTGATTTGATTTTTGTATGTAATATTTGAATAAAATGTTTGAAGTGGATTTTTGATTTACACTTAGCATGACAGTGCCTTATTATTCCTCCTCCATTTATGGGGTTGAGATCGATTATTTTCCTCCCTCTCTAGTTTACCAGTTGAGGTTGTAGATCGGATGAGTACTCATTAGCTAGCTAGCCACCTCCCTCATTGATTTCGATTAGTGAGGTTGTAGATTGCTTTGTCGTGGTGTATAATACGGTATTGATAAAAAATTTTGTGTCATGGCTTAAGTTGTGTATAAATTGGCAACACTGTATTTATTAAATTATTTGACCCAAAATTTTTCTATAATGAGCTTTGATAATTTGTGAAATGTAATTGTGCAGCATTTAAATTTTGTTTTGTCAATGAAAAATTTATGTAATGTATTTCAAATTCTTTATTGTGCACCACTGAGTATTTTTATACTCAGCGATAGCTTATTTTGCTGTCGCAGATAAGAGCAAGGAGAAAGCAGCAGAGTGAGCTGCTACTGATATTGAGGACTTCACTGATTCTTTTTGTATGGGTATTTGTTCATACCCTTGTAATTAATTGATGTAAATATTATAATGTTTTACGTATCAATGCAAAGTTGAGCAATTGTATAATAAATTATAATAATATTATTTTTTATATTTAATATCTATAAATTAAACTTATGAATGTAAATTAGCTTTATTGAATGAAATGATGAAATATTTTGAGATGACAAACTTGGATTAAATTGTGAAATTATTTTGAAGTGGAATTGACTTGAGTTATGTTGAATTGAGATTATTTGAAGATTGGGAGTTGTGGAAAAATTTATTGGAAGTGTTTTTACAGGTTTTTGAAGAACTATTTTCTTCAAATATAGACAGCACTCTGTCGAAATTTTTATAAAATTTGTGGAAGAATAAAATGGACAAAAGTTTTTACTAATTTTGAGACTTCAATAAAATGTTTTTAATTCCAACCAAAACGCTCACCACTTCCAAAATGTAAGAAAATGGTTTTAAAATCCCTTGTAATGTACTTAATGAATTATTGGTAGGTGAAGTTCGGTAGTTCAATAGGTATTCTACGGAATCATGTTTTGCCTTACAGAGGGGTAAGGTGTGACACAGAAATCAAGAGAAATAGTTCAATTGGCTAGGTCAAGTTGTTGCACAAAATCTGAAAATTCGCATGAGTGACCATGTAACACCTGTAGCAACTCCGTACATTCTACTGTCCCGGTGACCAGTGTCGGTCCGGATAGCTAGAACGTCTGAAAAAATATTTAAACTAAAGTGAGGAACCATAATTAACTCAAATATTAATAAGAAAAATTTAGGAAAAATTTTAGAAATAAAATAGAACCAAGTTAAATGAGCCGATGCTCTAGCGATGGGTAACCTAGTGAGAAGTTGCGGTTCTCGCAACTAGGAGCCCTAGACCCAGGGAAAAATTCATAAAATAATTTTTGGGACTCCAGAGAAGGGTCATTGAGGTTCCTATGGCATTAGAATGCCAAAAAAATATTTAGAATAATTTTTCAATCGGTACAGACAATTTTGACCCGTTAAGCCAAACGGAGGGCATTTTGGTCATTTTGCCTTCAGAGGCGATTTTTTGCCGACTTGTCCAGTTAAGTAAATAATTATTATGATCTAAAATATGAATAAATATTGTTAAAAATTGAATTGAAAATGAGGATAAAAGAAGAAAAGAAAATGAAAAAAATACCTAAATATGACATCACATGATGTCATTAGGAAGCCCTCCACCAATCACCATTCAACAAGCCTTCTTAAAACAATTAAAAGAGACAAAATGGACCAAAAATTTCTGGTGTTTCTCCTTCTTCTTCAGCCAGCAGTGAGTTTTCTCCTTCTTCCTCCATAACTCTCATTCTCTCATACCTTCAATCCTTTGATTTCTCACCCCAAATTCTATAAAGTCCATTAAAATTTGTCACCCAACCTTGCTAGAGTGTTTGGCAGCCAAGAAAACAAAAGAAAGTGAAGAATTTACAAGAGAAAATTCTGCCCTACTAAGGTTAGTGCCATCTTTCTCTTTCTTTCTTTGGATATCCATGTTAAGACACTAAGTTAAGCTAGGAATTTATGGGAATTCAAGAAAATTATGCATGCTAGGGTATATGGTCAATTTTCGCAGCCTATAGGGGATGGTGATTTTGATTGTTTTGATGGGTTTAGAGTGGACTAGAGATGGTGTTTAAAGTGTATATATATATTGATAATGAATTAGTGTGTTTAACTAAGGTATGTTGTGAGAATGGGAATGGAGAATTAGGGTTTTGGAGAGAAATTTGGACTTTGCTTATGTAATGGTGAATGAACATTTTAATGGTCAATTAGTGACCATTTGAGGTAAACTGACCACAACTTGGAGTGAATTGTAGCATTAGAAAACTGATTTGGTATGCTGCCTAGTGAAACCAGCAGGTTTGGATGTGAGTCCAGCCTGTTTGGACAGCCATAACTTGGGCTGTGTAGGTTCAATTGGTGTTTGGCCAATTGGACATGAAACTAGACACATAATGGCACAACTTTGGTGAAGAAACCATGCCCATAAGACCAAACCAAGTGGACCAAAAACTTGCCCCAATCTGGGTGTCCTGCAACCAGTTTCTGCAGAATGACCAAATGAATAGTGATTGTTCATTTGGCCATAACTCAGTGTAGAATGGTCCAATTGACCTGAAATTTTTCCAGCAACAAGCTTACATATAGACCAACAGCTTCCATGAAGAAACCTACCCCAAATTATGAACATAACCCATCCAACAAGGGAGTTGCATTCACTATTCACTGCACTGTAGATATGGTCAGTCCAGAAAAATTTCAATCCGGCCAGTTGTGGTTTTTGGACCATAACTTGAGTTACAAAACTCCAAATGGAGTGATTTTAAAAAAAAATTCAACTAGACAAAATAAGGAACAACTTTCATGTTTATCATTTTCTCAAATTCCCACTGCAACAGTAACTAATGGAACTATAAATATAATGTATGAAAATTGAAAATTCTGCTCCATTAATTTTAAGCTTAGAAATGGTATTGGTAATCAATACCAACAAATTTTGAATGAAAAATGTGGTATGTTAGGAGTGTTAAAACCAATGTACCTATTTTTTATACAAAAGTCAACATTTTTGTTGACTAATGAAGGGAATAGTAACACTAAAACTTGAAATTCAAAAATTAAAAAATTCAAAAGTGTCAAATGCCCTAGTATACCTAACAAGATTGGTTTGGATAGTTTGGCATGCCAATAGGTTCGATTAGCAAGATCGCACATGGCATTATGCCATTCTATGATTTCATGGCTTTTAGCCATTCTGACATTATGTTGATACTTGGCCTTGTGCCTAATGTTATTACAGCTTATTAGCTGTTATGTTGCACACCGGGAGACACATATGTGACCGATGGTGTGACGGCCCGAGGTACTTGATACCCAGTGCCAGTTTACCCGTTTATTCAGTCTAGTCATCCAGTATAGGTTACTTGGGCAACCAAAAATGAAAGTGGACAAATTTAATTAAATAATGAATATAAAAAGTACAAAATAAGTAAGATTACAAATACTCATCGAAAATTTATTTGAAATGAAACATCAATACATTCACTTCATATTTATTTTTTGTTATTTATTTTTATTTTATTATTGGCACCACTAAGCATTATTGCTTAGCGCGTTGCTTTTGCCACGCGTAGGTTCTGGAGATACTGATCGAGAGCCTAGTAGACCACAGACTGGGTGAGACCTCCTGCAGCTCTGCATAGTGTCTGTGTCACCTCACCATCTTCAGTGCATTGGTAGGATACTAGGTTTCATTTTGGTATTTTGTAACTATCTTTTATTTTCTCTTATGTAAATGAGACTTATATAATGTATTTTGATGTTAATGTATATAGTGGAAATTGTGTTTGTAAATGGAAAAGTGAATATTTATTTACGACTTTTACATGATTATCATATGAGGTGAATGATTGAGAAATGGAAATGTTGTTCAAAAACATATTGAGATTTTGTTAATGAAATGGAGTTGGGATTGATTGGAAATGATTATTGGAAGTGCTTTTTCACAGGTTCTGAAGAACTGTTTTCTCCATTTTTAGCCGGTACTCTGCCGGATTTTCTATAAAATTTTCGGAACCTCAAATAAATTATAATTTCAATAAATGACTTAAATGAATTATATTTCACAAGTTATATTCAAAACTATGATAAAAATAAATTAAGGAAGAATAAAAATGATTAAGATAAAATAGAGTGTTCCGGTACACCGTGTGACATATCTTACTCGGATATACTGTAGACGGGTAAGGGGTGTCACATTTAGTGGTATCAGAGCACGGTTTAGGCATTTCTGGGCCTAGATTGAGTCCATACCATGCATTGCATTTGTAAGAGTTGAGGTGACACTAATGCAGATCCGTTTGTCTTTGTTATTTTGAATAGGATATGGACCCTACATCTCAGAGGGCAGTTGAGGAGGAAGTGGAGAGTCATGCTCCACCTGCAGCAGCTGAGACTGGGGGTAGGGAAGAGCCTGCTCCGCCAGCTCAAGCAGAGCCTACTCAGCCTCCACAGGCCGTGTTCCAACAAATGGCCGAATTCTTCAAACAAATGGCTGGGGTAATGCCACCACCACCACCTCCACAACCAAAATCACACCTGGAAAAATTGAGAAAATTTAGAGCAGTGGACTTCTTTGGCAAGAGAGAAGATGATTCTGTTGTAGCTGAAAATTGGTTGAACAGAATAGGCAGAGTATTAAAACAACTCCACTGCACTCCAGACCCAAATCTAGAAGCTGTTGTATCTCTGTTGCAAGATGATGCATATGAATGGTGCGATACGGTGTCCAGTGAAGTACAGCCAGAAGTAATAACTTGGGACTTCTTCCTCTTCGAATTCAAGAAGAAATATGTGGGTAGTGTATGCCTGGAAGAGAGAAGAAGGGAATTCATTAATCTGAGGCAGAGACAGTTGACAGTGGACGAGTATGAAAAAGAATTTGTCAGATTAAGCCGCTATGGGAGGGAGATAGTCCCTAATGAGGCCAAAAGGTGTAAGAGATTTGAAGAGGGATTAAATGACAACATAAAGATTATGATCACTGCCTTGGGAATCACCAACTTCACCAAGTTAGTGGAAGCTGCAATAAAAGTTGAAAAAGTAAGAATAAGTGAGCAGACCAGAAGAGAGAGACAGTAGAAGAGGGGCCTAGCTCAGTTTAGTTCATCTCCTGCACCTGGGAAAAAGTTCAAAGGTCCACCTGTACAGAGTTTAGGTCAACCACAAGGTGAGAGTCAGTCTCAGGGGCCCAGGCCACAGTTTACCCCTAGGAGAGGTCAGTCCACACCATCAGTGGGTAGCTCTCCAGGGATGGGGTTCAGGGAACCATCCCCAGCATCTTCTGCATGTCCATATTGCCTGAAGTGGCATAAGGGGGAGTGTTGGAGAGTGACTGGTGCCTGCTTAAGGTGTGGGTCGACAGAGCATCAGCTAAGGAACTATCCATGCAGAACTACTACAGCTGCTCCAACACAAGCAGACAGACCTGCTCCTGTACCACAAAGGGGTAGGAAATCTGGCAAATATGAGGCAGTGAGCCCATCACAGAGGCCTGCATCTGAGCTAGCAGAGAGGCCTGAGAGCAGACCACCTGCCAGAGCCTATGCCATGAGAGCTCAGGAGGAGCAAGATGCCCCGGACGTCATCAGGGGTACGTTCTCCCTCTACAATACATCTGTGCATGCATTGGTGGATCCAGGATCCACTCATTCTTACATCTGCATCAACCTACTCGTACAAAGGGGGATACTAGTAGGGGAGAGTGACCAAGACATTCTGGTCACTAATCCATTGGGCCATAGTGTAGTGGTGAACAAAGTGTACAAGGGTTACCCGTTAAGGATTTAGGGGTATGAATTCTTGGCAGATCTAATTGAGTTGCCCTTCCACGAGTTTGATGTGATTTTGGGAATGGACTAGTTGTCACGTCACCAAGCAATAGTTGATTGTAAACTGAAGAAGTTTTCTTTGAAAACTCCTGAGGGTAATGAGATCACTGTTGTGGGTGAAAGGACAGATTTCCTGTCCAATGTTATCTCAGCCACAGTTGCAAGAAGAATGATGAGAAAAGGCTGTAAAGCTTACTTAGCACACGTGGTTGATACTAGGCAAGTTAAGCCAAACCTGAGTGATATACCCACAGTAAGAGACTTCCCAGAGGTATTTCCTGAAGAGTTGCCTGGTTTGCCACTAGAAAGGGAAGTTGAATTTGCTATTGAGACACTGCCGGGTACAGTACCAATATCTATTGCTCCTTAAAGGATGGCACCCACAGAATTGAAGGAACTGAAAATACAGTTACAGGAGTTGCTGGATAAGGGGTTCATACGCCCTAGTGTGTCACCATGGGGAGCTCCAGTGCTATTTGTAAAGAAGAAAGATGGGACTTTGAGGTTATGCATTGATTACCGGCAGTTGAATAAAGTGACAGTGAAGAATAAGTATCCGTTGCCTAGAATTGATGATCTGTTTGATCAGTTAAAGGGAGCAAGAGTATTTTCTAAAATTGATCTCAGATCAGGGTATCATCAGTTGAGGGTGAAGGATGCAGATGTGCCAAAGACTGCATTCAGGACCCGATATGGGCATTATGAGTTCCTAGTGATGCCCTTTGGCCTAACAAATGCACCAGCAGCATTCATGCACCTTATGAACCCTATCTTCCATCCATACCTAGATCGGTTCGTAGTGGTCTTTATTGATGATATTTTGGTGTATTCCAAGACCAGGGAAGAACATGATGAGCATTTGAGGATTGTTCTGTAAACCCTGAGAGAAAAGAAGCTATATGCTAAGTTGTCCAAGTGTGACTTCTGGTTGAATGAGATTGCATTCCTTGGACACATAGTGTCAGCTGATGGGATTAGAGTGGATCCCAAGAAAATATAAGCAGTGATGGAATGGAAGCCTCCAAGAAATACAACTAAGGTCAAAAGCTTCTTGGGGCTAGCTGGGTATTACAGGAGATTTGTGAAGGGATTTTCCTTAATAGCTGCTCCAATGACCAAGTTGTTACACAAGAATGTCAGATTTGATTGGAATGACAAGTGTCAAACTAGTTTTGAGAAGTTGAAGGCTATGTTGACAGAGGCACCGGTATTAACACATCCAGTGTCAGGAAAGGACTTTGTGGTCTACAATGATGCCTCTCATAATGGGTTAGGGTGTGTATTGATGCAAGAGGGAAAGGTGGTCGCTTATGCTTCCAGACAGCTAAGGCCACATGAACATAATTACCCTACCTATGATCTAGAGCTTGCAGCAATTATCTTCGCACTGAAGATATGGAGGCATTACTTGTATGGTGAAAAGTGCTACATTTACACAGACCACAAAAGCCTAAAATACTTACCAACCCAGAAGGAGCTCAACCTTAGACAGAGACGATGGATTGAGTTCCTGAAGGACTATGATTGTGTAATTGACTACCATCCTGGGAAGGCAAATGTAGTTGCTGATGCTTTGAGCAGAAAGTCCGTCACAGCTTTGAGATCATTGAATGCCCATCTATCTTTAGTTGGAGATGGAGCTATTTTGGCTGAGTTGCAAGTGAGGCCAAACCTGCTACAGCAGATTTTAGATGGGCAAAAGGCAGATGAAAAGTTAATGGCTATTATGAGCAAAATCTCAGATGGAAAAATAACTGACTATGAGGTGAAAGTAGATGGGTGTCTGTACTACAAAGGAAGAGTATGTGTACCAGATGATGGGGAATTGAAGGCCAGTATTCTGAAAGAGGCACATACCAGTGTTTATGCTATGCACCCAGGAAGTACAAAAATGTATCATGATCTGAAACTTCAGTATTGGTGGCCTGGAATGAAGAAGGACATAGCTGACTATGTGACTAAGTGCCTGACATGTCAGCAAGTCAAGGCAGAACATCAAGTTCCATCAGGTTTGCTACAGCCTATACGCATACCTGAATGGAAATGGGATCGGGTCACCATGGATTTTGTAAGTGGTCTACCTCTCACCCAGAAGAAACATGATGCAGTATGGGTGATAGTGGATAGATTGACGAAGTCATCACACTTTCTGCCAGTTAGGACTGACTACTAATTGGAGAAGTTAGCAGAATTGTATGTCAGTGAGATAGTTAGACTACATGGAATTCCACTTTCCATCATATCTGATCGAGACCCAAGGTTTACATCGAGATTTTGGAAGAAGTTGCATGAGTCCTTGGGTACACAACTCCACTTCAAGACCTGACTTTCCATCCTCGGGCAGTGGGCAATCGGAAAAGAGTAATCCAGTCCTTGAGGATATCTTTGAGGAGTTGTGTCATTGAGTTTGAGGAAGTTGGGATAGATACCTCCCAGCGCAGAATTTGCATACAACAATAGCTACCAAGCTAGCATCCAAATGGCCGTATGAAGCAATCGTATGGGAGGAAATGTAGAACTCAGATATCTTTGGGTGAATTGGCGAACAAACTGGTAGGGCTCGACCTGGTGAAACAGACTGAGGAGAAAGTAAAAATAATCAAATCCAATCTGAAGGTTGCCTCAGATAGACAGAAATCTTATGCCGACCTGAAGAGAAAAGAAATAGAATATGCAGTTAGCGATAAAGTGTTCCTCAAGGTGTCACCATGGAAGAAGGTACTGAGGTTTGGAAGAAAAGGTAAGTTGAGCCCTAGGTTCATTGGCCCATATGAAGTCATTGAACGTGTGGGACCAGTAGCCTACAGGCTAGCTTTACCACCAAAGCTGGATAAGATCCACAATGTGTTCCACGTATATATGCTAAGAAGATACCGCTCAGATCCTTCACATGTCATCTCCATGGAAGAAATTGAAGTACAACCGGATTTGACATATGAAGAAGAACCCATAAGAATTTTGGCACGGGAAGTGAAAGAATTGAGGAATAAGCATATTCCACTGGTGAAAGTGCTTTGGAGGCACCACAATACCGAAGAGGCAACTTGGGAAAGTGAAGAGACGATGAGACAACAGTTCCCTCAACTGTTTGCATCAGGTAAATTTCGAGAATGAAATTTAAATTAGAGGGGAAGAGTTGTAACACCTGTAGCAACTCCGTACATTCTACTGTCCCGGTGACCAGTGTCGGTCCGGAAAGCTAGAACATCTGGAAAAATATTTAAAAAATATTAATAAGAGAAATTTAGGAAAAATTTTAGAAATAAAATACAACCAAGTTAAATGAGCCGGTGCCCTAGCGATGGGTAACCTAGTGAGAAGTTGCGGTTCTCGCAACTGGGAGCCCTAGACCCAGGGAAAAATTCATAAAATAATTTTCGGGACTCCAGAGAAGGTTCATTGAGGTTTCTATGGCATTAGAATGCCAAGAAAATATTTAGAAAAATTTTTCAATCGGTACAGACAATTTTGACCCGTTAAGGCAAATGGAGGGCATTTTGGTCATTTCGCCTTCAGAGGCGATTTTTGGCCGACTTGTCCAGTTAAGTAAATAATTATTATGATCTAAAATATGAATAAATATTGTTTAAAATTGAATTGAAAATGAGTAGAGAAAAGAAGAAAAGAAAATGAAAAAAATACCAAAATATGACATCACATGATGTCATTAGGAAGGCCTCCACCAATCACCATTCAACAAGCCTTCATAAAACAATTAAAAGAGACAAAATGGACTAAAAATTTCTAGCGTTTCTCCTTCTTCTTCAGCCAGCTGTGAGTTTTCTCCTTCTTCCTCCATAACTCTCATTCTCTCATACCTTCAATCCTTTGATTTCTCAACCCAAATTCTATAAAGTCCTTCACTAAAATTTGTCACCCAACCTTGCTAGAGTGTTTGGCAGCCAAGAAAACAAAAGAAAGTGAAGAATTTACAAGAGAAAATTCTGCCCTACTAAGGTTAGTGCCATCTTTCTCTTTCTTTCTTTGGATATCCATGTTAAGACACTAAGTTAAGCTAGGAATTTGTGGGAATTGAAGAGAATTATGCATGCTAGGGTATATGGTCAATTTTGGCAGCCTATAGGGGGTGGTGATTTCGATTGTTTGATGGGCTTAGAGTGGACTAGAGATGGTGTTTAAAGTGTATATATATATTGATAATGAATTAGTGTGTTTAACTAAGGTATGTTGTGAGAATGGGAATGGAGAATAAGGGTTTTGGAGAGAAATTTGGACTTTGCTTATGTAACGGTGAATGAACATTTTAATGGTCAATTAGTGACCATTTGAGGTAAATTGACCACAACTTGGAGTGAATTGTAGCATTAGAAAACTGATTTGGTATGCTGCCTCGTGAAACCAGCAGGTTTGGATGTGAGTCCAGCCTGTTTCGACAGCCATAACTTGGGCTGTGCAGGTTCAATTGGTGTTTGGCCAATTGGACATGAAACTAGACACATAATGGCACAACTTTGGTGAAGAAATCATGCCCATAAGACCAAACCAAGTGGACCAAAAACTTGCCCTAATCCGGGTGTCCTACAACCAGTTTCTGCAGAATGACCAAATGAATAGTGATTATTCATTTGGCCAATCGGTGTTTGTGAAGGGATTTTCCTTAATAGCTGCTCCAATGACCAAGTTGTTACACAAGAATGTCAGATTGGAATGACAAGTGTCAAACTAGTTTTAAGAAGTTGAAGGCTATGTTGACAGAGGCACCAGTATTAACACAGCCAGTGTCAGGAAAGGACTTTGTGGTCTATAGTGATACCTCTCATAATGGGTTAGGGTGTGTATTGATGCAAGAGGGAAAGGTGGTCACTTATGCTTCCAGAGAGCTAAGGCCACATGAACATAATTACCCTACCCATGATCTAGAGCTTGCAGCAATTATCTTCGCACTGAAGATATAGAGGCATTACTTGTATGGTGAAAAGTGCTACATTTACACAGACCACAAAAGCCTGAAATACTTACCAACCCAGAAGGAGCTCAACCTTAGACAGAGACGATGGATTGAGTTCCTGAAGGACTATGATTGTGTAATTGACTACCATCCTGGGAAGGCAAATGTAGTTGCTGATGCTTTGAGCAGAAAGTCCATCACAGCTTTGAGATCATTGAATGCCCATCTATCTTTAGTTCGAGATGGAGCTATTTTGGCTGAGTTGCAAGTGAGGCCAAACCTGCTACAGCAGATTTTAGATGGGCAAAAGGCAGATGAAAAGTTAATGGCTATTATGAGCAAAATCTCAGAGGGAAAAGCAACTGACTATGAGGTGAAAGCAGATGGGTGTCTGTACTACAAAGGAAGAGTATGTGTACCAGATGATGGGGAATTGAAGGCCAGTATTCTGAAAGAGGCACATACCAGTGTTTATGCTATGCACCCAGGAAGTACAAAAATGTATCATGATCTGAAACTTCAGTATTGGTGGCCTGGTATGAAGAAGGACATAGCTGACTATGTGACTAAGTGCTTGACATGTCAGCAAGTCAAGGCAGAACATCAAGTTCCATCAAGTTCCATCAATTGGACATGAAACTAGACACATAATGGCACAACTTTGGTGAATAAACCATGCCCATAAGACCAAACCAAGTGGACCAAAAACTTGTCCCAATCCGGGTGTCCTGCAACCAGTTTTTGCAGAATGACCAAATGAACAGTGATTGTTCATTTAGCCATAACTTAGTGTAGAATGGTCCAATTGACCTGAAATTTTACCAGCAACAAGCTTAGATATAGACCAACAACTTCCATGAAGAAACCTACCCCAAATTATGAACATAACCCATCCAACAAGGGAGTTGCAGTCACTGTTCATTGCACTGTAGATATGGTCAGTCCAGAAAAATTCCAATCCGGCCAGTTGTGGTTTTTGGACCATAACTTGAGTTACAAAACTCCAAATGGAGTGATTCAAAAAAATAAATTCAACTAGACAAAATAAGGAACAACTTTAATGTTTATCATTTTCTCAAATTCCTACTGCAACAGTAACTAATGGAACAGTAAATATAGGGTATGAAAATTGAAAATTCTGCTCCATTAATTTTAAACTTAGAAATGGTATTGGTAATCAATACCAACAAATTTTGAATGAAAAATGTGGTATGTTGGGAGTGTTAAAACCAATGTACCTATTTTCTATACAAAAGTCAACATTTTTGTTGACTAATGAAGGGAATAGTAACACCAAAACTTGAAATTCAAAAATTGAAAAATTCAAAAGTGTCAAATGCCCTAGTATACCTAACAAGATTGGTTTGGATAGTTTGGCATGCCAGTAGGGTTCAGTTAGCAGTACTGCACATGGCATTATACCATTCTGTGATTTCATAGCTTTTAGCCATTCTGACATTATGTTGATACTTGGCCTTGTGCCTAATGTTATTACAGCTTATTAGCTGTTCTGTTGCACACCAGGAGACACATGTGTGACCGATGCTATGACGGCCCGAGGTATTTGATACCCAGTGCCAGTTTACCCGTTTATCCAGTCCAGTCGTCCAGTATAGGTTACTTGGGCAACCAAAAATGAAAGTGGACAAATTTAATGAAATAATGAATATAACAAGTACAAAATAAGTAAGATTACAAATACTCATCAAAAATTTATTTGAAATGGAATATCAGTACATTCACTGCATATTTATTTTCAGTTATTTATTTTTATTTTATTATTGGCACCACTAAGCATTATTGCTTAGCGCGTTGCTTTTGCCACGCATAGGTTCTGGAGATACTGACCGAGAGCCCAGTAGATCACAGACTGGGTGAGACCTCCTGCAGCTCTGCATAGTGTCCGTGTCACCTCACCATCTTCAGTGCATTGGTAGGACACTAGGTTTCATTTTGGTATTTTGTAACTATCTTTTATTTTCTCTTGTGTAAATGAGACTTATATAATGTATTTTGATGTTAATGTATATAGTGGAAATTGTGTTTGTGAATGAAAAAGTGAATATTTATTTACGACTTTTACATGATTATCATATAAGATGAATGATTGAGAAATGGAAATGTTGTTCAAAAACATTTTGAGATTTTGTTAATGAAATGGAGTTGGGATTGATTGGAAATGATTATTGGAAGTGCTTTTTCACAGGTTCCGAAGAACTGTTTTCTCTATTTTTAGCCGATACTCTGCCGGATTTTCTATAAAATTTTCGGAACCTCAAATAAATTATAATTTCAATAAATGACTTAAATGAATTATATTTCACAAGTTATATTCAAAACTATGATAAAAATAAATTAAGGAATAATAAAAATGATTAAGATAAAATAGAGTGTTCCGGTACACCGTGTGACATATCTTACTCGGATATACTATAGACGGGTAAGGGGTGTCACAGACCATTGACTCTAGAATATTCTTTTAGTCATATCTCTCATTAGAAAACTTCAATTGAGATGTGCCATATAGTTCTGGAAACCTAAGAAACAGAGCTTAAATTGTGTTTTGAACACCTTTCACAAATTATGAACGTAAGAAACTTAAATTTTGGTTCAAATTTACTGACCTAAATGGGAATCATGTTAGTGTAGGACATTTGAGTCTAGGCCAGTGATTTGGCTATAAGTAATTCTACAAGACTTGAAAATTTGCAACCCAAAATTTTTAGTGACCATATGACATAGGGCAACAAATTATATGAAGAATACTAAGTTTAAAAGTGACTACAATATGCCCAATTAAATTGATAAAATATAACTCCAAAATCTACCTAGCTAAGGATCCAGAATTAGAAAATGAACTAGTTATGGTTATTGACCATAACTTGAGTTCCAGAAGTCCAAATGACATGATTCAAAAAGGGAAAACAAGACAAGACATAGAAGAACAACTTCAAGCATGGCCAAACAGTGGCCACAAAGTGATCAAATTGACAGGTAAAATTAATAAATTAAAACTGAACCTAAAGAAAGGTTCATAAGAAAACTTATTTTATAGTAGGGTTTTAACCCTAATGACCCTAATGTATTACTAAACACTGAATTACATGAAATAAGTATGTGGGACCCACTTTCCCACTACAAGGTGACATGAAATCAGTTGATACATAAAATGTAAATTACCTAAATGGTTTGCTAAACTCATACGTCATATGATAATACACTTGGAACCGATGTTTCCATCATATATCAAATAACAATACTATAAATATGTATAGTACATGATGTAAAATAATGAGAGTGATAAATACATAAGTTATATGAATATGTACTTGGGACCTATGTTCCCATTATAATGACATAGAAAATTGTATAAAGCATAGATAGTACATGAAGTGAAATAACAATATGTTATGAACCCTTAATAGTACATAGCATGAAATGATAAATCTATAAGTGCTTAATAATACTAATTTGCCCAAAGTATACCTAGACTTATGTATATAGTTGGATCGATTGGTATACAAATTAGGGACTACTGATAGTAGTGCTGCATACATGAATAATAATTGATCGATAAAATATGTCTGATATGATTGTTTTACTGGTTTTATGCTTGCCCGTTGGCCATTGTGCCTGATATAATTTTTGGCTTTATGCCTGCCCGCTGGCCTTGTGCCAGACATGACAGATGTATACATAATAGGCATACGGATGTCTAACTTGTATACTCCTGTAAATTCAGTCTTTATAGTCTATCATAGGTTGCTTCGGCACAAATATGAGTATTAAGTCTTAAATTTAATTAAGTCCTAAAAAAAACACATATGTGAGTAATAAGCTATAAAAATCAATTGATTATATGAAGATATTCTAGTAAATTAATATGTTTCTATGGAGCAGCTAAAATTATGAAACGACTAATAAGTAATAAGCTTTAAAAATTAAATAATTTCATTAAGAGACCACTGATATGAAATTAAGAAGACTGAAAATGGAATAAATTATTAGAAAGGATCCAGACAAGTTTAATTGCTTTTAAAGTTCAGCAAACATGTAATTGACTCAGAGTTCATGAAATATGAATCTCTATATTAATTATACATAAAATAATTATCCTTGATTATTCAGTTATTTTTATTTTAAATTATGCACCACTAAGCAATATGCTTAGTGCGATGGATTGTTTCCTCGAGTAGGTATTGGAGAGATTGATCATTAGAGTCCAAACAGAGATTCCGAGTAGATCTGCACTAGTGTGATATGCAGTGTATTTTTAGTAAGACCCATATGTATTTAGATTTTATATTTTTTATTTCTGTACATAAGTCAAAGGTGTAATTCATTTTGAAACAGTAATATAAATTGTAAATTATTGTATATGAATCTTATTAATAAAAGTAAATGTGTTTCACATGAATTGATTATATGACATATGATATGAATTGATGATATGATGTGATACATGGAAACTGATGTGATACATGGAAACTAATGAGATGGACATGACAAGAGGTAAATTGATATGGATTGAACTTATGATATGAAAATTTCAACAGGTAAATAGTGAAACCAACCATGCACTAATAAAATAGAGGAGACTCTGCTCAGGTTTCCACAGAAATAAATTATGATAAAAAAAATATTATATGTGGAATAATGAAAATAAATGAACATTAAATTAATAATGTACATGACAAGATAACATAGGGTGCTCCGGCATCGAATATGGCATACTTTACTCTGCTACACTGTAGAAGGGTGAGGGGTGTTACATTTAGTGGTGTCAGAGCAAAGGTTTAGGCGATTCTAGACTTAGATAGATAGAAAGAAATAGTTGCATCACAAGTATGGACCGTTAAATAGAGTCGAGGAGGCACTAATGCATATCTATTTTCTCTGGTTATTTTCGGTTATGGTATGGATCTCGGTCCACAGAAAGTCATAGATTCAAAAAGGATAAGTATAGGAAAAATCTGATCTATTGGGATATATCGTAGTAACTACACAATGTTCTCGATATTTGTGCTGTAAACTGTAGATTACAGTATCAACTTGGGACTATTGTATAGAGCTACGTATTTTCGATAGTAAATCGAGATGATGATAAGATTGTAAAGCTAGGTCTAATAAGACAGACTAAAGAGAAAGTGAAGTATTATAATACGAAAAAGCGGAGAGATAAGGAAATAGCAGTTCCTTGATTATTTACACTGGGTAAATTTCGAGGAAGAAATTTTATTTAGAGGGGAAGAATTGTTATGCCCTCACTGTAGGTAGTCTGTACGTTCTACGGTTTCGATGACTAACGTTTGTTCGGATAGTCAGAATGTCTGGAACTACACTTAAATGATAGTGATGAGACGTAAAATAATGGAATACAAGATAAGAAAATAGAAAAGAAATTAATCTGTATGTTCTACTGTTCTGACGACTAATGTCTGTTCGGACAGTCAGAATGTCAGAAGCTACACTTAAATGATAGTGATGAGATGTAAAATGATGGAATACATGATAAGAAAATACAAAAAAATTAAGAAAAAATAGAAGACATGAAATGTAAATAAGTTAAATGAGCTAGAGCCGCAGCGATGGGTGACCATATTGGGAAGTCACTGCGTAGACAGTTGACGATCCCAGACCTGTGAGGAACCCTAGAAAATAATTTTCAGGACTTAATTAAAGGTCTACTGAGGTACAAATGACATTAAAAATGTCAAAGAAAATTTAGTTAATTGTTACTGATGAAAATGAAAATTAAAGGAACCGTCGTATTAGGGATTTAATCGGTATTACCGAAAAAGTTGGACTTTAACCCAAAGAGGGCCATTTTGGTCATTTAGCACCTAGAGTTAACTTTTGACCTAAATTTCCATTAAAATGAGTGGTATTAAATTTTGAAAACCTCATGAAAACAAGAAATTATATGTAATGTAATTAAGGAAAAATGAGGGAGGATTAATTGAAATATTGAAACTTTACTTATTATAATAATTAAACAAAGTTAGTGGAAGTATAAAAGGACATTAGATGACAAATCCTCCACTCACTTCATCATCATCTTCCTCACTTCATCAAATGGCCGAATTCCATTCTCTCAATTCCTCCGTGGAAATTTTTCATGCAAGCTCTCAATCCCTCTCATCTTCAACATAAAATCATAAGTCCACTTCATTAAAGTTTGTCCTCACATCTTGGGAAGACTATAGGCAGTAAGAAAAAGAAGATTTGGTGAAATTTTCACAAGGTTGAGAAAGTGAACAAAGAGGTTAGTGCATAATTTCTCTTCCTTTCTTAGTTAAACATTGATTTGAGGTTGAATCGAGTTGATATGCCAAGAAAATTGAAGAAATTGATGAGGAACGGTGAGCCCTTGAATTCAGCAGCCATGAAAAGCATAGGAGTTTGATTAATTCTTACATGTAAATAATGTTTAGTGATGTTGATTAAGGTGATCATATGTATTAGAATTAAATTGCATGTGTATGTTTGAGATTGACAATGTGAATTAGGGTTTGATGATAATTATGGAGACTTTGTGTAATTGTTTAAATTGGCAAATTGAGATGATTTGATAAGACTTGTGTAAGTGCTTCCTTTTGGACAGCCTTAAGAAGCATGGGAGTGCAATTAATTCATACATGTAAATGGAGATTAGTGATGTTAATGGATAAGTAATTGAAGTTACATGTAGTAGAAAATTTATTGAATGTGTATATTGACCTTGACAATTTGAATTAGGGTTCTAAATTAATTAATTAAAACTTGATTGATGTTGTTGGAATTTGATTGAGTTGAAATGAATTGGTGATATTAGAAGCGCCATGAATGCCACAATTATAGTTTGGGAGATGGAGGAATGAAAATTGGAAGTATTCTTTTATGCAGGTTGAGAATTATTGAAATCAGTGAGTATTTTGAGCCCTAACCAAAATTGTGTGGCTCCAATTGGTATGAGGCCAATCGAAAATAAAACTAGACCTAAAATGTACCATTTTCCATGAAGAAGCCATGTCCAAATTCTGCCTAAAAAGTGACCTAAATGTTGCCCTAATCCGGATTACCAAATAAACCTAGAATTTTGATGAAATAAACAGTGTTCATTCATTTGGCCTTAACTCACTCTAGGCAGGTCCAAATGACCTGAAATTTATACCATTAGAAAGCTTAGATATATGGTACAACTTTTGTGAAGAAATCAGAGCCCTGAAATGCCATTAACCAAATCAAATTGCTTGCCCAATTTGGGTTACTAAAACTGTCCAGAATCAAAACTGCCCAGAATTGCTAGACAAAGGCAACTTGACCAGCTTTGATAAAGAAGCCATAACTTGGTCCATAGAATTACAAATGCCCTGAAACTAGTGCCGAAATTTCAATAATACATATTCCTACAAGATTGGTATTTTGACCAAAACTCAGAAATCAAGAAAAATAGGTTAATTGGCTAGGTCAATTTAGTGCACAAAATCTAGAAATTTACATAAGTGACCATTGACTCTAGAATATTCTTTTAGTCATATCTCTCATTAGGAAACTTCAATTGAAATGTACCACATAGTTAGGGAAACTTAAGAAATAGAGCTCAAATTGTGTTTTAGACACCTTCCTCAAATTATGAATGTAAGAAACTTAAATTTTAGGTCAATATTACTGACCTGAATGGGAATCATGTTAGTGTAGGACATTTCAGTCTAGGCCAGTAATTTGACTATAAGTAATTCTACAAGACTTAAAAAATTGCAACCTAAAATTTTGAGTGACCATATAACATAGACCAACAAATTAGATGAAGAATACTAAGCCTAAAAGTGACTGCAACATGTCCAATTAAATTGGTAAAATATAACTCCAAAATCTACCTAGCTAAGGATCCAGAATTAGGAAATGAATCAGTTATGGTTATTTGACTATAACTTGAGTTCTAGAGATCCAAATAACATGGTTCAAAAAGGAAAAATAAGAGAAGACATAGAAGAACAACTTCCATGAAGGAAGCATGGCTAAACAGTGGCCAAAAAGTGATCAAATTGATAGGTAAAATTAAGACATTAAAACTGAACCTAAAGAAATGTTCATAACACAACTTATCTTATGGTAGGGTTTTAACCCTAATGACCCTAATGTATTGCTAAACACTGAATTACATGAAATAGGTATTTAGGACTCACTTTCCCACTATAAGGTAACATGAAATCAGTTGATACATAAAATGTAAATTACCTAAATGGTTTGCTAAACTCATAAGTCATATGAAAATACACTTGGAACCTATGTTTCCATTATATATGAAATAACAATTCTATAAATATGTATAGTACATGATATAAAATAATGAGAGTGATAAATAAATAAGTTATATTAACATGTACTTGGGACCTATGTTCCCATTATAATGACATGAAAATGGTATAAAGCATAGATAGTACATGAAGTGAAATAACAATATGTTATGAACCCTTAATAGTACATAGCATGAAATCATAAATCTATAAGTGCTTAATAATGCTAATTTGCCTAAAGTATACCTAGACTTATATTTATAGTTGGATCAATTAGTATACCAATTAGGGACTACAGATAGCAGTACTGCATAGATGAATAATCATTGATCGACAAAATATGTCTGATATGATTGGTCTAGTGGCTTTATGCCTGCCCGTTGGCCATTGTGCCTGATATGATTTTTGGTTTTATGCCTACCTGCTGGCCTTGTGCCTGATATGACATATGTATACATGATAGGCATACGGATGTCTAACTTGTATACTCTTGTGTATCTAGTCTTTATAGTATGTCATAGGTTACTTGGGCGCAAATATGAGTAATGAGTCTTAAATTTAATTAAGTACCGAAAAAATCACAGATATGAGTAATAGGCTGTAAAAATCAATTGATTATATGAAGTGATCCCAGTAAATTAATACGCTCCTATGGAGCAGCTAAAATTATGAAACGACTCATAAGTGATAAGCTTTAAAAATTAAATAATTACATAAAGAGACCACTGATATGAAATTAAGAAGATTGAAAATGGAATAAATTATTAGAAAGGATCCAGACAAGTTTAATTGCTTCTAAAGTTCAGTAAACATGTAATTGACTCAGAGTTCATGAAATATGAATCTCTATATGAAATTATACATGAAATAATTATCCTTGATTATTCGATTGTTTTTATTTTAAATTATGCACCACTAAGCAATGTGCTTAGAATGATGGATTGTTTCCTCGCGTAGGTATTGGAGAGATTGACTAGTAGAGTCTAGACAGAGATTCTGAGCAGATTTGCACTAGTGTGAGAGTCACCTCAGTAGAGTATTTGTGGTAGGACCCATATGTATTTAGATTTTGTATTTTTGATTTTTATACATATGTCAAAGATATAATTCATTTTGAGACTATAATATAAATTATAAATTATTGTATATGAATCCTATTAATAAAAGTAAATGTATTTTACATGAATTGATTATATGACATATGATATGAATTGATGATATGATGTGATACATGGAAACTAATGAGATGGATATGACAAGAGGTAAATTGATTTGGATTGAACTTATGATATGAAAATTTTAACAGGTAAATAGTGGAACCGTCTATGTACTAATAAAACAGAGGAGAATCTGCCTGGGTTTCCATAGAAATAAATTGTGATAAAAAAAATATCATAAATGGGATAATAAAAATAAATGGACATTAAATTAATAATGTACATGACAAGAGATGGCACTACACGACCCTGGTTCGTGTAAATTTCTAGACTACTTCAGGATTCGTATTTGAGGGAGACAGTAAGTTATGTAGGGGTTGGAAGGTTACATGAGAAAATTAACACAATCTATGTACTATGGTCTCTCCACGATTCTTTAGGTCTTGATTACTAGAAGGTTACACAAGGTCTACTGAATTAATGGGGTCTAGTGCACGATTTGTGTACTATGGTTTCTCCATGCCTCCTTCATTTTCTGCTGGCTAGGGAGTTGCACAAGTCAAGCTTCATGCTTACATGACTCGTGTAATACTATGCCGCAGTCCTTCCTACTTTTCCTATTATCCAAACTTGTCCAATCAACTTCCATGCCTTAGATCTTCCTTAATATAATTGAAAAGATATAGAAAATATGAAATTAAGTAGAGATAAACAAAATTAAGAAAAAACTAATGAAAGTAAAATAAATGCAATGGACTGCCTAAATGCTATGAAATGTAATGCAATAGTGCCTTAAAATGCCTAGATGATACAAGTGTTTCACATTACCACCATTACACAATCAGTTTTGAATTGATCTCGTCTACTATGGAAATTTTCATTATGGTTTGGGAAATTCTTTTCTAACCACATACAAAATTGATTTTTTTTTTTTTAATTTTACTCAATTTTTGCAAAATGTTCAATATTGAACTCATTTAAGCATAATGTTTATTACTTTTTTTTTATAAAACCCTACTTCTCTTCCTCTTCCCCATCAATAACACCAAACATACAGAGTTTTGTAGAAGGAATATAATTTGCACTAAGAGCAGATAGAAAGAAAGAGTTTATGTTGCCTTCCACAGTATTCAACCTAGGATCTACCATTCAAGGCAAGAATACACACATCATATAATTGGTGTGAGTAGAAGTTTGTACCAAACATATGATACAATCAAGGCCTTGAAGAAGCGGAAGCATAAAAATTATTAGATTAGAACATTGAATTCAAAAATTTTCTTCTAGGGTCTCATGTATCATGCAAGATTAATTATTTAACTATTGATTTCAATGTTCAATTATATATTAAAATGCTTTTAATATGTATTTTGATCTACATTTGCCATTTAAGATTTTAGAATTAACAAATTAATTCATTAGAACCCTAGATTAATTCAAGAACATGTGCACTAACCTTTTGATGCACTGTAGATATGTTTGGTACCTTTTGGGAAGCACCTAGGACCCCAAATGTTGTCCCTCTAGTTTGTCCACACGAAGATCACCAATGGCAGCCCCTTGAATAGCTTTTAATGCCTTGCCAACCAATTAGAAAATAGGGATTTGCCTTTAGAGAGGTTGTAAATGTATATTAGACACTAGAAACAATTTCTAGCAATTTAAATTCAAGAGAATATGGGTAACTCTCTTTTAATTGATTAGAGATGAAGAATAAGAGAGGAAGAGAGGCTTAGAGGTGGCGGCACATATGAGAGAATAATCAGATTTTTTTTCATTCTTTCATAACATCACATTATATAATTAGGTCATCACTTAAAACCCTTGCCACATGTCATCTTCTGATTGCAAATTAATTTTAATTGACCTAATCACACTAAGGCAAGTGTCAAAACTAGGTTTAATCTTGACTTTGATCATCATGCATGATTGGAAGACAAATGGCAAGCTTATATTGTGCCATGTGTTACCATCTCATGGTGCCATGTGTCACCCTGTGAAATGACCAAATTACCCTTGTGTTGTAATTTTGAGTTCTCAACCCAAAATAATTATTTCTCCTCTTCTAATAAATTTATATCAAATATAAATTAATTAATTAATCTTTATTAATTAATTTTTCATAATCAAATTCATATTTAAATACTTTAAATATAAATTTAACTTATACTATACATTCAATATGTGACACCCCTTACCCGTCTACAGTGTAGCTGAGCAAGTTATGCCACTCAGTGTGCCGAAGCACCAATTGATGTTTCTATTACAATTTATCCCTTTATAATTCATTTATTTTCAGTTTTGACAAATCTGAATTTATCCACAAATTTTATAGAAAATCCGGCAAAGTATAGGCTGTAAATTGGAAAAACAGTTCTTCTGAACCTGTTTAAAAACACTTCCAAAATAATTTCCAAATCCAAACTCCATTATACACATTCAACTCAATCTCAAAATCTCAAATCACAATACTATTTTCATAACTTTTCTATTCACTTCATCATTTGAAGCATATTCACAATAATTCTCAACATTTAATTTTTTCAACATACATAATGCAGAAAACCTCAATAATATGAAATTTCATATATTTACATTATTACATGGTTACAGGAGTTTATAATTACAATCTAAACCAATACAAAATGGAAAATACAAAAGGGCCACCTATAGTCCTAATGTCCTACCATATGCAGTACAGATGTGAGGTGATTCTGGACTCCTGATGTAACTCTAAAGACTCACCCCGTCTGATGTCTGCTGGGCTCCCCAGCTAGGTCTCTAGTACCTGCGCGTGGCAAAAGCGATGTGCTAAGCAATTCTGCTTAGTAGTGACAATATAAAATACAATAAAATAAAATAAAATATGATAAAATAAAGATCCAGAATGTGTGTTTACAATTTTTGGTAGACTTCACTTTGTGATATTATTTGCGTTATTATTCAATTAAAAATTTTGGTAAGGTTCTTTAACATTGCTCGAGTAACCCATACTAATTGACTGGACTGGATAAATGGGTAAACTGGCACTGGGTACTAAGTACCTCGGACCATCACACCATCGGTCACATTGTGTCTCCCGGTGTGCAACAGAATAGCTAATAAGCTGTAATAATTATCAGGGTCAAAACCCAAGTATGTCAACTCAAATAACATAGCCAAAGGCTATTATGTTACATAATGGCATAGGAGCCATGATACACAGAATGGCATGAAGCCATATGCAGTACTGCTAACAAAACCCTATTGGCATGCCAAGCTATCCAAACCAATCTTGTTAGGTATATTAGGGCATTTTATACTTTTAAGTTTTACAATTTTTGAATTTCAAATTTTGGTGTTACTATTCACTTTATTAGTCAACCAAATTGTCGACTTTTGCATAGACAATAGGTATATTGGTTTTAATACTCCCAACATACCACATTTTGCATTCAAAATTTGTTGGTATTGGTTGCCCATTCCATTTCTAAGCTTCTAAGTATGGATAGAAGATACGGTTCATAAGGTCCGTAAATGCTGCTGGTGCATTTGTTAACCCAAACGGTATCACTAAAAATTCATAGTGCCCATATCGAGTTTTGAATGCAGTTTTTGACACATCTGCCTCCTTTACCCTCAACTGATGATACCCTGATCTGAGATCAATTTTTGAAAATACACTGGCACCTTTCAACTGATCAAACAGATCGTTGATTCTAGGCAATGGATATTTGTTCTTCACAGTTACTTTGTTCAACTGCCGGTAATCAATACACAATCTCAAAGTTCCATCCTTCTTTTTCATAAACAGCACCGGAGCTCCCCATGGTGACACACTGGGACATATGAACCCCTTATCAAGAAACTCTTACAACTGACTTTTCAACTCTCTCAATTCAGTGGGTGCCATCCTATAAGGAGCAATAGAAATGGGTGCTGTACCCGGCATTACCTCAATAGCAAACTCGACTTCCTTTTCTAGGGGTAAACTAGACAACTCTTTAGGAAATACATCTGGGAAGTCTCTTACTGTGGGTATATTACACAGGTTTGGCTTAGCTTGCCTAGTATCAATTACGTGTGCTAGGTAAGCTTCACAGCCTTTTCTCATCAATCTTCTTGCAACTGTGGCTGAGATAACATTGGATAGGAAATATGTCCTTTCACCCACAACAGTGATCTCATTACCCTCAGTAGTTTTTAGAGAAATCCTCTTCAATTTGCAATCAACTATTGCCTGATGATGTGACAACCAGTCCATACCCAAAATCACGTCAAACTCGTGGAAGGGCAATTCAATTAAGTATATTGAGAATTCATACCCCTGAATCCTCAACGGGCAACCTTTATACACCGTATTCACTACCACACTGTGGCTAGTGGATTTGTGACCAGAATGTCTTGATCACTCTCCTCTACTGGAACTCCCCTCTCTATAGGTAGTTTGATGCAAATGTAAGAATGAGTGGATCCTGGATCCACCAATGCATGTACAGAAGTGTTGTAGAGGGAAAACGTACCCCTAATGACATCCGGGGCATCTTGCTCCTCCTGAGCTCTAATGGCATAGGCTCTGGCAGGTATTCTAGTGTCTGGCCTCTCAGCTGACTCAGATGCAGGCCTCAATGATGGACCAGCTACCTCAGGTTTACGGGGCTTCCTACCCCTTTGTGGTTCAGGAGCAGGTCTGTCAGTTTGTGTTGGAGCAACTGTAGTAGTCCTCTTCAGACAATTCTTGATCTGGTGTTCTGTCGATCCACATCGTAAGCATGCACCGGTCACTCGCTAACATTCCCCCTTATGCCACTTCTGATAGTACTGATAAGTAAAAGATGCAGGGGCTAGTCCTCTAAACACTGTCCCTGGAGAGCTGCCCATTGATGGTGTGGACTGGCTTCTCCTAGGTGTGAACTGTGGTCTGGGCCCTTGAGACTGACCCTGATCCTATGGTGGTCCCGAACTCTGAGCAGGAGGACCCTTACTCTTCTTGTTGGGAGTAGAAAATGTACTAGACTGACCCGGACCCCTCTTCTGCTGTCTTTCCCTTCTATTTTGTTCATTGATTCTGACCCTTTCCAGTTTTGATGCAGCATCCACTAGCTTAGCAAAATTTGTGATCTCCAATGCTGTAATCATGACTTTGATGTTGTCATTTAGTCCTTCTTCAAACCTTTGGCACCTCTCTGCCTCTGTAGGGACTATGTCCCTCCCATATCTGCTCAGTCTAACAAACTCACGCTCATACTCAGCCACTGACAGCAGTCTCTATCTCAGACTGATAAATTCTCTTCTTTGTTATTCTAAATACACTTTGCTAATATATTTCTTCCTGAACTCTGTGAGAAAGAATTCCCAGGTGATCCGTTCAGGTTGCACCGCACTGGTTACTGTGTCCCACCACTGATATGCATCATCCTGAAGTAGGGACACAACACCCACCAAGTTCTGCTCGGGGGTTCAATTTAGCTGTTTCAGCACTCTGATGGTTCTATCCAACTAATTTTCTGTGGCCATGGGATCATCTTCCCCCTTCCCAAAGAAGTCCACAGCCCCATGCTTCCTCAATTTCTCCAAATGAGATTTCTGTGGTGCTGGTGAAGGTTGTGGCTATGGTTGTGGTGGTGGAATTTCCCCCATCATTTGCCGGTAAAACTCGATCATTTGTTGAAATAGTGCAAACTGAGGTTGGGCAGGTGCCTCAGCTGCTGGTGGAGCAGGTTCTCCCCTGCCCCCAGACTCAGCCCCTGGTGGAGCATGACTCTCCACCTCTTCCTCAACTGCTATTTGTGAAGCAGAATCCATATCCTATTCAAAATAAGAAAACAAACAGATCTGCATCAGTGTCACCTCAACAATTACAAATACAATGCAATGGTATGCACTCTATCTAGGCCCAAAAACGCCTAAACCGATGCTTTGATACCACTAAATGCGACACCCCTTACCCGTCTATAGTGTAGCCGAGCAAGTTATGCCACTCAATGTGCTGGAGCACCAATTTATGTTTCTATTACAATTTATCCCTTTATAATTCATTTATTTTCAATTTTGATAAATCTGAATTTATCCGCAAATTTTATAGAAAATCCGGCAGAGTACCGGCTATAAATTGGAAAAATAGTTCTTCTGAACCTGTTTTAAAACACTTCCAAAATAATTTCCAAATTCAAACTCCATTATACACATTCAACTCAATCTCAAAATCTCAAATCACAATACTATTTTCAAAACTTTTCTGTTCACTTCATCATTTGAAGCATATTCACAATAATTCTCAACATTTCATTTTTTCAACATACATATTGTAGAAAACCTCAATAATATGAAATTTTATATATTTACAATAATACATAGTTACAGGAGTTTATAATTACAATCCAAACCAATACAAAATGCAAAATACAAAAGGGCCACCTATAGTCCTAATATCCTACCATATGCAGTGCAGATGTGAGGTGACTCTGGACTCCTGATGTAGCTCTGAGGACTCACCCCATCTGATGTCTGCTGGGCTCCCCAGCTAGGTCTCTAGTACCTGCGCGTGGCAAAAGCGACGCGCTAAGCAATTCTGCTTCGTGGTAACAATATAAAATAAAATAAAATATGATAAAACAAAGATGCAGAATGTGTTTTTACAATTTTTGGTAGACTTCACTTTTAATATTATTTGCATTATTATTCAATTAAAAATTTTGGTAAGGTTCTTTAACATTGCCCGAGGAACCAATACTAATTGACTGGACTAGATAAACGGGTAAACTGGCACTGGGTACTAAGTACCTCGGACCATCACACCATCGGTCACATTGTGTCTCCTGGTGTGCAATAGAACAGCTAATAAGCTGTAATAATTATTAGGGTTAAAACCCAAGTATATCAACTCAAATAACATAGCCAAAGGCTATTATGTCACAGAATGGCATAGGAGCCATGAAACACAGAATGGCATGAAGTCATATGCAGTACTGCTAACAGAACCCTATTGGCATGCCAAGCTATCCAAACCAATCTTGTTAGGTATACTATGGCATTTTATACTTTTAAGTTTTACAATTTTTGAATTTCAAGTTTTGGTGTTACTATTCACTTTATTATTCAACCAAATTGTTGACTTTTGCATAGACAATAGGTATATTGGTTTTAATACTCCCAACATACCACATTTTTCATTCAAAATTTGTTGGTATTGGTTGCCCATGCCATTTCTAAGCTTAATACTAAATGAGCAGAATTTTCAGTTTTCATGCTTCATATTTACTATTCCATTAGTTATTTTTGCAGTGGTAATTTGGCAAAATGATCAACATGAAAGTTGTTTCTTATTTTGTCTAATTGAATTTGCTTTTTTGGTTCACTCCATTTGGAGTTTTGTAGCTCAAGTTATCATCCAAAAACCACAACTGGCCGGATTGAAAATTTTCTGGACTGACCATATCTATAGTGCAATGAATAGTGAGTCTAACTCACTTGTTGGATAGGTTTTAGTCATAATTTGGGTTAGGTTTCTTCATAAAAGTTGTTAGTCTATATATCATCTTGTTGCTGGTAAAATTTCAGGTCAATTGGACCATTTTACACTGAGTTATGGCCAAATGACCAAATACTGTTCATTTGGTCATTCTGCAGAAATAGACTGCAGGTCACACAGATTAGGGCAAGCTTTACTTGGTTTGGTTTTATGGGCATGCTTTCTTCACCAAAGTTGTGCCATTATGTGTCTAGTTTCATGTCCAATTGGCCTTGCACCAATTGAACCTCTACAATTCAAGTTATGGTTGCCCAAACTTGTTGGACTCAAGTCCAATTCTGCAGGTCACTCCAATTCTGCAAGTCACTTTCATGGCAGCCACACCAAACCCAATTCCATCACTCAATACACTTCATTTTTTATTTAAACAGAACTAAATAGTCACTAATTGACCATTAAAACCTTTTTTCATCATCACATGGTAAAAATCCCATTTTTCCACCCCAAACCCTAACTCACACATTACTCTTCATGCATTTTCATTGCATTTCTTCAATCCACTTAGTAAATACATGTTATGGGTAGCCATGATAGTCTTTTAATTTCATTAAACTCAACACAATCAAACCCTAACCATGGCTACCAAAAATCTAGGGTTTACATACAAATGGTATTCAACAATTTTTTTTCTTTGTAATTTACACATATTCAAAGTTCTTAACATGAATTTAAAGAAAAATTCATGGTTGAGTCACTAACCTCAAAGGAGTGAGATTTTCCCACTTGCTAAAACTCTTATTTTCCTCTTTTTTTTGCTCCCAAAAGAATCACCAAGGTGTAAGAGCAAGTTTTTGTGTTGAGAAATTTAAGTTTTAATGGATAGAAACCCAAGAAATCAAGCTTGGGTAAAGCTTGGTTATGGAGGGCAATGGTGGAGGTTTTATGTCAAGGAGAAGAAGAGAGAGGAGGTCTGGTTTTTTCTTCTTCACTTTCTGCCCATTTAGTCTCTTTTATATATCTTGGTGACATGTGTCAACACTTGATTGGGTTGGAGACTTTTAATGACATCCTTATGATGTCATAATTTCAATTTCTTTCATTTTTCCATCCTTTTCTTGTCCAATTAATTTCAATTAAATTTTTAACAACATTTAATCATATTTTATGTTATATAAATTATTTATTTAACTGGACAAGTTGGCCCAAAAATCATCTCTGAAGATGAAATGACCAAAATGCCCTCCATTTGGCTTAACGGGCCAAAATTATCTTTACCGATTGAAAAATTTTTCTAACTATTTTCTTGGCATTCTAATGCCATAAAAACCTCAATGACCCTTCTCTGGAGTCCCAAAAATTATTTTATAATTTTTCCTAAATTTTTTTCTTATTAATTATTTGAGTTAATTTTTAGTTCCTCACTTTAGTTTAAATATTTTTCCGAACGTTCTAGTTGTCCGGATCAGCACTGGTCACCGGAACAGTAGACTATACGGACTAGCTAAAATGAGGATGTTACACAATAACCTAGATTTGGTTTTAAGCCATGCTAAGGACTTTGCAATCTAATTGCAAACCAAAACTATTTAATTAATCAATTAAACTCTTTAACTAATTAATTAAATAAAATTTAACTTGGTGATTACTTGTGTATGTGTGTGACTTATTAGGCTCATCACTAATTGGCAATGAGATATGATATGAACTCTTAATATCATCAGAACTCTTTCCCATCATAAATGATTTCTCTAAATCATTTTAGGCACCTCATAGACCATGGTTAACACCTAGCATAGCATGCCATGGCCACCCAATTAGTAATAAGGAATACCTTAAATGAACCTTTAATCTTATGTTACCATGCACTAGAATCTCTCAGTTACGAAATCTCAATTTGTGCTGGAGTCATGGTTTATGTTAAACACCATTTGTTATGAATATTATATTCTCTTTTAATTCCAATTCTTGATTAAAAAGATTTTCTCATCACAAACTCTTTGCTGATTAAATCTATTTGTCTTGGTCAGGAACTTGAAACATCAAGAACAATTAAATGAACATAGGATTTTATCCCCATTTACTTTGGGTAACAGATTCCATCTTAATCAACACCTACCTCCACATATAACTAATAGGAGCCAACACATGCCCATATACCCATACACTTTACAAGTATGAAAGCAGTATCAAACTCAAACCATCTATATACAAGATACTTTTGCTATCTCAGGTCTAAAGATTATATGCACTGCTATGCTTTATGACAATGCATTAATAAGAGTAAACTCCATGTGCTTGTCATAAATGTCACTAGTTCGGCCTACTTATCATGCATAAGTGCCTATCATGTTTGTTATATTGCATGAGACTCACCATTCCATTTTATTTACATCTCATATAAATAACTTGGGAACAAACATGATTACAATCTTTCTGGATAAGTCATGTCGTTATTATGAAGAATCCTCGATTGTGAACCAATTTATGATACTTTGTGCTAGAAATACTGTCACTCATATCCTTAACAACTTAAGAATAGAATTTCTAATAACATATCAATGGACCTTTCTATTACACATAAATATATTATGTAAACGAAAAAGTGAAAATGCCTTTTATTAATAAAACATGTACAAGATACATAATAAATAATATGCTATAGGGCATACTACTAACAGGCCTTGTATCAGAATAATATGTTTATGAATTCAAATCATGATAGTCATGATTCTGTGCAGTGTTACTTCATTTGTAATCTCAAGAATAATAACTTCTCCAATTAGCAAAGAAGGACCTTGTGAATATCTTGTCTTAACAAGTAATGTGATCTCAAGAACAATAGTTCCTCCAAATGTTAAAGAAGACACATATGAAGATCCTGTTTTGGAAGCAACAATAAAACAAAGGAATTGGATTTTGGAAATTATAAGAACAATAGTTTATGGGATTTTTTTTTTTACTTTCGATTTAATTTGGATGTTATTTGAAGCAGTTTGAACTTGGTGTCAAGATGAAGTGATTAAGCTTTTGTGCTAAATCTTAATTTGTATTCATCTTATTAAAGATGTTTATCTAGATTAAAAATGTGTAGTGATAATTTGTCTCATCATCTCATGTTCTAAATCTTTGAATTGGTATGATTTCATTACCTAAAAAATATTTTGGTAAAAGTTTTCCACCTATGAACAACTATTAAGGATGTAATCTATAACGACTTGACGTAGGTGGCCATTACCGGTGCTAGGGGACGGGTTAGCTTAAGGCATTTGAAACTTGTAGTAAGCTTCAAATTTGTCAAAAACATCATTTTACTCCATTCCAACCATAACTGAAAGCAACTCAGTGTCAACTATACTTTAGCATTCCATCTACAGAATTAAATATTTCATTAAAAAATGGCTCTAAATTTGATCCTCAACATTAATCTTTTATGAATGTTAAGATATAGTTCAATATCTATATCATAACATAAAGAGTGCTTTAGAGTTTAAGAAAACATGAAGGCTATTCATTTCTTATATATTACACATTCTTGATAAGCTAAAGCTAAACATTGTAATTAACAGTTTACAAATACATGTCCACTATAAAGTCCTCAACTCATACATTAAGAGTTTGCTAAACTACAGCAACTTGCTAGACCTTCTGTCGATGTCTCTATTCCTATAACATTTCACTTAGGGGAAGGGGGTAAGCTTTAGAAAGTTTAGTGAGAAAACTAACAACTTAAATAATCATTCTTTTCATTAATTTCATACACATGTAATGCAGAAAGGCATATGATTCATCACATCACAAACAATTCACATAAGATAGACTTACCATCAGTGATTTCCCATAACTTGTGCCTAGCTTATAAAGATGCTCATTAACACTTCCTCTTACATAAATTGTGTGCTAGGGACTTCTTAGGCCTCACCTAGTCTTACTAATATCATATCATGCATGAAAATATCATATCCATATACATAATGGGGAACTTAGTGGCATATTTATATTCTAGATACATATGACCTATTAATAACATGAAAAGATGCATATGGATGTTCATAATTTAAATTGTAATTAAATAAATTCATGGTTATTTATTAAGGTTAGTTTTACTCACCTTTTGTAGCCTATCACACACCCAAAATGTATTATAGCTTCTTTTCTAGCTGCGGTTCTTCGGGTCCCTCAAGTCCAATCCTATAAAAGATGGATTCTAATGAGTTATTCGAATCTCTATAACTTTATATATATACTTTATATAGTCAATTCTAGGTCATTATGGTAGCCAAAAATAGGTTTTAAAGTCCTGGAAATAAAAGAGAATAACTATTGGCAGAAGCTACATTGATTATTGAAGTGAAGGACTTCAGCCGCCGGATTCCATAACATAAACTCTTTGAGAAACAGTAGCTACTTTGACTACCTAAGTAAGGGCTTTCAGCAGTTGAACCTGGAAAAACCCAGAATTCCTCATTTCAAAACTGCAGTAACCCAACTATGTTAAAATTAGGCCATTTTATTTCCCAAGCTCCAAAACTCATCTCAAAACATATATACAGGTCATGAACTAACTAATAAACTTCAAGAGACCTAAAATCCTAACATGCATCAACCAAATATTTAGAATTTACAAGATTTCTTAATTGTTATCTAAACACAAGAGTACAAACATTTTAATTTCAATTTCATAGAAATTTCAATCTATTAACTTGAAAACCATTAGTACCATGTTAATAACCCAAAAAAACGTCTCTATTTATACATGCATGTTCAAAATTGTAAAAAGAAATTCAACCATTTCTCCATTCCTCACACCCATAGGGACAAAGAACTCATCCTAGCAAGTTCTCATATGCACATAAACTTGAAGATCTCTATATGTAAACTCCAAACAATCAAATTTTAAACAAGAAGAATAAAAGTTGCTTTCCTCTCTTAATCTTTAACTCTTCCACATTAGTAATAAAAAAACTCCGCCTTTTGGTAAGGTTCAATTCCCTCTTAACTCTTAACAAGAAAACATTCAATTCATTAAGATCCAAACAAGAAGACCAAAAAATGAGAGAGAACTAAGATTTGGGTGTTAACCATACTTGCAAAGAAAAATTAAATATTTTTGGCTAAATTTTCATTTATCCATCTTTAAAAGGGGACTTTCAGCACCCAAAAGTCCTTCTATCCCAAAAGAAAATTTTCCATCTTTAGCTTTATGACTCCACCCTCCATACCTTCTAATACTAAACTTAAAGCTCAAGAACCATAGGTTTCATCGTAATTCCCACTAATGGTAGGAATTTTGATTCAAAACTTGGTGGATGTTACATACTTTCCCCTTTAGAAACATTCATTTCTAAATGTTATACAACTCAAAGACATACTTGAAAAAGGTGAGGGTATTGCTGTAACACAGAGTTGTAAGTTTCCCATGTACATTCTTCCATGTTGTGGTGACTCTAGAGGACTTTAACCATCAGTATCTCTTTGTTAGTCAACCTCTAATCCACGTATCCATAGTCTAAATAGGTTGCTCAACATAAGAAAGATCTTCTAAATTTTCATGTTCAACTCATTTATAACCCTGACAAACTTTTGCAACATAGAAACATGAAAAATAAGATGAATCCTCTCCATCTCTAGTGGTAAAGCAAGCTTGTAAGATACATTTCCAACCTTCAGTAGCATTTCGTACAGCTCTATGTGCCTTGGATTTAGGTCACCCTTTCTTCCAAACTAGATTACAACTTTTATAAGAGATAGCTTCAGAAGTATTATGTCACTTTCCTGGAACACTATTTCCTTTCTGCAAAGATCCGTATAACTCTTTTGTCTACTTGCTACTATATTTAACCATCCCTTGATTAAAGGCATCGCCTGATTGGTGATCTCCACTAATTCAATACCTACTAGAGCTTGCTCACTAACTTCTTCTTAACATATTGGAGACCTACATTTCCTCCCATACATAGCTTCTTGTGGTGCCATTCCAATGCTAGAGTGTTATTGTATGCAAACTCGACCAGAGGAAGATACTTCTTCCATGATCCTCCAAAGTTGAGTATACACATCCTTATCATATCCTCTAAAGTCTATATGGTTTATTCTGACTGTCTGTTAGTTTATGGATGAAAAGCATTATTGAAGTCCAATTTGGTGCCCATCTTGTTTTGAAGGTTATGCCAAAACCTTGATGTGAACTATGGTCCCTTATTTAATACTATCATTACTAAAGCTCCATGCAACCTTATTATCTCTGCAACATACACCTGGGCTAACTTATCTATATAGTAGTTAGCTTTCACAAGGATGAATTGAGCAACTCCAATTTATTCTTTTAAAGCTAATTCAAAATAAGTAGAAAAAAGAGATAGTACTAAAAAGGACCAAAGTCGTGCAAGCAAGGGCAAAGGCAAGATGGAAGAGACCAACACTCCTAAACATGCAAAAGACATCAAGTGCTTCAAGTATTCAAGATGGGGACATATTATTTTTGAATGTCTTAATAGGAGGGTAATGATTGTCAAAGAATTACCTATGGAGGTTGAAAGTGAAGATGAAGCTATATCTAAATATAAGGAGGTGAAAGAGGAGGAAATGGTTGCGATCTAGGAGTTGCTTCTAATTTATCATGCCTTATATGTTCAAGCAAAGGTGAAGGATGAGTAACATGAGAACTTATTTACAACTAGATTCACCATCCAATGTAAAGTTTATGGCATGATCATTGATGGAGGCAGTTGTACTAATGTTGCTTTAATAACCTTAGTGGAAAAACTAAACCTTTCAACTGAAAAGTATGCTAAGCCATACAAACTTTAATGGTTCCAAGACAAAGAGCTAATCAAGGTGACTTGACAAGTTATAGTTTCTTTTTCTATTAGGAGTTATAAAGATGAGGTCCTTTGTTATGCCATCCTAATGGGTGTAAGCCACTTGTTTTTGGGTAGACCTTGGCAATTTGATAGATGAGTGGAGCATGATGGCTAAAAAAACATACTTGTTTGTCAATGATGGCATGAAGATTGCACTAGTTCAAATAAGTCCACAACACACTCAAAAGGATCAATAAGCCTTTAACAAGCTCAAAAAGGAGAATTTAATGATGAACAAGGTGTTAACAAAGGGAGGAAGACAATATTCACATGCTGCTATTGTCGATTGTAAAGCATTGAATTTAAGGACAAATCCTTTCTAAGAAAAAGGGGTATGATGTGCATCACACTACCACACACAAAGGCCATTTTCTTACACACCATGAGTTTTGTCAAGTTTGATGCACATGGCATGTTGGATGTACAAAAGGGAGTGAATTGGGCTTAACTTATGATTATGGACTTAATTTATTTGGAGTAAAAAGAACCAAACCTAAAAGTAAACCCATTTGGAAGTCCATATTTAAATAGCTTGGTGGGCTTTAGAATAACACATAGGGGCCCAAATCAACCTAAGTGGCATGTGGCTTGCTTGTAAGGACCAGATTGGGTGTGTTCTAACTCCTTATGCAAGTGGGAGAGTTTTTTTATCCATTCCAAAAATGTAGGAAAAGATAAGCTACAAATCTAAGTCACTTAAAGAGAAGGTTTTCTCTTCCTTATCTTATCAAGATGGCATCTACTCTCCCATTGGTTTCTAAGAGATCATTTTCCTACTCATATAATGTAACATCCTCCCTGTATGTATTCTGTACGTTCTATTGCTCTAGCGGCCAAATATCAGTCCAGGCAAGTCAGGATGTCTGGAACTACACTTCAGTGATAGTGAGCAAACATATAATGATGAATTAAATAAAAAGAAAATACAAGAAAAATCAAAGAAAAATGAAAGAGAGAAAATGAAGCTAAGTTAAATGAGCCGGCACTGCAGCGATGGGTGACCGCACTGGAAAGGCCGTTGCCGACCCTAGGACTGCGGGAAACCCTCGAAATTAAATTTTGGGATGTAAGTAAAGGTTTAATAAAATGTAATAGACACTAGAAATATCAAAGAAAAATTAATAAATTAGTACAAAGAAAAACGAAAAATCGAGAAACAGACAAAAATCAGTGTTATCGAAAAATCGGGAATATAACCCGAAGTGGGGCATTTTGGTCATTTGACACCTAGAGTTGCCTTTTGACCTCAATGTCCATTAAAAAGAAATGATATTACACTTTATAAATGTCATGAAAAATTAAATTGAGATACATTATGTAAATAGTAAAAGAATTGAGATAAATGAGCAAATAAGGAAACTTTAACTAATTAACCATTAAACTGTTGCTTAGTGCTCCAATAACTTGAATATTGGGACACCAAAACAAGCCTTGGGACAGCAGATTGCACTCATTATCATCTTCTTCTTCATCCAACTTCATCTTGCCAAAATTAAATTCAACATGGAAACCACCATTGCTGCCCCACATGCAAGCTTCATCGGTGCATGATCAAGCCACCATTTCCACTTGATTCCTTCATTAAAGCTTGCATACTTACCTTGGGGAAGATATTGGCAATAAGAAAAATAAGGTTTGGTGAAGTTTTAATAAGCTCCAAAAGTTGTAAATGTCCAAAACCTCTCCTTTGCTTTAGTAAACTTTGTGTTTAGGTTGAGGTGAGTATTTTGGTGAAGAGAAATGAAGAGAATAGTGAGATATGTAATTGTCCATTTTTGGCAGCCATGAATATTTGTTGCATTTGAGTTTTTCTTACCTCTAATGGATGGAAATTATGGTTGATTAACTCAATTGCAAGATGTAGTAAGTTAAAATCTAAGTATGTGCATGTTAGTGCTTGAATTAAGGGTTTTAAATGGAACCTTGATGCTTTGGCAAACTGCCATGTTTGGCAGCCTATAATATCATGAATTTGTGTGTGAATATGAAGTTTATTAATGAAATATAATAGTGTTAAATTGTGGGCAGCATGTATAATTAATATTGAAGTATGAGTATATTGAAGTGTATGTGTAATATTGATATTGAGATATGTTGAATTTTGGTGGAAGTGAATGTTGAACTTGAATGGTGAATTATGTGCATTGAGCACTTGAGTGTTCTGCCCAATATGCTTGCTGGAATTGTGTACAATATATATATATATGGAAGTGCCATTGATTGAATATTGAAGTAATGAGGAGGAGAAGGAATATCAAATTGGAAGTGTAAGTGTCTTGTGCAGGTTGTGTATTGATGGCAGTACCTAAATTAGGTCATAAGTGCCAAACTGTGAACCCAATTTGTATGAGGCCAATGGGGGGTGAAAATAGACACCAAATAGGCCAACTTTCATGTAGAAATGTTGCCAAAATTTTGCCTAGAAACTGACCTTTAAAATGACCACATCCGGAATGGCAATCTTGCAACCCAAATTTTTGACCATATGAATAGTAATCATTAGGATGACCATAACTCACTCAAAACAGGTCCAATTAACCTGAAAGTTTTACCATGGATAGCTTAGACACAGAGCTACAATTCTTATGAAGACACCAAAGCCATGAAATGGCCAGAACCAAGTCAAAAATAGCTTGCACAAGTTTGCATACCAAAACTGCCAGAACTAAAAGTGACCTAAAATTGACCAAATTTTGCACTAAAGGTGCAATCTGTCCAGCTTTAGTAAATTGACTATATCTTGGTCTATACAATTCAGAATGACCTGAAACTTTTCCTCGAGTGCAATAAGACATAGAGCTACAATTTTGCTTCTTTGACCAGAAGCTAAAAACCAAGAGAAATAGGACTTTAAGCTAAACCAATCTAGCACACCAAAAATTGAGAATTTAACATTTACATACAATGATGCTTGAAGCAATTTGGCAATGAATGCCAACTTATAAAAATAGTAAATTGCACTATATTGGCAGCATATTGAACTACAATATGTGACATGTTGATGCTAGAAACAACTTATCCATAGTGCCTAAAAAGGTCAACATATGCATTGACTTATGAATTACATAATAGTTAGTAAACTCTTAAAAATTGATGAATTAAACAATTAATTTATAATGTGCCCTAGTTTTCCTAGTTGACTAATTTGGACAGGTTGGCATGCTAATAGGATTCTGACAGCTGTTCTGTAAATGGCTTTATGCCATACTGTGTTTTTACGGCTTATTATGCCACACTGTGATTTTAATAGCCTATGGCTATACATATTGTGTATTTATTCTTGGCTTATCGCCAGATTGACTATATGGCTTTTTAGCCACACTATTTGCACACCAGGAGATACTTTGTGACTGATACTGTGATGGCCCGAGGTAGTAGGTACCCAGTGCCAGTATATCCGTTTATCCAGTCTGGTCAGTATATAGGCTACACGGGCAGTAATTCAAGTACTATTAAATTCAAATAGTTAAATCTAGTCTACTGACATACAGCACTACCAAAAATTAGCAAATATTGAAATGTTAGCAAAAAAAAGTAGAATCAGCAACTGCAAACTGTATCGATGTTATAAATTCGTAAACACTTCATTTACTTTATTTTAGTGTATATTTCTTTATATTTGGCACCACTAAGCAAAATTGCTTAGCGCATTGCTTTTGTAACGCGTAGGTATTGGAGACACAGCTGGGGAGCCTAGTAGACCTACGACCGGGTGAGACATCAGATCTGCACAGGAGTCCAGAGTCATCTGCACTACATTGCATACATGGTAGGACTTAGGATATCTTGTATTTTGTACTTCTATTGTATTTTTGAAATTCAGCCCTGTATTTTGTAATGTTATGAAAGCCTTAAAGTTTATAATATTTTGTACATATTAAATAACATGGAGATTTTATAGATATATTTAAATTATTATGGACTGTATTATGGAACTGTTTAATGACTATAAAAGTCTATTGACTTTACTGAGAAATAAATACTGTGAAATATTTGAGATTTTAATATTATCATATTAAACTGTTTTCAACAGGTTTGGAAGGAGGGTTTGTCCGAAATACAGACGGCACCTTGACAAATTTTTATTACCATTTTTGAAACATTGATTTTATCAAAGTATGAAAATAGTATCAGCATGATATGAATATTACATAAAAGACTTCTTAAAATCAAATTGAGTTCAGGAAATGAAATAGTCACAGACTAGGTGTTCCGGCACGCCGTGTAGTATGCCTTGCTCGGCTATACTGTAGATGGGTGAGGGCTGTTACAGATAATGTTTTTTAGTCATTTTTCATTTCCAATTTTCCTTGTGATTCTAGTTTTCCTAGTTCTAACAGGTTTATGTATTTACTTTTCCTAGTAGATAAATAGGCCTAAACTCTTAATAGTTTTAAGTTTTGAAGAATTATTACTAAGTTTAATAAAGCATGTAGCTTTATTATTTTTTGCATTTATCTCTAGCATTCAAAGAGTGGCGTGTGATGTAACATCCTCATTTTCGTAGTTTGTATGTCCTGCTGTTCCGATGGCTAATGTTTGTCCTAGAAAGTCGAAATGTCTAGAACTACACTTCAGTAACAGTAAACATGCATAAAATGATGAAATAAATAAAAAAAATACAAGAAAAATTAAATAAAAATAAAAGAGAGAAAATAAAACTAGGTTAAATGAGCCAAACCCGTAGCGATGGGTGACCGCACCAGAAAGTTACGGCGATGACCGTTGACTAGCCCTGGACCACAGGAAGCTCGGGGAAATATTTTTGGGACATAATTAAAGGTCTAATGCGGTGTAATTGACATTGAAAATGTCAAAAAGAAAAATTAATAAGTTAGTATAAATGAAAAATGAAAATTTAAGGAATCGGCGGTATAAGGAGTAAATCGGTAGCACCGAAAAAGTCTGAATTTAACTCGAAGAGGGGCATTTTGGTCATTTGACACCTAGAGTTGCTTTTTGACCTAAATTTCCATTCAAAATAAGTAATATTAAATATTTAAAATGTCATGAAAATAAGAAGTTTTATACATAGTGTAATTAAAAGAAATTATGGGGACATGATTGAAATAACTATAAGTTTAATTATTCTAATATTAACCTAAAGTGAGTGGTAAATATTATATTCATTAATCTACATTAGTGGAGGGTATAAATACTTAAGTGGACAAAATTCATGACCCAAAAACCTTCCATTTCTTTATCCAAACACCCATGGCCGAATTTAAGTTCACAAGTTTTCCTCCATGGCCGCACCATGCATGGAGCTCAAGTTCTCCAAGATCAAGCCATTATTTCTTCAAGCTTCCTTCATGAAAAATGATCCTTACACCATGGGAAACCTATAGGCAGTAAAAAGGAGAGTAAATTTCAAGGATTTGTCAAGCTCAAGTTAAGGTTAGTGCTAGTTTTCCTTATACCACTTAATTAAACTTTGTGTTGAGGTTGAAACAAGTTGAATGGTTAAGAAAAATTGAGGAAATGATTGAGTATTGGTGAACCTTAGTTTTGGCAGCCATGAAAATGCATGGTTAGTGATTTATTCTTATATGTATTTGATGGGAATTAATGTTGATTAAGGTGATTTAATATACTAGTAAGTTAACTTCATGTGCATGTGATGATTGAGCATTTGAAGTTGGAGTTGAAGCAATGGTAGAACGCTTATACATTTTGGGCCAATTTGGCAGCTTTGTGACTACTTGAAGAATGCTTGAATTCGTGAAGTTGTTTGATGAATTGTGTTATTAAGGATGGATGAATTTGTATGTAATTTAGTAGTGGAAGTTGAATGTAATATTTAAGGAGTATTTATGTGTATATATGGTTAGAATTGGACTTTGTGAATTAGAATTATAATTGGTGTATTAAAGGTATTTGTATTCTGCCCAAATTGACTATAATGTAAAGTCATTGATGAATATGGTAATATACAAAATTAGAATTAGGTATGGAAAGTAAGCTATAACAAGTTCAATGAGCATTTGGATGGGTGTTTGAGGAATATGTTAAGGGAAGTATACATTTGAGCCTATAACCCTAAATGTGTCACCCCAATTGGCATGTGGCCAATTGGACGTGAAACTAGGTACAAAATTTTCAAACATTCATGTTGGAAGCATACCTAAATTTTATCCGAAAAGTGACACTAAAACTGACCAAATCCGGATTTGCAACCTTGCAAACCTGAAAACTGACCATTTGAACAGTAGCTAGTATTTTGGTCATAACTCACTCAAAAAAGGTCCAAATGACCTGAAATTTATACCATGGAAAGCTTAGACATAGAGCTACAATTCTTATGAAGACACCAAAGCCCAGAATGTTAGTAGTATGCCCTAGAGCATATCATTTAGTATGTATCTTGTACATCTTTTATTAAAAAAAGGCATTTTCACTTTTCCATTTACGTAATATATTTATTTGTAATAGAAAAGCTCCATTGATATTTTGTTAGAAATTCTCTTTTTAAGTTGTTAAGAATATGAGTGATATTATCTCTAGCACAAAGTATCATAAATAGGTTCACAATCGAGGATACTTCATAATAAGAACATGACTTATCCAGAAAGATTGTATTCATGTTTATTCCCAAGTTATTTATATGAGATATAAATAAGATGGAATGGTGAGTCTCATGCCATATAACAAACATGATAGGCACTTATACATGATAAGTAGGCCGAACCAGTGACACTTATGACAAGCACAGGGAGTTTACTCTTGTCAATGTATTGTCATAAATCATATTAGTGCATATAATCTTTAGACCTGAGATAGCACAGTTATCTTGTATATAGGTGGTTTGAGTTTGATACTGCTTTCATACTTGTACTGTGTTTGGGTATATAAGCATGTTTTGGCTCCTACTAGTTATATATCGAGGTAGGTGTTGATCAAGAACTTGAATTAAAAGAGAACATAATATTCATAGTAAATAGGGTTTGACATAAACCATGACTCCAGCTTGAATTGGGATTTTGTAACAGAGAGATTCTAGTGCACGGTAACATATGATTATAGATTTTTTTAAGGTAAACCTTATTACTAATTGGGTGGCCATGGCATGCTATGCTAGGTGTTAACCTTGGTCTATGAGGTGCATAAAATGATTTAGAGAAATCATTTATTGTAAGAAAGAGTTCTGGTGATATTAGGAGTTGATATCATGTCTCATTGCCAATTAGTGATGAGCCTAGTAAGTCACACACATATAAACCTTATTACTAATTAGGTGGCCATGGCATGCTATGCTAGGTGTTAACCTTGGTCTATGAGGTGCATAAAATGATTTAGAGAAATCATTTATGGTAAGAAAGAGTTCTGGTGATATTAAGAGTTAATATCATGTCTCATTGCCAATTAGTGATGAGCCTAGTAAGTCACACACATACACAAGTAATCACCAAATTAAATATAATTTAATTAATTAATTGAAGAGTTTAATTGATTAATTAAATAGGTTTGGTTTGTAATTAGATTGCAAAGTCCCTAGCATGACTTGAAACCAAATCTAGGTTATTGGATGTATAGTATAAGTTAAATTTATATTTAAAGTGTTTAAATATGAAATTAATTAATGAGAAATTAATTAATAGAGATTAATTAATTAATTTATATTTGATATAAATTGATTAGAAGAAGAGAAATAATTATTTTGGGTTGAGAACTCAAAATTAAGACACAGGGGCATTTTGGTCATTTCACAGGGTGACATGTGGGACTATGAGATGGTGATACATGGCATTACACATAAGCTTGCCAAATGTCTTTTAATAATGTAAGATGATTAAAATTAAGATTAAATATACTTGATTTCTTAAAAGGAAAAACTTGATTTTCTAATTAATAGAAAAAGCTTTAGAAGTTGTTCAAGGGCTGCCATAGGTGATCTTGGTGTGGACAGGCTAGAGGGATAACATCTGGTATCCTAAAGACGAATCGCGAAGGCACAAATACGCTGCAGTGCATCACGAATTTAGTGTATTTGTTCTTGATTTAATCTAGCATTCTAAAATTAATCTAATTAATTCTAAAATCTTAAATGGCAAATACGAATCCAAAACATATTAAAAGAGTTTTAATATGTTATTTATCATTGAAATCAAATAGATAAAAATAAATCTTGCATGATGCATGTGACCCTAGGTGAAAATTTTTGAATTCAATGGTATAAACTTGTGTTTTTCATGCTTCTGCTCCTTCAATTGGTATTAGAGCCACTATATTTACCATTTAGATTGTTGATTATATGATTTAATTGTGTGGAATAATCATAAGATGATAGATCCATTGCTGGTTGTAAGAAAGGTGGTGGCTTGGGTGGAGAACACCATCATTGGTGCGCCATCTTTAGCCTTAATGGGTAGCGCAAGGTTTGGTGTTAAATTTTGTAATTGTTGTATGATCTAAGGCCTATCCTATGACTAATTAAAGTGTTTAATTAGTAGTTTTAATCACACAATTAAATTTTGATTCAAATCAGAATTTTAAAAATTGTTTGAATGTGATTCAAATCTGAATTTTAAAAGTTGTTTGAATGTGATTTAAATATGAATTTTTAAAGTTATTTGAATCATATTCAAATCTAAATTTTTAAAGTTGTTTAAATAATATTGAAATCTGAATTTTTAAAAATTGTTTGAATGTGATTCAAATCTATTTTTAAAAATTGTTTGAATGTGATTCAAATATGAATTTTTAAGGTTGTTTGAATGTGATTCAAATCTAAATTTTTAAATTTGTTTGAATGTAATTCAAATCTTAATTTTTAAATTTATTTGAATCATATTCAAATCTGGATTTTTAAGTTGAATATGAGATATTCAATTTAATTTAAGTATGTATGTTTTATTTAATTGTTAAATAGTGATATGCATGATGGATGATCATGGATTTTAAAAGACCAATGTGATTGGATTTATTTCTTTTATGTTTCTTTGGGATTGTAAATTAATTAATTTATTTTAATTTATTTTGGGTATGTATTATTAAGATTGTAATAATTTTTGGGTTGTAATTTCATTTATTGAAGTTCTTGTAAATTCGCCTTGGTATGCCAAGGATTACTATGTAATTAGATTGCAATAAGTTCAAGGAGGTCAAGAGCATTGGTAGGACCAGTGAGAGGAATTCAAGATCAAGTGTTGATTATGTACTCCTTCAGTAACTCTTGCAAAATGAATGAATGAAATGCACCTAGGAATGCCCTAATCCAATTCTTTGTGGCTCAGAATTGAATCCCTTAGAAAGTCCATGATCATACCATATTTACTGTTTATCCATGAATGCATGAGATGTATGGGAATGTATGCAATTATATGATATATGCATGCTAAATAGATAATGTGCAAAGTGAGACCTTAATAGCAATTAGGATGATAATAAAATCTTCCAAACAAATGATTAAGTTGGAAATGTTGTAATTAAAGTAATTATAATATAGGCCATCCATTAGGGCAATTATTTTAAGAAATTTTAAATAGTTACATAAGATGCAATTAATTTAAGAGATTTTCTTAAGAATAATTGTTAAGCATGAGATGTTCTAAAATGTAAATGGTTTGGTGGCCAATATTGGATGTACCTGAGGACATTAAAATTATTTGCATAATTACTGGCTCAATGGGATCAACTTAACTAATGCAAGATAAGTCAATAATGGATGTACCTGAGATTTTGAGCATTAGGGGCTAGGTAAATGCTTGAACCTCACATGAGATGTGATGGGCAAGGAGTTGCTCACTTATAGTTTATTGTAATTTCAATATTGGATGTACCTGAGGATGATCAATAAAATTATAAGAATTCAATGACCCACTAGAAATCCATCCAACTAGGATTTTCATTTTCTACTTTGGAAGTGTAGGATTCGCTAAGTTAGTGGGAGGACTAATTTGATTAAAAGACCATAATCATTTTGGTTAATTATATGATACATTTACTAATTAATCTGGTTATTTCCTGCAATTAATTTTCTAATAATAATAAGCACAGAACAACCACCACCATCCAATATCCTTGCAAGCATACTTGATCACAATAGGTTGACAGGACCTAATCTCTCTGATTGGCTAAGAAATTTGAAACTTGTCCTGAACCTTGAACATATAGGGTATGTTCTAGACTCAAATGTTCCTGGTCCTTTACCTCCAGAGGTCACTCCAGAGGAACATGAAACTTTGGACAAGTGGAAGGAGCATGATATGAGAGCTAAGTGTTACATGCTTGCTTCTATGAGTAATGAGTTACAGAAGCAGTATGAAAACATGCAGAGTGCGAGTGAGATCCTCCTTCACCTACAAGAGTTGTATGGTGAGCACAGTAGCAATGCTAGGTATGAGATATCTAGACAACTGTTCCGCATGAGGATGTCTGCCAGATAGAATGTTGGGGATCATGTCCACAAGATGATTCGGCTGATTGAGCAGTTGGAACATCTTGACTTCAACATGGATTTCCAACTGCAAACGGATTTGATCCTTCAGTCCCTTCCTGAGTCTTTTGGGAATTTTGTGACAAATTTCCATATGACTAAATAAGAATGCACCTTGGCTGGTTTACTCAACACGCTAGTTATTGCCCAAAAGAATATGTCGAGCAATAAAGGAAAAGAGGTAGCTTTGATTGTATCTTCTTCTACTGGAAAGTCCAATAAGAATAAGGGCAATAAGAAAAAGAAACCTCAGATTCCTAGTCCTTCCAAGAATATAGCTAAACCGAAAGGGAAGACTAAAGCTGATGGAGGCAAAGGAAAGTGTTTCCACTGCCAGAAGAATGGGCACTAGAAAAGGAACTGCCCAGAGTATCTTGCTTCTCTTAAGGACAAGAAGGATAGACCTTTGAAAGGTATGTCCATATCTTGTTATTTAGATTCTAATGATACTCATAGTTCATCTACAGATTGGGTTTTAGATACTGGTGCCAGTTCTCACATTTCTTATGATATGCAGAAACTAGCAAATAGTAGCAGCTTGCGTTCTCAAGATGTTAGACTCCGGATTGGTAATGGCTCAACTATTGAAGCTTTAGCCATAGGATCTAAATCTTTTTACATGTTTGGACATGTTTTGTGTTTGGATAATATTTTATATGTACCTGATGCTTTTAAGAACATCATTTTTATATCTAGTTTGACTAGAAATAGCTATGAATTTCAATTCACAGATGATGTTTGCAATATTTATTTTGGAAATAAATATGTTGGTTCTGGTTATATGAATGATAGTCTTTATTATTTAGATAATAATGACAAACACAAAATGAATGCAAGTGATCTAAATGAATGCAATGCCATGGTGAAAACCAACTCAAGTTCAAAATATATTTGGCACTTAAGATTATTTCATGCTGCAGGAGATAGGATTGCAAAACTGGAGAAAATGGGGATTCTATCCTCATTGGGCTCTGAGCCTACTCCAACTTATGAATCTTGCCTTCAGGGTAAAATGACTAGAACACCCTTTGTTGGACAAGGGCTAGTATTAAAGCTCTTTGATCAGATCGTGGAGGTGAATATTTGAGTACTGTATTTCATGAATACTTGAAAGAACATGGCATTATTTCCCAGCTAACTCCTCTAGGAACACCACAGCTGAATGTTGTATTTGAAAGGAGAAATCATACCCTATTGAATATGGTACGTAGTATAATGAGCTATAATGATATGCCAATCTCCTTTTGGGGATTTGCATTAGAATCAGCTTTGTATATTCTAAATAGGATTCCATCAAAATCAGTTTCTTCCACACCTTATGAGATATGGCATGGAAGAAAACCAAGTCTTAAGCGTGTTAAGATTTGGGGTTGTCCATCTTATATCAAAAAGTTGAACACTGATAAATTGGAAACCAGATCAGAAAAGGGTCGATTTGTTGGATATCCAAAAGATAGTTTTGGATATTATTTTTATTTGCCTACTTCACAAAAGGTTGTGGTAAGTAGAGATGCCACATTTCTTAAACAACATTTTGTAAAAGAAGGAGACAAAGGAAGGCAAATAGAGTTAGAATTGGAGAATTCTGACTAACCAACAGATCAGATGGATATAGATCCATCTAGTCAACCTACACCTATTGATAAAACATCTACAGCTATTCCTCGTAGAACAACCAGGGTATCTCACCCACCAGTGGGATATGGTTTCCTTCATGCAGAAGAACAAGAGTTGTTTACTCATGAAGAAGTAGATCATGGAGATGATCCACTTACCTATGAAGAAGCTATATCAGATATAGACTCTTTAAAATGGATTGATGCTATGAAATCCAAAATTGATTCCATGTATAAGAATCAAGTTTAGAATCAAGTTTGGGATCTTGTTGACTCACATGAAGGTATTGTACCTATGGGGAAAAAATGGGTTTTCAAGAAGAAAATTGGTTCTGATGGAAAGGTAGAGACCTATAAGGCAAGGCTAGTAGAGAAAGGGTTTCGCCAAAGGCAAGGAATCGACTATGAGGAGACTTTCTCGCCTGTTGCCATGCTTAAATCAATTAGGATTCTATTAGCAATAGCTGCATACTTTGATTATGAGATTTGGCAGATAGATGTCAAAACAGCTTTTCTCAATGGATACATTGAAGAAAACATTTTCATAGAACAACCTAGGGGTTTTAAATCCCAAGATGGTTCCAAGGTATGCAAGCTAAAGCGATCCATTTATGGGTTGAAACAAGCTTCGAGGAGTTGGAACATCCATTTTGATGAAGCCAATAAATCATTTGGTTTTATCAAAAATGAGGATGAGCCATGTGTATATAAGAAGGTTAGTGAGACTGCTATCACTTTCCTTGTCTTATATGTGGATGACATACTATTGATGGGTAATGATACAAGTATGTTGACAACTATAAAGTTATGGTTGTCAAATACATTCTCCATGAAAGACTTAGGGGAGGCAACCTATATTCTTGGGATTCGCATCTATAGAGATAGTACGAAAAGAATAATTGGTTTATCCCAAAGTCTATACATGGAAAAGGTGTTAAAGAGGTTTAACATGCTTGATTCTAAGAGAGGATTGTTGCCAGTGAGACATGGTATCCACCTTTCTAAAGATATGTCTCCAAATACACCTGAAGAAAGAGATAAAATGGCCAGGATTCCATATGCTTTGGCTATTGGAAGTTTAATGTGTGCAATGTTGTGTACTAGGCCGGATATCGCATATGCTATTAGTTTGACTAGCATGTATCAATCCAATCCAGGTTTAGAACACTGGATAACTGTCAAGAATATCCTTAAGTACTTGAGAAGAACTAGGGATTTATTCTTGATTTATGGAGGTGGAGACTTGCAATTGGATGGTTATACTGATTCTGATTTTTAATCAGATATCGATGATAGAAAGTCTACCTCTGGGTATATGTTCATTTGTAATAGAGGTGCAGTCAGTTGGAAGAGTTTCAAACAGAGTACGACTGCAGATTCCACTACCGAAGCTGAGTATATTGCTACATCAGATGCTGCAAAGGAAGCTGTTTAGATAAAGATGTTCGTGACAGAACTTGCAGTAGTTCCTTCCATTGAGTCAGCAGTTCCACTACACTGTGACAACAATGGAGCAGTCATACAGGCTAAAGAATCCTGGTCACACCAAAAATCCAAACACATTGAAAGGCGCTACCACATTATTAGAGAAATAGTTGGATGACACAATGTAGCCATGCAGAAAATAGCATCAGCTGAAAATCCAGCTGATCCATTCACTAAGCCTATGTCACAGACTCAGCTAGACCGACATCTTGAGAAGATGGGTCTAAGATATTGTAATGAATGGCTCTAGTGCTAGTGGGAGATTGTTAGTAATATGCCCTAGAGCATATTATTTAGTATGTATCTTGTACATCTTTTATTAATAAAAGGCATTTCCACTTTTTCGTTTACATAATATATTTGTGTGTAATAGAAAAAGTCCATTGATATTTTGTTAGAAATTCTATTATTAAGTTGTTAAGAATATGAGTGACAGTATCTCTAGCACAAAGTATCATAAATAGGTTCATAATCTAGGATACTTCATAATAAGGACATGACTTATCCAGAAAGATTGTATTCATGTTTGTTCCCATGTTATTTATATGAGATGCAAATAAGATGGAATGGTGAGTCTCATGCCATATAACAAACATGACAGGCACTTATACATGATAAGTAGGCCGAACCAGTGACGCTTATGACAAGCACATGGAGTTTACTCTTGTCAATGTATTGTCATAAATCATATCATTGCATATAATCTTTAGACCAGAGATAGCACAGTTATCTTGCATATAGGTGGTTTGAGTTTGATACTGCTTTCATACTTGTACTGTGTGTGGATATTGAAGGAGCAGAAGCATGAGAAACACAAGTTTATACCATTGAATTCAAAATTTTCACCTAGGGTCACATGCATCATGCAAGATTTATTTTTATCTATTTGATTTCAATGATAAACAACATATTAAAACTCTTTTAATATGTTTTTGGATCTGTATTTGCCATTTAAGATTTTAAAATTAATCAGATTAATTTTAGAACTCTAGATTAAATCAAGAACAAAGACACTAACCTCTTGATGTACTACAGTGTATTTGCGCCTTTGATATGCGTCTTCAGGACACCAGATGTTGTCCCTCTAGCTTGTCCACACTAAGAACACCTATGGCAGCCCTTGAACAGCTTCTAAAGCTTTTTCTATTATTTAGAAAATCAAGTTATTCCTTTTAAGAGATTAAAGATGTAAATAGGACACTAGAAACAATTTCTAGTATTTTTAATTCAAGAGATTGTTTGTTAAGCTATTGGAAAGATGAGAGAAGAAGATGAAGAAGAGAGAAACCTTCTTGGGTGATAGCACCAAAGAAAGAGACTACTGGTTGTTTTTTTTTTTCTTTTCATAACAACACTTATATAGCTATGTCAACACATTAAACCCTTGCCACATGTCACCCTCTGATTGGTTCTAGGTTTAATTGACCCAATCACATTGTGTCAAGTGTCAAACCTATATTTAATCTTAATTTTAATCATCTTACATGATTAAAAGACATTTGGCAAGCTTATGTGTAGTTCCATGTGTCACCATCTCATGGTGCCACATGTCACTCTATGAAATGACCAAAATGCCCCTGTGTCTTAATTTTGAGTTCTCAACCTAAAATAATTATTTCTCTTCTTCTAATCAATTTATATAAAATATAAATTAATTAATTAATCTTTATTAATTACTTTCTCATTAATTAAATTCTTATTTAAACACTTTAAATATAAATTTAACTTATACTGTACATCCAATAACCTAGATTTAGTTTCAAGTCATGCTAGGGATTTTGCAATCTAATTGCAAACCAAACCTATTTAATTAATCAATTAAACTCTTTAATTAATGAATTAAATCATATTAAATTAGATGATAACTTGTGTATATGTGTGACTTACTAGGCTCATCACTAATTGGCAATGAGATATGATATCAACTCTTAATATTATCAGAACTCTTTCTTACCATAAATGATTTCTCTAAATCATTTTATGCGCCTCATAGATCATGGCTAACACCTAGCATAGCATGCCATGACTACCCAATTAGTAATAAGGTTTACCTTAAATAAACTTATAATCATATGTTACTATGCACTAGAATCTCTCTGTTACAAAATCCCAACTCCAGCTAGAGTCATGGTTTATGTCAAACTCCATTTGCTATTAATATTATGTTCTCTTTTAATTCCAGTTCTTGATTAAAAAGATTTTCTCATCAGAAACTCTTTTTTGATTAAATCTATCTGTCCTGGCCAGGAACTTGAAACATCAAGAACAATTAAATGAACATAGGATTTTATCTCTATTTATTTAGAGGAACAGATTCCATCTTGATCAACACCTACCTCCATATATAACTAGTAGGAGCTAACACATGCCCATAAACCCATACACAGTACAAGTATGAAAGCAGTATCAAACTCAAACTGCCTATATACAAGATAACTATGCTATCTTAGGTCTAAAGATTATATGCACTGATATGATTTATGACAAAACATTGACAAGAGTAAACTCCATGTGTTTGTCATAAGTGTCACTGGTTCGGCCTACTTATTATTTATAAGTGCCTATCATGTTTGTCAAATGGCATGAGACTTACCATTCCATCTTATTTATATCTTATATAAATAACTTGGGAACAAACATGAATACAATCTTTTTTGATAAGTCATGTCCTTATTATGAAGTATCCTCGATTGTGAACCTATTTATGATACTTTGTATTAGAAATACTGTCACTCATATTCTTAACAACTTAAGAATAGAATTTCTAACAAAATATCAATAGACCTTTTCTATTACACATAAATATCTTATGTAAACAGAAAAGTGGAAATGCCTTTTACTAATAAAAACATGTACAAGATACATACTAAATGATATGCTCTAGGTCATACTACTAACAGTCTCCCACTAGCACTAGAGCCATTCATTACAATATCTTAGACCCATCTTCTCAAGATGTCGGTCTAGCTAAGTCTGTGACATAGGCTTAGTGAATGGATCAGCTGGATTTTCAACCGATGCTATTTTCTGCATGGCTATATTGCCTTGTCCAACTATTTCTCTGATAATGTGGCAGTGCCTTTCTATGTGTTTGGATTTATGGTGAGACCTTGGTTTCTTAGCCTGTATGACTGCTCCATTGTTGTCACAGTGTAGTGGAACTGCTGACTCAATGGAAGGAACTACTGTAAGTCCTGTCACGAACTTCTTTATCCAAATAGCTTCCTTTGTAGCATCTGATGCAGCAATATACTCAGCCTCTGTAGTGAAATCTGCAGTTGTGCTCTGTTTGAAACTCTTCCAACTGACTGCACCTCCATTACAAATGAACACATATCCAGAGGTAGATTTTCTATCATCGATATCTAATTGGAAATTAGAATCAGTATAACCATCCAATTGTAAGTCTCCACATCCATAGATCAAGAATAAATCCTTCGTTCTTCTCAAGTACTTAAGGATATTCATGACAGCTATCCAGTGTTCCAAACTTGGATTGGATTGATACCTGCTAGTCAAACTAACAGCATATGCGATATCAGCCTAGTACATAACATTGCATACATTAAACTTTCAATAGCCAAAGCATATGGAATCTTGGCCATTTTATCTCTTTCTTTAGGTGTCTTTGGAGACATCTCTTTAGAAAGATGGATGTCATGTCTCATTGGTAACAATCCTCTCTTGGAATCAAGCATGTTAAACCTCTTTAACACCTTTTCTAAGTATAGACTTTGGGATAAACCAATTATACTTTTCGCTCTATCTCTATAGATGCAAATCCAAGAATATAGGTTGCCTCCCCTAAGTCTTTCATGGAGAATGTATTTGACAACCATACCTTTACAGTTGTCAACATACCTGTGTCATTACCCATCAACAGTATGTCATCCATATATAAGACAAGGAAAGTGATAGCACTGTCACTAATCTTCTTATATACACATGGCTCATCCTCATTTTTTATAAAACCAAAGGATTTAATGGCTTCATCAAAACGGATGTTCCAACTCCTCGAAGCTTGCTTCAACCCATAAATGGATCGCTTTAGCTTGCATACCTTGGAACCATCTTGGGATTTAAAACCCCTAGGTTGTTCCATGAAAATGTTTTCTTCAATGTATCCATTGAGAAAAGCTATTTTGACATCCATCTGCCAAATCTCATAATCATAGTATGCAGCTATTGCTAATAGAATCCTAATTGATTTAAGCATGGCAACAGGCGAGAAAGTCTCCTCATAGTCGATTCCTTGCCTTTGGCGAAACCCTTTCACTACTAGCCTTACCTTATAAGTCTCTACCTTTCCATCAGAACCAATTTTCTTCTTGAAAACCCATTTGTTCCCTATAGGTACAATACCTTCAGGTGGGTTAACAAGATCCCAAACTTGATTATTACACATGGAATCAATTTCGGATTTCATAGCATCAATCCATTTTGAAGAGTGTATATCTGATATAGCTTCCTCATAGGTGAGTGGATCATCTCCATGATTTACTTCTTCATGAGTAGACAACTCTTGTTCTTCTTCATGAAGGAAACCATATCTCACTGGTGGGTGAGATACCCTGGTTGTTCTACAAGGAACAGCTGTAGATGTTTCATCAACGGGTGTAGTTTGACTAGATGGATCTATATCCATCTGATCTGTTGGTTGGTCAGAATTCTCCAATTCCAACTCTATTTGCCTTCCTTTGCCTCCTTCTTGAACAAACTGTTGTTCAAGAAATGTGGCATCTCTACTCACCACAACCTTTTATGATGTATGCAAATAAAAATAATATCCAAAACTATCTTTTAAATATCCAACAAATTGACCCTTTTCTGATCTGGTTTCCAATTTATCAGTGTTCAGCTTTTTGATATAAGCTGGACAAACCCAAATCTTAACATGCTTAAGACTTGGTTTTCTTCCATGCCATATCCCATAAGGTGTAGAAGAAACTGATTTTGATGGAATCCTATTCAGAATATACAAAGCTGATTCTAATGCAAATCCCCAAAAGGAGATTGGCATATCAGCATAGCTCATCATACTACGTACCATATCCAATAGGGTACGATTTCTCCTTTCAGATACACCATTCAGCTGTAGCGTTCCTAGAGGAGTCAGCTGGGAAACAATGCCATGCTCTCTCAAGTATTCATCAAATTCAATACTCAAATATTCACCTCCACGATCTGATCGAAGAGCTTTAATACTCTTTCCTATTTGATTTTCTAGTCCAGATTTAAATTCTTTGAACTTTTCAAAAGATTCATGTTTGTATTTCATCAAATACAAATACCCAAACCTTGATTTATCATCAGTAAAGGTAATAAAGTAATGAAAATCGCCTCTAGCCATTTCCTTAAATAGACCACATACATCACTATGTATTAGCTCTAAAATATTTTCAGCTCTTAGCTCTTGTCCAACAAAGGGTGATCTAGTCATTTTGCCCTGAAGGCAAGATTCACAAGTTGTAGTAGGCTCAAAGCCCAATGAGGATAGAATCCCCATTTTCTCCAGTTTTGCAATCCTATCTTCTACAGCATGACATAACCTTAAGTGACAAATATGTTTTGAACTTGAGTTGGTTTTCACCATGGCATTGCATTCATTTAGATCACTTGCATTCATTTTGTGTTTGTCATTATTATATAAATAATAAAGACCTTCATTCATATAACCCGAACTAACATATTTATTTCCAAAATAAATATTGCAAACATCATCTGTGAATTGAAATTCATAGCCATTTCTAGTCAAACTAGATATAGAAATGATGTTCTTAAAAGCATCAGGTACATATAAAATATTATCAAAACACAAAACATGTCCAAACATGTAAAAAGATTTAGATTCTATGGCTAAAGCTTTAACAGTTGAACCATTGCCAATTCGGACTCTAACATCTTGAGAATGCAAGCTGCTACTATTTGCTCGTTCCTGCATATTATTAGAAATGTGAGAACTAGCACCAGTATCTAAAACCCAAGCTGTAGATGAACTATGAGTATCATTAGAATCTAAATAACAAGATATGGACATACCTTCTGAAGGTGTATCCTTCTTGTCCTTCAGAGAAGCAAGATACTCTAGGTAGTTTCTTTTCCAGTGCCCTTCCTTTTGGTAGTGGAAACACTTTCCTTTGCCTCCATCAGCTTTAGTCTTCCCTTTCTATTTAGCTATTTTCGTATAAGGACTATGAATCTGAGGTTTCTTTTTCTTATTGCCTTTCTTCTTGTTAAACTTTCCAGCAGAAGAAGATGTAATCAAAGCTACCTCTTCTCCTTTATTGCCTGGCATATTCTTTTGGGCAATAACTAGCATGTTGAGTAAACCAGCTAAGGTGCATTCCTGGTTAGTCATATGAAAATTTGTCACAAAATTCCCAAAAGACTCAGGAAGGGACTGAAAGATCAAATCCGTCTGTAGTTGGAAATCCATGTTCAAGTTAAGATGTTCCAACTGCTCAATCAGCCGAATCATCTTGTGGACATGATCCCCAACATTCTATCCGTCAGACATCCTCATGTGAAACAACTGCCTAGATATCTCATACCTAGCATTCCTACTATGCTCACCATACAACTCTTGTAGGTAAAGAAGGATCTCACTCGCACTCTGCATGTTCTCATGCTACTTCTATAACTCATTACTCATGGAAGCAAGCATGTAACACTTAGCTCTCATATCATGCTCCTTCCACTTGTCCAAAGTTTCATGCTCCTCTGAAGTGGCCTTTGGAGGTAAGGGACCAGGAACATTTGAATCTAGAACATATCCTATATGTTCAAGATTCAGGACAAGTTTCAAATTTCTTAGCCAATCAGGAAGATTAAGTCCTGTCAACCTATTGCGATCAAGTATGCTTGTAAGGATATTGGATAGTGGTGGTTGTTTTATGCTCATTAATATCAAAAAATTAACTGCAGAAAATAACCAGATTAATTAGTAAATTTATCAAGTAATTAACCAAAATGATTATGGTCTTTTAACCAAATTGGCCCTCCCACTAACTTAGCGAATCCTACACTTCCAAAGTAGAAAACGGAAATCCTAGTTGGATAGATTTCTTATGGGTGATTGAATTCTTATAATTCTATTGATCATCCTCAGGTACATCCGTTATTAGAATTACAATAAACTATAAGTGAGCAACTCATTGCCCATCACATCTCATGTGAGGTTCAATCCTTTACCTAGCCCCTAATGCTCAAAATCTCAGGTATATCCATTATTGACTTGTCTTGCATTAGTTAAGTTGATCCCATTGAGCCAGTAATTATGCAAATAATTTTAATGTCCTCAGGTACATCAAATATTGGCCACCAAACCATTTACATATTTACAACATCTCATGCTTAACAATTATTCTTAAGAAAATCTCTTAAATTAATTGCATCTTATGCAATTATTTAAAATTTTTTAAAATAATTATCCCAATGGAGGGCCCATGTTATAATTACTTTAATTATAGCATTTCCAACTTAATCATTTGTTTGGAAGATTTTATAGTCATCGTAATTACTATTAAGGTCTCACTTTGCACATTATCCATTTAGCATGCATATATCATATAATTGCATACATTCCCATACATCTCATGCATTCATGGATAAGCAGTAAATATTGTATGATCATGGACTTTCAAAGGGATTCAATTCTAAGCCACCAAGAATTAAATCAGGGCATTCCTAGGTGCATTTCATTCATTCGTTTTACAAGAGTTGCTGAAGGAGTACATAATCAACACTTGATCTTGAATTCCTCCCAGTGGTCCCACCAATGCTCTTGACCTCTTTGAACTTCTTGCAATCTAATATTACATAGTCATCCTTGGCATACCAAGGCGATTTTACAATAACTTAAATAAATGAAATTAAAACCCAAAAATTATTACAAACTTAATAATGCATGCCCAAAATAAATTAAAATAAATTAAAATAAATTAAAATAAATTAATTAATTTACAATGCCAAAGAAACATAAAAGAAATAAATACAATCACATTGGTCTTTTATAGTCCATGATCATCCATCATGCATATCACTATTTAACAATTAAATAAAACATACATACTTAAATTAAATTGAATATCTCATATTCAACTTAAAAATCCAGATTTGAATATGATTCAAATAAATTTAAAAATTCAGATTTAAATCACATTCAAATAATCTTAAAAATTCAGATTTGAATCATATTCAAACAATTTTTAAAAAATCAGATTTGAATCACATTCAAACAATTTTTAAAAATTTAGATCTGAATATTATTCAAACAACTTTAAAAAAAATTAGATTTAAATATGATTCAAACAACTTTAAACATTTAGATTTGAATCGCATTCAAACAACTTTTAAAATTCAGATTTGAATCACATTCAAACAATTTTTAAAATTCTGATTTGAATCAAAATTTAATTGTGTGATTGAAATTCTAATTAAATAATTTAATTAGACATAGGATGAGCTTTTAGATCATACAACAATTGCAAATTAAAAAGCCAAACCTTAAGCCACCCATGAAACCACAAACCTTGCGCACCATGAAGGTGTTTTCTTGCATGTCGCCACACATCCATTGCAACCAGCAATGGATAAATCATCTCTTGATCAAAACATACAATTAAATCATATAATCAACAATCTAAATGGCAAATATAGTGGCTCTTATACCAATTGAAGGAACGGAAGCGTGAAAAACACAAGTTTATACCATTGAATTCAAAAATTTTCACCTAGGGTCACATGCATCATACAAGATTTATTTTCATAATAACACTGAATTCAAAACCTTCATGGGTGGCGGCACTAAATGATATGCTCTAGGGCATACTACTAACAGGTATATGGGCATGTGTTGGCTCCTACTAGTTATATATGGAGGTAGGTGTTGATCAAGAACTGAAATTAAAAGAAAACATAATATTCATAGCAAATGGGGTTTGACATAAACCATGACTCCAGCTTGAATTGAGATTTTATAACAGAGAGATTCTAGTGCATGGTAACATATGATTATAGGCTCTTTTAAGGTAAACCTTATTACTAATTGGGTGGCCATGGCATGCTATGCTGGTTGTTAACCTTGGTCTATAAGGTGCATAAAATGATTTAGAGAAATCATTTATGGTAAGAAAGAGTTCTGGTGATATTAAGAGTTGATATCATGTCTCATTTCCAATTAGTGATGAGCCTAGTAAGTCACACACATACACAAGTAATGACCAAATTAAATATGATTTAATTAATTAATTAAAGAGTGTAATTAATTAATTGAATAAGTTTGGTTTGCAATTAGATTCCAAAGTCCATAGGATGACTTGAAACCAAATCTAAGTTATTGGATGTATAGCATAAGTTAAATTTATATTTAAAGCATTTAAATATGAATTTAATTAATGAGAAATTAATTAATAGAGATTAATTAATTAATTTATATTTAATATAAATTGATTAGAAGAAGAGAAATAATTATTTTGGGTTGAGAACTCAAAATTAAGACACAGGGGCATTTTGGTCATTTCACAGGGTGACATGTGGGACTATGAGATGGTGACACATGGCATTACACATAAGCTTTCCAAATGTCTTTTAATCATGTAAGATGATTAAAATTAAGATTAAATATAGGTTTGATACTTGGCACAATGTGATTGGGTCAATTAAACCTAGAACCAATCAGAAGGTGACATGTGGCAAGGGTTTTAAGTGGTGATCTAGCTATATAAGTGTTGCTATGAAAAGAAAAAAGAAAAACAATCAGCTACTGCCTCCTTTGTGCTACCACCCTTGAGGCTCCCATTCTCTCTTCTTCTTCATCTCTCATCAATTATAAGAGAATAGCAAACAATCTCTTGAATTAAAAATACTAGAAATTGTTTCTAATGTCCTGTTTACATTTTTAATTTCTTAAAAAGCAAAACTTGATTTTCTAATTAATAGGAAAAGCTTTAGAAGCTGTTCAAGGGCTGCCATAGGTGATCTTGGTGTGGACAAGCTAGAGGGACAACATTTGGTGTCCTAAAGGCGCATCCTGAAGGCACAAATACGTTGTAGTGCATCAAGAGGTTAGTGTATTTGTTCTTGATTTAATCTAGGGTTCTAACATTAATCTGATTAATTCTAAAATCTTAAATAGTAAATACAGATCCAAAACATATTAAAAGAGTTTTAATATGTTATTTATCATTGAAATCAAATAGATAAAAATAAATCTTGCATGATGCATGTGACCCTAGATGAAAATTTTTGAATTCAATGGTATAAACTTGTGTTTTTCATGCTTCCGCTCCTTCACATAAATGACCAGAACCAAGTCAAATTGCTTGCCCAAGTTAGAGTACCAAAACTGCCAGAACTGAATTTGACCTAAAATTAATCAAATTTTGCACTAAAGATACAATCTGTCTAGCTTTAGTAAATTAATCATATCTTGGTCTATACAACTCAGAATGACTCGAAATTTGTGCCAAAAGTTTAATAAGACATGGAGCTACAATTTTGCTTCTTTGACCAGAAGCTAAAAACCAAGAGAAAAAAGACATTAAGCTTGAACAATTTAGCACACTAAAATTGAAATTTTGACATTAATATGCAATGAAGCCTTGAAGTAATTTGGCAATAAATGCCAACTTGTGAGACTTATAAATTGCACTATATTGGTAGCATATTGAAATACAAATTGTGACATGTTAATACTAGAATCAACTTATCCATGATGTATAAAAAGGTCAATATTTTCATTGACCAGTGAATTGTATAATGACCAGAAAACCCTGAAAATAAAGAAATAAATATTTAATCTTGTAATATGCCCTAGTTTGCCTAGTTAACTAGTTTGGATAGGTTGGCGTACCAATAGAATTCTGACAGCCATTCTGTAAATGGCTTCATGCCGTACTGTGTTTTCTGGCTTATTATGCCATACTATGATTTTAATAGCCTATGGCTATACGGATTGTGTTATTATACTCGACTTAATGCTTGATTGATTATATGGCTTTTATGCCACACTGTTTGCACATAGGGAGATACATTGTGACCGATGGTGTGACGGCCTGAGGTACTAAGTACTCAGTGCTAGTATATCCGTTTATTCAGTCTGGTCAGTGTATAGGCTACATGGGCAGTCAATTAAAACATTATTCAATTCAGGTAATTAAGTTAAGTATACGAAAATTTCAGTAAAATTAAATTAAGCATTGAATGAAATGAGTAAAAGAGATTAGCAATAAAAACATAACAAAGATACAATTTGCTGAACCGTAGAGACTTAAAATACAATACAGTTAGAATAATTGATTCCTGGATATCCGAATTATGATTTATTTCTTTCTTTATTTGTATATATTATTTCTTGTTATGCTATTGCACCACTAAGCAGAAATGCTTAGCTCGATGGAATTGCTTCCTCTCGCAGGTACTGAACGTAAAACCAGTAGACTGTCGACTGAGATTTTTGGAGTCTAGAATTACAGAAGTATCAGAAGAGTTCAAGATTGTCACCTCCTCAGTAATGCATGTAGATAGGGCTCATTTTAAGCATGTTTTCTAATTGTACATTATAATTACTACTTATATTGTAATGTGAATTAGTTACTGTAATTTCATTTGTATATCCTGTACTTGATAAATTTGTGTACTTAATTGGCAAATTATATAAGTTAATGGAATATAAAAATTATTATATTTGAATTGATTATCTAATCATAATGATTCTGAACGAGATTGAGTTTGAGAAATTTTGAGACTAAATTTGAGTTTGAGATACTAATGAGAATGCTTTGAGATAATTCAAGTTATGAATTTGAGCATATATTGAAATTGTTTTTGGCAGGCACAGAAGAACTGTTAGCCCAAATTACCGTCGGTTCTCTGCCAAATTATCGTTAAAATTTTTGAAATTTCCAAATTAGTTAGATTTTGATAAAAGTAAAAATATCCTAAACCTTAAATAAAATTTTTGAATAAGTAAATAAAAAACTGTAATGAAATCAGATAAGATCAGGTGCTCCAGCACTCCGTGTGACACACCTTGCTCGGCTACACTATAGACAGGTGAGGGGTGTTACATTTAGTGGTATCAGAGCATGGTTTAGGCATTCCTAAGCACAAATAAGTAAAAGGAACTTGTGTGCGTACATGCATTGCATTCATAAGAGTCGAGGTGACACTAATGCAGATCTATTTACTTTTGATTATCCAAGGTTATGATATGGACTTAGAGTCCCAGAGGGCATTAGAAAAAGAAGTAGAAAACCTACTTCATGAGGTTATAATGTAGTGACTATGTAATGTTATAGTTGTTTGTATTGTAAGCTGCAGATTACAGTACCGACATGGGATTATTGTATAGAGCTACGTGCTTCCTCATGGTACAATAAACTAAGAATATTTGTAAGTAATCTATAATTTGATACAGTTACGCCCGAATAGAGTACTATTATGGAAAATAAATGTGAAAATTCTAGTAAAAAATTTAAAACTTCAGAATTAGGCTATCGAAAGACTACACTTGTAAGGTAGTTAGAGTCAGTGACTCGATTACATTAATGTGAACTACCTGTACCATAGTAATTGCTATAAGCTTAGAGATATCAGTATGGCTTATCATCCTCAAATGGATGGACAGTCGAAACGAGTAATTCAGGTAAATTCTGAAACTCATTGAGTTCCTGTAAACAATGAAATGAAATTATCATAATAACCTGTAATGTGTGATAAGCCCTCGAGAATATACTGAGAACTTGTGTCACTGAATCTGAGGGGAGATGGGATAGATACCTCTCACTAACAGAATTTGTATACAATGATAAGTGTCATGCTAGCATACAAATGGCACCCTATGGAACATTGTAAGGGAAAAAGTGCAGAACACCAGTACGTTGAACTAAGTTCGGTAAAGATGTCTAGACATTGATATAGAGTCTTATAATTATTTTGATATTTTATCAGAAGAGAATGATTTAGGTATTTGAAAATATATTTAGGAGTTGTAGTGCTATTCCCTCTGGAAGCAAGAATAGATAACTTCCACTGATGGAGTTCGTGTGTAATGATAGTTGTTAAATAAGCATGATGATAACAAGATATTTGGTTTTGTATGAAACAAATGCAGAATACCTAGACAATGGCAAGTTAACAGAATTGGAATTGGTAAAAGAGAAAGAAGGACCAATAAGGATTCTAGTATGAGAAATCAGAGAACTAATGAGTAATAAACTTTCATGAGTAGAGATAATAAAGGCAAAAGAAAACAATGATGGGAAAGTGAATAGAATTATGAGATAACGATAAGCTCAGTTGTTTAAATCTGATGAATTTCAAGGACGAAATTCCATTTTAGAGGGGAAGAGTTGTAACATCCTCATTTTCATAGTTTGTATGTCCTACTGTTTCGAAGGCTAATGTCCATCCCGAAAAGTCGGAATGTCTAGAACTACACTTCGGTTGTAACACCCCTAAGTTCGGTAATGCGTTCTACTGCTCCGGTGACCAGTGCTGTCCGGACAGCTAGGATGCCTAGAACCGTACTTCAATATGAGTGAGGAGACATAAAATAATGAAATACAAGAAAAGAAAAACCAAGGAAAAATCATAGCAAAGAAATGTAACCGAGTAAGTGAGCCGGGAAACCTAGCGATGGGTGACCGCACCGAGAGGTCACGGCGTGGACCGTTGACTAGCCCTGGACTGCGGGGAACCCTGGAAAACATTTTTAGGACTTAAATAGACCCTTATTGAAGAATAAATATCATTAGAAAGATCAAAGAAAAATTAAAGTTGTAAAGTGTATGTAATGTTTGTAGTGTTTAGGTGTAATTGTAATGGTACTTAGAATTGTGATTGTGAATGATAATTGGTGTGTTGATGGTGATTGGAATCTGCCCAAGATAATGCTAATGTTATGTAGAAAATGTTGTTGGTAATGTGCCAAAACAGTTTGGTAGGGTATGGAAGTAAACCTTGCAAAGGTAAGTGTGTGTTTGAAGTTGGGATGTGTAATGCATATTAAGGGCAGTGTATATTTTGGCCTATAACCTTGAATGTGTAACCTTAATTAGTATGAGACCAATTTGAGGTGAAACTAGGCACAAAATGTGCCAACTTTCATTGAGAAACCATGCCAAAATTCTGCTTGCAAGGTGACCTAAAAATTTGACCAATTCGGATTAGATGCAATTAGGACCTGAAAAATGACCAATTGGGCAGCAGTGAGTGTTTAGGCCATAACTCACTTAAACCAGGTCCAATTGACCTGAAATTTTGACCAAGAATAGTTAAGACCCATACCTACAAGTCTTATGAAGACACCAAAGCCCAGAAATGACCATAAGCAAGTCAAACAACTTGCACAAGTTCGGGTCCAAAACTGGCCGAACCAGAATTGACCACTTTGACCTAAAATTTACCTAAAATGGTACCATTTGACCAGCAATAGTGTAATGACCATAACTTGGTCTACTTAACTCGGATTGACCTAAAATTTTGCACCGTGCAATAAGACCTAGATCTACAAGTTTGTAGTTTCGACCGAGACCAAAACCGAGGGAACTAGATCGTCCGGTTAGGTCAAACTGTTCGAATCCAAAGAATTTGCATTAAAATGCACTAAGCGAGGAAATGACTTTTGTAAAACTTACATAACCTAAAACCCTATCGATTGTGACATATTAACGTCACTAAATCCTTATTTAACTATAACTCATCGAGGGTCGGTATATTAGGTGATTAAATAATTAAGTTCGTGCATTATTTACCAAACCCCATCGATAGAGATAGTTTAATTTAAACACTTCAAATTGTGTTTCTCGCTTAACAAGGACTCAAAGAAAAGGGAAAGAAATGAGTCAAGACCAGAGACAAATATCGAGGTTTGTGCACAACAACTATTTCTTTTGAATTATTTTCAATTGAAATAAATTATGACTATTTGTATATTATTGTTTTAAATTGTGAAACTCAAAAAATTGTTTGAATGATATTTGATGGATACTTATTGATTAAAAGCATTAGAAATGGTTTGAAACCACAGCTATCATGTATATTGATTGTATTCCTCTCTAGCTTGTCTAGTGGGATGAATTGAATTCTCTCTGTGAAGTGTTGAGGTGTGTGCTGTTGAGGACGAATAGAATGAGTACTCATATTTTTGCTAGCTAGCCATGTTATTCCTCATTAGTCATCGACTTTGGGATGAATTGAATACCTCATTAGCCATCGGCTTTTGGGATGAATTGAATTATGGATCATGATTAAGTGTGATTTATTGATATGTATTATGAGATTGTGAAATGGATTTAAACTCTCATTGACATACTTTTGAATTCAAACTGATCCGACTTATGGAAAAATTATTGTGATATTGAGAAATGGAGTTTAAATTCTTGTTGACAATTATTGTCTTGAATTTAATTATGATTTTAAGTATCCACTATTTACATGACTTATGAAGTGTGATTTAAATTGGATTTGGTTAATGTTGTGCACCATCGAGACATTGTCTCGATAGCTTTTATAGTAGAGAGCATATACATCGAGGGATTACCGGTATATTGAGTATACCGCTTTTGCTTTGAATGTATGACACTGTATGTACATATTGTATTTGGTTTTGAGCAGTTGTAAATTAAATTGTACCTTGAAGTTGTAAATTAATTATGAGTGTTTTGGATTGTAAAAGTTGTATTATATTTCCTTATCTCGGACTTTGAAAAATTCCTATGGAATTGTGTTGATAAATTGTTGTGTTGAGAAATGTATTGGAGTTGAGATTTGGAAAATTATTGAAGTGCCTTTTTTATCCAAAATACAGATGGCACCTTGCCAAAATTTTTACAGAAATTCCAAATAAATCAAATGAGTTAGTTGTTTCACCTCAGTTCACCAAAGTTTTTAACACCTGTAAATAGTGCTCACCACTGTAAAAGAAGTAAGAAAAGTTTTTAAAATCCCTTGTAGTGTATTTAATGGGTTATCAGTAGACGGAGTTGGTAATTCATTAGGTATACTACGGGATCATGTTATGCCTTACAGAGGGGTAAGGTGTGACATCGGTGATAGTAAACATGCATAAAATGATGAAATAAATAAAAAGAAAATACAAGAAAAATTAAAGAAAAATAAAAGAGAGAAAATGAAACTAGGTTAAATGAGCCGAACCCGTAGCGATAGGTGACCACACTAGGAAGTTATGGCGATGACCGTTGACTAGCCCTGGACCATGGGAAACTCGGGGAAATATTTTCGGGACATAATTAAAGGTCTACTGTGGTGTAATTGATATTGAAAATGTTAAAAAAAAAAAATAATAAGTTAGTATAAATGAAAAACGGAAATTTAAGGAATCGGCGGTGCAAGGAGTAAATCGGTAGCACCGAAAAAGTCCGAATTTAACTCGAAGAGGGGCATTTTAGTCATTTGACACCTAGAGTTTCCTTTTGACCTAAATTTCCATTAAAAATAAGTAATATTAAATATTGAAAATGTCCTGAAAATAAGAAGTTTTATACATAGTGTAATTAAAAGAAATTATGAGGACATGATTGAAATAACCATAAGTTTAATTATTATAATATTAACCTAAAGTGAGTGACAAATATTATATTCATTAATCTACATTAGTGGAGGGTATAAATACTTAAGTGGACAGAATTCATGACCCAAAAACCTTCCATTTCTTTATCCAAACACCCATGGCTGAATTCATGTTCTCAAGTTTTTCTCCATGGCCGCACCATGCATGGAGCTTATGTTCTCCATGATCAAGCCATTATTTCTTCAAGCTTCCTTCATGAAAAATGATCCTTACACCATGGGCAACCTATAGGCAGCAAAAAGGTGAGGAAATGTCAAGGATTTGTCAAGCTCAAGTTGAGGTTAGTGCTAGTTTTCCTTATCCCACTTAATTAAACTTTGTGTTAAGGTTGAGACAAGTTGAATGGTTAAGAAAATTTGAGGAAATGATTATGTATTGGTGAACCTTAGTTTTGGAAGCCATGAAAATGCATGGTTAGTGATTTATTCTTATATGTATTTGATGGGAATTAATGTTGATTAAGGTGATTTAATGTACTAGTAAGTTAACATCATGTGGATGTGATGATTGAGCATTTGAAATTGGAGTTGAAGCAATGGTAGAAGGCTTATGCATTTTGGGTCAATTTGGCAGCTTTGTGACTACTTGAAGAATGCTTGAATTCATGAAGTTGTTTGATGAATTGTGTTATTAAGGATGCATAATGTGTATGTAATTTAGTAAAGGAAGTTGAATGTAATATTTAAGGAGTATTTATGTGTATACATGGTTAGAATTGGACTTTGTGAATTAGAATTATAATTAGTGTATTAAAGGTATTTGTATTCTACCCAAATTGACTATAATGTAAAGTCATTGATGAATATGGTAATATACAAAATTAGAATTAGGTATGGAAAGTAAGCTAGAACAAGTTGAATGTGCATTTGGATAGGTGTTTAAGGAATGTGTTAAGGGCAGTATACATTTGAGCCTATAACCCTAAATGTGTGACCCCAATTGGCATGAGGCCAATTTAAGGTGAAACTAGGTACAAAATGTGCAAACTTTCATGTGGAAGCATACCTAAATTTTGTCCGAAAAGTGACACTAAAACTGACCAAATCTGGATTTGCAACCTTGCAAACCTGAAAACTGACCATTTGAATAGTAGCCAGTATTTTGGCCATAACTCACACAAAACAGGTCCAAATGACCTGAAATTTATACCATGGAAAGCTTAGATATTGAGATACAACTTTGGTGAAGATCATAGAACCCAAAAATGTCATTTACTAAGTCAAATTGCTTGCACAAATTGAGGTAATAAAACTGTCCAGGACCTTTGCAACCCAGAATTTGACCATTTGAATAGTAGTCACTCATGTGACCATAACTCACACAAAACAGGTCCTAATGACCTAAAATTTATACTATGGAAAGCTTAGACATAGAGCTACAATTCATATGAAGACACCAAAGACCAGAAATGACCAGAACCAAGTCAAATTACTTGCCCAATTTAGGGTACCAAAACTGCCATAACTGAATTTGACCTAAAATTGACCAAATTTTGCTCTAAAGATGCAATCTGTCCAGCTTTAGTAAATTGATCATATCTTGGTCTATACAACTCAGAATGACTCAAAATTTGTGCCAAAAGTTCAATAAGACATAGAGCTATAATTTTTCTTCTTTGACCAGAAGCTAAAAACCAAGAGAAATAAGACATTAAGCTAAACTAATCTAGCACACTGAAACTGAAAATTTGACATTAATATACAATGAAGCTGTGAAGTAATTTGGTGATAAATGCTAACATGTGAGAATTGTAAATTGCACTATATTGGTAGCATATTGAAATGAAAGTTGTGACATGTTGATACTAGAATCAACTTATCCATGATGTATTAAAAGGTCAACATTTTCATTGACCAGTGAATTGTATAATGACCAGTAAACCCTGAAAATAAAGAAATAAATATTTAATCTTGTAATATGCCATAGTTTTCCTAGTTGACTAATTTGGATAGGTTGGCATGCCAATAGAATTCTGACAGCCATTCTGTAAATGGCTTCACGTCGTACTGTGTTTTCTAGCTTATTATGCCATACTATGATTTTAATAGCCTATGGCTATACGGACTGTGTTATTATACTCGGCTTAATGCCTGATTGATTATATGGCTTTTTAGCCACATTGTTTGCACACTGGGAGATACTTTGTGACCAATGGTGTGACGACCCGAGGTACTAGGTACCGAGTGCTAGTATATCCATTTATCTAGTGTAGTCAGTGTATAGGCTACACGGGCAGTCAATTAAAACATTATTCAATTTAGGCAGTTAAGTTAAGTATACAGAAATTTCAGTACAATTAAATTAAGCATTGAATGAAATGAGTAAAAGAGATTAGCAATAGAAACATAACAAAGATACAATTTGCAGAATCGTAGAGATTTAAAATACAATACAGTTAGAATAATTGATTACTGGATATCCGAATTATGATTTATTTCTTTCTTTATTTGTATATATTATTTCTTGTTATGCTATTGCAGCACTAAGCAGAAATGCTTAGCGTGATGAAATTGCTTCCTCACGCAGGTACTGAAGGTAAAACCAGTAGACTGTCGACTGAGATTTTTGGAATCTAGATCTACAGAAGTGTTAGAAGAGTTTAAGGTTGTCACCTCCTCAGCAATGCATGTAGATAGGGCTCATTTTAAGCATGTTTTCTTATTGTACATTATAATTACTGCTTATATTGTAATGTGAATTAGTAACTGTAATTTCATTTGTATATCCTGTACTTGATAAATTTATGTACTTAATTGGCTAATTATATAAGTTAATGGAATATAAAAATTATTATATTTGAATTGATTATCTAATCATAATGATTCTAAATGAGATTGAGTTTGAGAAATTTTGAGACTAAATTTGAGTTTGAGATACTGATGAGAATGCTTTGAGATAATATGAGTTATGAATTTGAGCATATATTTAAATTGTTTTTGGCAGGTTTAGAAGAACTGTTAGTCCAAATCACGGCCGGCACTCTGCCGGATTATTGTTAAAATTTTTGAAATTTCCAAATTAGTTAGATTTTGGTAAAAGTAAAAATAGCCTAAACCTTAAATGTCATGCCCTACCCCTCCATAAGGCATAACATGATCCCATAGTATACCTAATGAATTACCAACTTCGTCTACTGATAATCCATTAAATACACTACAAGGGATTTTAAACATTTTCTTACTTCTTTTTATAGTGGTGAGCACTATTTACGGGTGTTAAAAATTTTTTTAATTGAAGTGAAACCAGATAACACATTTGAAGTATTACTAATTTCTGTAAAAATTTTAGCAGAGTGGCATCTGTATTTTGAATAAAACAGTTCTTTAAAAACCTGTAAAAAGCACTTCCAATATTTTGTTCGATCCCCAAACTTCAGTATCTAATCAACACAATAAGTTGTCCAGTGTTTTCAAAAGTTAAGATAAAAGAAATATATCACAATATTTACAAGCCAAAATAATTTACAAATTTAGTTTACAACTTTAATGTACAATTTTAATTTACAACTGCTCAAAACCAAGAACAATATATACATACAGTGAACATATATTACAATACAAAATGCAAAATATGGTATACTCAATATACCCGATGAACCTCAATGTAGCACTAGCAGCCTAGTCTGCTGCCCTTTCAGTCTGTCTACTTGCGATAGCAATGAAAAGCTATCCTGAGCCAATGTTTCAGTGGTGCACAACATTAACAAAATGCAACTTTAAATCATAAATCATAAGTCATATAAATAGTGGATACTTAAAACCATAGTTAAATTCAAAGACAGTGAATGTCATAAAGAATTTAAACTCTATTTCAAAATATCAAAATAAATATCAATAAATCACACACACAGCTTAATCATGTTCCAAAGTTCAATTCGTCCCAAAAGCCGATGGCTAGTAAGGAATAACATAGCTAGCTAGCAATAATATGAGTACTCATCCTATTCATCCTCAATAGCACACACCTGAACACTTCAGCCAGAGAGGGAATTCAAAGTCAATTTGTCCCACTAGACAAGCTAGCGAGAAATTCAATCAATATACATGATAGTTGTGGTTTCAAACCATTTACAATGTTTTTCAAGCAATAAGTATCCATTCAAACAATTTTCCACAATTTAAAATAATAACATATAAATAGTCATAATTTATTTCAATTGAAAAATTCAAAAGAAATAACTGTTGTGCATAAATCTCTGATAAATGTCTCTTAGCCCTGACTCAGTGTTTCCTTCCCCTTCCCTGAGTCTTTGCTAACTAAAACAGACAATTTGAAGTGTTTCAGTACTCATTTAATCTGTCTCTAATAATAAAGCTTAATAATTAATTTATTGAATTCTATTATTTTCCTTAGTCAACCTAAAATGTTGACCCTCGATGCACTATAAGTGAATTAGGTTTAATATTACCAATATGTCATATTTTATAGCCTTTTAGTGTTGGTACATGTTACCAAATTCATTTTCAAGTACATTGCCTTTTATTGCAATTTGTCGGATTTTGGTAGACTAATTTGAGCTAGCCGGATGGCCTAGTTCCCTCAGTTTTCGGGTTTCGATCCATACTACAAACTTGTAGGTCTATGTCTTATTGCATGTGGGGAAAAATTTTAGGTCATTCTGAGTTGTGTAGACCAAGTTATGGTCAATTTACCAATGCTGGAAAGAATGCACCAAAATGGTAGGCTTAGGTCATTTTTAGGTCACTTTTGGTTCGGCCAGTTTTTATATCCGAATTTGTGCAACCTATTTAACTTGGTTCTGGCCATTTCTGGGCTTTAGTGTCTTCATAAGAATTGTAGATATATGTCTAAACTATTGATGGTAAAAATTTCAAGTCAATTGGACTTGTTTTCAATATGTTATGGTCAAAACACTAACTACTGCCTAAATGGTCAATTTTCAGGCTTTCAAGTCACTAATCCGAATTTGGTCATTTTTAAGTTACCATCTAAGCAGAATTTAGGTAAGCTTCCTTCATGAAGGTTGGCACATTTTGTGCCTAGTTTCACCTCCAATTGGTGTCATACCAATTGGAGTCACACACTTAAGGTTTTAAGCCAAAATATACACTGTCCTACTACACACTCCTCATCACTTACCAATTACTCCTCATCACTTACTAATTACATATTCAACACTTACGAAATTACTTCCTTCATGCCAATTTTGGTTTTTACCTTACCATTAACACATTTAACAACACATTTTCGTCATTTTGGACAGCTTGTAACCATTCTCAATATGCACACTATAACATAGAATTTTCCAAAGTCCATTTACACCATTTAACCACATGAACATACCCCATTTACATGCCCAATTCCAAACCATTATACACATATACATGCTGCCATCAATAAAAACACAATTCAATAACCCAAACCATGAAACAACAATTTTAAACTACACTTTAAAGTTGCCAAATCACCTCATGAACACATCTCCCTCAAATTTGCTTTCAAGCTTCCAAAACCAATTGCACCATTACATATACACTTAGTATACATTGTCTAAATCATTCCTATACACATAAACATTACATCAACATCTTAAACAACCATTTAAAAGTGAAAGCAAGCTAAATATATTGAATTTCCATGGCTGCCGAAATGGTGTATCACCATTCAATCATTAAACATAAAAAATTCTTCCATAAATCAACTACCCACAACCTTGGTTACACTTTTAATGAAACAAGAATTGAAAACACTCACTTACCACTTTTGAAGCTTGATCAAAACCTCACTAAAATTCTTAAAATTGCTATCAAACTCTTCCTTGCAAGGTGAGGAGCAAAATTAATGAAGGAACCTAGTGAAACTGGTGACTTAACCAAGGTTGCATGGAGCTCTCACTCAATCGGCCATGGAGTTTTCTCCCAAGGAATTTCGGCTAGATGTCCCAAGGTTGAAGATGACAGAATTTTCTGTCCCAAAACTGATTAAAGGTCCACTTAGGTGATGTTAGTGGAGCACTAATGAGGTTTATGATTTATTTAATGCAAGTTTTCCTTAATTCTCCCACATTTTCCTCATATCTTTTACTATTTAGATTATGTACCACCATTATAATTTTTCATGATATTTTCAAAGTGTAATATCATTTATTTTTAATGGACATTTAAGTCAAAAGCAACTCGAGATGTCAAATGACCACAATGCCCCTATTTGGGTTACATTCCCGATTTTTCGGTAACACTGAGTTTTGTCATTTTCTTGATTTCTCGTTTTTCTTTGTCCTACTTAATTAATTTTTCTTTGATATTTCTAATAATATTTATACTTCAATAGATGTTTATTTAAGTCTTAAAAAATATTTTTCATTGTTCCCCGCGGTCCAGGGCTAGTCAACGGTCCACGCCGCAACTTCCTAGTGCGGTCACCCATCACTATGGTTTTCGGCTTGTTTAACTTGGTTACATTTCATTGCTATTATTTTTCCTTTATTTTTCTTCTTTTTTCTTTTCTTGTATTTCATTATTTTTTGCCTCCTCACCCATATCTAAGTGTAGTTCTAGGCATCCTAGCTGTCCGAACAACACTGGTCACCGGAACATATGGGTGTTTCATTAAATAAAGTTTTTGAATAAATAAATCAATAACTGTAATGAAATCAGATAAGATTAGGTACTTCGGCACTCCATGTGATGTGAACCTTCAAGTAATTGGTAACTTGAAAACTCACATTCAAGAATTAAATGAACAATATGGAAAGCACCAAATCAAGATGTATGAATTTGAATCTTTGAACCAACACAATCAGATTATTGTGTAATTCAAAGAAAATATCAGAAATGGGATTCTTGACCTAATTCATATGGTGAATGAATAAACCAAGAATATTATGCACATTAAACCTTGCAAGATAGAATCTCAGCAAGTTAATGAGCTTCACAAGAACAAAGGCAACAGCCAATTTACTCACTAAAGGAGCAGAAACAATCTCTCATTAATATTCAAAGTGTGTCTTCCACCCTCTCATTACACTTGTATTTATAGCCTCTTGGCTTCAAAGCTAAAGACAAAAATATCCCTACTTTAGTAACAGCTGTAAGGGGCTTTAAGTCCAAACAAAAATTAATCTATCAAAAGACTAAAAACTCCTAACAAAAAGTGAATTTAATACAGCAACAAATAAGGGCATTTAAGTCCAAAAGAGAGGTGGTTATAACAGCAAGGAATATTCCTTGAAAAAGGTGCCAGCAGATACATGTACATGGGTTGGATCTGGTGCATGCATGTCCACAGGTTATTCCATGTAATCTAATACTCCACATGACACCTGGTCACTTCTAAGCATAATTTTCACCAAATTTAATCCTTTATATTTTTCTTCATGCCATTCCAGCTTATAATCCTTGCTCCTTATGATTTCACAAATTAAATTCTGAAGTGATTTAGCTCTAGCTCTAGTAATTGGACCTTGGATGAAATCCTTTGTCGTGGATGTAGCTTGATTCTCATCATTCCCCTCCGCTTCAAAAGGATTCGTCCTCGAATCTATTCCTGCATCAACACAAGGAGATAAATCAGCAACATTGAAGGTGGCACTGACATTATACTCACCGGGCAGGTTTATTTTGTAGGCGTTATCATTAATTTTGGTCAGCACTTGGAAAGGTCCATCACATCTTGGTTGTAATTTTGATTTCCTTCGAGAGGGAAACCTTTCTTTGCGCATGTGAACCCATACCCAATCTCCAGGTTGAAATGTGACTTTCTTCCTTCCTTTGTTGGCTTGACTAGCATATTTTTCATTTTTCTTTTCAATTTGAAGCTTGGCTTGTTCATGGATTTTCTTCACCAATTCTGCTTTTCTTTTTCCATCTAAACTAGCAAGCTCGTTCACAGGCAAAGGTAAAAGATCCAAAGGAGTTGAAGGAATAAAACCATACACAATTTCAAATGGAGAATAGCCAGTAGAAGAATGCACATTTCTATTGTATGCAAATTCAACAAGTGGAATGCAATCTTCCCATGACTGCAAATTTTGCTTAACCACAGCACGCAAAAGAGTAGTTAGTGTCCTATTTACTACTTTAGTTTGACCATCAGTTTATGGGTGACAAGTGGTGGAAAATAACAACTTGGTGCCCAATTTTCCCCACAAAACCTTCCAAAAGTGACTAAGGAATTTAACATCCCTATCACTAACTAAACTCTTAGGTATGCCATGCAACCTAACAATATCTCTAAAAAATAAATTTGCAACATTTGTAGCATCATCAGTTTTACGACATGGAATAAAATGTGCCATTTTTGAAAACCTGTCAACAACAACAAAAATTGAATCATGGCCTTGTTTAGACCTAGGTAATCCCAACACAAAATCCATAGACAAATGAACCCAAGGATCACTAGGGGTAGGCAAAGGTGTATACAAACCTTGTGGCAAAACTCTAGATTTAGCCTTAGCACACACAATGCACCTAACACATACTCTTTCAACATCTCTTTTCATATTCGGCCAATAAAAATGTTCCTTTAATACATCTAAAGTTTTGGCAACACCAAAATGACCCATTAATCCACCAGCATGAGACTCATTCACAAGTAATTCACGCATGGAACTCTTAGGCACACACAATCTATTTTCTCTAAACAAATATCCATCATGCCTATAAAAACTTCTCAAAAGCATTCTTTTCACAAGCTGCATACACTCTAGCAAAGTCATCATTTTCAGCATATAATTCTTTCACATATTCGAATACTAATAACTTTGCATCAAGAAGGGTAAGAAGGTTATTCCCTTCGAGATAAGGCATCAGCCACCACATTTTCTTTCCCATGTTTGTATTGAATCACATATGGGAAGGTCTCAAGGAACTCAACCCATTTTGCATGATGCCTACTCAACTTATTTTGCCCCTTGATATGCTTTAGTGACTCATGATCTGTGTGGATGACAAATTGCTTTGGCCAAAGGTAATGTTGCCATCTTTCCAAGGCACGTACCAATGCATACAACTCCTTGTCATATGTAGAATAGTTTAAAGCTGCTCCATTAAGCTTCTCACTAAAGTATGGTATTGGTCTCTTTTCCTGCATTAAAACGGCTCTAATACTTATTCCTGATGCATCACACTCAATCTCAAAAGTTTTAGAAAAATCAAGTAAAGCCAACACAGGAGCGGAACATAACATCTCTTTAAATTTGTGAAAAACATCATCTTGTTTCTGTTCCCAAACAAAATTAACATTCTTTTTGACAAGATCATTCAATGGTGCTGCAATGGTACTGAAATTCTTAATAAATCTTCTATAGAAACTAGCTAGTCCATGAAAACTACGTACTTGGATGCGTCTTTGGAATGGGCCAGTCTCTAATAGCTCTAATTTTTTCATCATCAACTTCAACACCATTAGCACTAATGACAAATCCTAAAAAGACAACCTTTTCCATGCAAAATGAACATTTCTTCAAGTTAGCATATAATTTTTCCTTTCTTAACACATCGAATACAGCCCTTAAATGATGCATATGTTCATTCATGCCTCTACTGTAAACCAATATATCATCAAAATAAACAACAACAAATTTTCCAATAAAAGCACGCAACACATGATTCATCAATCTCATAAAAGTGCTAGGAGCATTAGTTAGCCCAAAAGGCATCACTAACCACTCATATAGTCCATGTTTTGTTTTAAATGCAGTCTTCCATTCATCACCTACTTTCATGCGAATTTGATGATATCCGCTTTTCAAGTCAATTTTGGTAAAAACAAAAGCACCACAAAGTTCATCCAACATATCATCCAATCTAGGTATAGGGTGGCGATACTTTACAGTGATCTTGTTGACTGCCCTACAATCCACACACATGCGCCATGTGCCATCTTTCTTTGGTACCAAAAGGATGGGTACAGCACAAGGGCTCATACTTTCTCTCACGTAACCCTTAGCTAGCAATTCCTCAACTTGACTTTGTAATTCTTTGGTTTCTTCATGATTAGTTCTATAGGCTGGACGATTGGGAATAACTGCTCTAGGTACAAAATCAATCCAGTGCTCAATCCCTCGAATAGGTGGTAGTCCAGCTGGCATCTCCTCAGGTAGCACATCCTCATATTCCTGCAAAAGGGGGACAATAACACTAGGCAAATTGGGGTCAAGGTCAGACGTGGATAAACAAGAGTCCTTAAACACAATTAATAACATTTGCTTGTTGGAAAACATGGCATTCCTCACATCTCTTCCTTTAGCATACAAGCTTAATTTTCTCTCCCTTCTCGCATGCCTCTCCTTTGCGCCGAAGATTCACCTTTTTCAAGCACTCTTGGAATGTTTTCTTTACTGTCTTTTCTTTCCTCACAACCACCCTTGTCTTGCTCACTCACAACATTTTCACTCAATTTCTTTTCACTCCTTTTTCTTCTCTGCTCTCTTTTCGGCCACTCTTGATTTTACCTCACCCATTGCTTGCTTAAGCCTTGTTTGGTCTTCATAAATCTGTTTTGGTGTCATAGGTGCCAAAATGATTTTCCTTCCATTCATTTCAAAAGAATACCTATTTTTATACCCATCGTGGATCACCTTTCTATCAAATTGCCAAGTAATAAATGGCCAGCTTGCATTGGAACCACGTCACACATAACCTCATCTTGATACTTTCCTATTGCAAAGGAAATCAGCACTCGTTTTGTTACTTTCACCTCACCGCATTCATTCAACCACTGCAATTTATAGGGTCTAGGGTGTTTCAAAGTCCTCAACCCTAATCTCTGCACCAAAATAGTACTAGCAACATTGGCACAACTTCCCCCATCAATGATGACACTACAAGCTTTGTCTTGGATAAGACACCTTGTATTGAAAATTGTTTCTCTTTGCAATTCATCACCAACATCCTCCTTTACTTGAGTATTTAATGCTCTCATAATTACTAGAGCACTTCCTTCAGCAGCATATTCCACCTCTGCATCCTCCTCCCCTGAAGATGTGGAATCACTAACAATTTCCTCCTCCGTTTCTATCTCACAATTTTCTCTCATGACCATGACTCTCTTGTTAGGACATTGAGAAGCTATGTATCCACTGCCCAAACACCTAAAACACTTCACATCTCTATTTCGGGTAGTAGTTGCAACCTCCTTTCCTTTACTTTCTACAAATTTCTTCTCCACCTTTTTTTCCTTTTCCTCATTTCTCTTATATTTGCTAACAGCATTTTCCTTATCCTCCTTCTTCCAGTTAGACTTCCAAGATGAAGAATTACCTGCATTTCCTCCAAATTTTGACTTGCTTTTAAGTTGCCTTTCTACCTTCATAGCCATGTGGACCATATCCTCCAACTCAACATAGTGATGTAACTTAATAATATGAGCAATTTCCTTGTTTAGCCCATTCAAGAATCTAGCCATGGTGGCTTCTCTATCCTCCTCCACATTTGCTCTAATCATAGCAATTTCCATTTCTTTATGATAATCTTCAACACTTTTAGAACCTTGAGTCAATCTTTGTAACCTCTGATGTAGCTCTCTATAGTAATGACTAGGAACAAATCTCTTCCTCATTATAGTTTTCATCTCACCCCAGGTTGCAATTGATTGCTCATAATTTCTCCTTCTACTAATCAACACTTGATCCCACCACACCAAAGCATAATCAGTAAATTCTACTGCTGCTAACTTTACTTTTTTTTTTCCTCTGAATAGTGATGACAATCAAACACAGCTTCTACCTTCCTTTCCCATTCAAGATACACATCCGGATCATTTTTCCCTTGGAAAGAAGGGATGCTCATTTTAATACTTTTGATATTGTCATCTACCCTATTCCTCTCTCTTTCCTCTCTTCTTATCCTCCTATCCCCATTCCTCCTATCTTCAGCTCTTCTCTCATATCTACCCCTCCTAGGTCTTTCAACCTCAAAATCATAGTTATCAACCTCAACTTCATCAGATTCAACTACTGGAGGTACTTGTGATCCCTCCTATTTGGCCTTCTCTCATTTTGCCTATCTCTTTGCTCCAATCTTTCCAACCTATCTATGATTCCATTGCACACAACATTCATTCTTTCAAATTGTTGTCTGACAGCCTGCATGTAGAATGGATTTTCACCTTCCCCCTCACTACCATCACCCCTTCTAGACATGTTTTCAGACCTGCAAGAAAATGGTTAGTGTAAAGAAAACACCTCACTCACTCCCTTACGTGTTTACACTCAACAGGGGACACTCCACTCGTGTTTAACTCAACAAGGCTTTTTCCCTCTTATGAACTCACCACTCTGTGCCTTTTACCTCTCTTGGCTATGTCCACAAGTTCTTATCAAACTCAAGTAACTCAAACCAAGACTGTACCCACAAAAATTTAACACACAATAAAATTCTTGAACGTGACGGATCAAAATGAGTAATCAAGAAAACAATAATGTGATTCAAGAAGTCAAGAAAAGAAAAGCTCAAGTATGGAAATGTAATGCAATAAGGAATCAAGAAAGAAGACACCAAAATAAAAGAGTAGTAAGCTGGAAAAGAGACAACCTAAAGTAGAGATATCAAGCTTAAATATCCAAGTTTGCCACCAACTTATCACAATTACCAGCAGTTCACACAATACACCAAGAATTGAATAAATTTAGGATCACCAAGCAAACGAGTGTATTTTGATCTGAAATTGAGTAGGCAAATGCAACCCAATACTGACTAATTACTGCAAGAATTTTAGGCTTTTCTTGGCAGACTTACTATGTAAATCAAATGTAATCGTGTCTGTCGCAAAATTTTGGTTGCCCACACAAACGATTAAATTTTGAGCTGAATTTTAATTTGAGAATAGCTCAAATCTGGCACAAACAGCCTGTAAATTTTCAGTAATTTCTGGGCTGATTTGCTATGTGAACTTAATTTGATCGGGTCTGTCGCAAAATTTTGGTTCCCCACACAAACGGATGAATTTTAAGCTGAAATTTAATTTGGGAACTACTGATATGGGGTATAAACACCCGGTAAATTTTCAGAAATTTCTGGGTATATTTGCTATGTGAACTTATTTTGATCGATTTTGTCGCAAAATTTTGGTTCCCTACACAAACGGTTGAATTTTAAACTAAAATTTAATTTGGGAACTACTGAAGTGGGGTATAAACACCATGTAAATTTTCAGGCATTTCTGGGTCTATTTGCTATGTGAACTTAATTTGATCGAATCTGATGCAAAATTTTGGTTCAGTAGGCAAACAATATCAAACAACCCCCAAAATTTACACCCAATGTCTTAATCACACCCAAATAATGCTGGTAAAGTTTCAGGCCTAATAGGTAAGTCAAACTCAATGACCCAAATAATCTCTCATGCTTGATATCAAAATGAAGGAAGCAAGATGGATAGCTAGAATAATGGCTTTGGCTTGATTAACCCAAAACCCTAAGACAAACTCAACAAAACAAATTTTTAAACAAACAAGTCATACTAAACCCCAAGAGCCAATTTTGGTCAAGCATACAATGAACAAAAATGTGAATAACAGAAACACAATAAGAAGCAAAATAAGGTTTAGCAAGAAAGAACCAGATGCAAGATGAAGAAGAAGAAACAAATATAGAACTAGAGCCAAACAGCAAATATGAAAAAGGTAACAAACAAAAAGAATACGAAGCAAATAGAAAATCTACCTTGTTTGGACGTCCCTTTGCTCTGATACCAAAACTGATGTGAACCTTCAAGTAATTGGTAACTTGAAAACCCACATTCAAGAATTAAATGAACAATATGGAAAGCACCAAATCAAGATGTATGAATTTGAATCTTTGAACCAGCACAATCAGATTGTTGTGTAATTCAAAGAAAATATTAGAAATGGGATTCTTGACCTAATTCATATGGAGAATGAATAAACCAAGAATATTATGCACATTAAACCTTGCAAGATAGAATCTCAGTAAGTTAATGAGCTTCACAAGAACAAAGGCAACAGCCAATTTACTCACTAAAGGAGCAGAAACAATCTCTCATTAATATTCAAAGTGTGTCTTCCACCCTCTCATTACACTTGTATTTATAGCCTCTTGGCTTCAAAGCTAAAGACAAAAATATCCCTACTTTAGTAACAGCTGTAAGGGGCTTTAAGTCCAAACAAAAATTAATCTATCAAAAGACTAAAAACTCCTAACAAAAAGTGAATTTAATACAGCAGCAAATAAGGGCATTTAAGTCCAAAAGAGAGGTGGTTATAACAGCAAGGAATATTCCTTGAAAAAGGTGCCAGCAGATACATGTACATAGGTTGGATCTGGTGCATGCATGTCCATAGGTTATTCCATGTAATCTAATGCTCCATATGACACCTGGTCACTTCTAAGCATAATTTTCATCAAATTTAATTCTTTATATATTTTCTTCATGCCATTCCAGCTTATAATCCTTGCTCCTTATGATTTCAAAAATTAAATTCTGAAGTGATTTAGCTCTAGCTCTAGTAATTGGACCTTGGATGAAATCCTTTGTCGTGGATGTAGCTTGATTCTCATCACCATGTGACACACTTTGCTCGACTACACTGTAGATGGGTGAGGGGTGTTACATTTAGTGGTATCAGAGCACGGTTTAGGCATTCCTAGGCACAAATAAGTAAAAAGAACTAGTGTGCATACATGCATTGCATTCATAAGAGTCGAGGTGACACTAATGCAGATTTGTTTACTTTTGATTATTCAAGGTTATGATATGGACTCAGAGTCACAGAGGGCATTAGAAAAAGAAGTAGAAAACCTAGTTCATGAGTTTATAACATAGTGACTAGGTAATGTTATCGTTATTTGTATCGTAAGCTACAGATTACTGTATCGACATGGGATTATTGTATAGAGCTACGTGCTTCCTCGTGATACAATAAACTAAGAATATTTGTATGTAATATATAATTTGATACAGTTACGCTCGAATAGAGTACTATTACGGGAAATAAATGTGAAAATTCTAGTAAAAAATTTAAAACTTCAGTACTAGCCTATCAAAAGACTACACTTGTAAGGTAGTTAGAGTCAGTGACTCGGTTACATTAATGTGAACTACCTGTACCACAGTAATTGCTATAAGCTTAGAGATATAAGTACGGCTTATCATCCTCAGACGGATGGACAGTCGAAATGAGTAATTTAGGTAAATTCTGAAACTCATTGAGTTCCTGTAAACAATGAAATGAAATGATAATAATAACCTGTAATATGTGATAAGCCCTCTAGAGTATACTGAGAACTTGTGTCACTTAATCTGAGGGGAGATGGGACAGATACCTCTCACTAACAAAATTTTCATACAATAATTAGTGTCATGCTAGCATACAAACGACACCCTATGAAACACTGTAAGGGAAAAAGTGCAGAACACCAGTACGTTGAACTGAGTTTGGTAAAGATGTCTAAACATTAATATATAGAGTCTTATAATTATTTTGATAATTTGTCAGAAAAGAATGATTTAGGTATTTAAAAATATATTTAGGAGTTGTAGTGTTATTCCCTCTGGAAGCAAGAATAGATAACTTCCACTGATGAAGTTCGTGTGTAATGATAGTTGTTAAATAAGCATGATGATAACAAGATATTCGGTTTTGTATGAAACAAATGCAGAATACCTAGACAATGGCAAGTTAACAGAATTGGAATTGGTAAAAGAGACTAAAGGACCAATAAGGATTCCAGTATGAGAAATCAGAGAACTAATGAGTAATAGACTTTCATGAGTAGAGATAATAAAGGCAAAGGAAAACAATGATGGGCAAGTGAATAGAATTATGAGATAACGATATGCTCAGTTGTTTAAATCTGATGAATTTCGAGGACGAAATTCCTTTTTAGAGGGGAAGAGTTGTAACATCCTCACTTTCGTAGTTTGTACGTCCTACTGTTCCGACGGCTAATGTCCATCCCGAAAAGTCGGAATGTCTAGAACTACACTTTGGTGATAGTAAAAATGCATAAAATGATGAAATAAATAAAAAGAAAATACATGAAAAATTAAAGAAAAATAAAAGAGAGAAAATGAAACTAGGTTAAACGAGCCGAACCCATAGCGATGGGTGATCACATCGAGATGTTACGGCGATGACCGTTGACTAGCCCTGGACCGCAGGAAACTCGGGGAAATATTTTCGGGACATAATTAAAGGTCTACTGAGGTGTAATTGACATTGAAAATGTCAAAGAAAAATTAATAAGTTAGTATAAATGAAAAACAAGAATTTAAGGAATCGGCGATACAAGGAGTAAATCGGTAGCACCGAAAAAGTCCGAATTTAACTCGAAGAGGGGCATTTTGGTCATTTGACACCTAGAGTTTCCTTTTGACCTAAATTTCCATTAAAAATAAGTAATATTAATAATGAAAATGTCATGAAAATAAGAAGTTTTATACATAGTATAATTAAAATAAATTATGGGGACATGATTGAAATAACCCTAAGTTTAATTATTCTAATCTTAACCTAAAGTGAGTGGTAAATATTATATTCATTAATCTACATTAGTGGAGGATTTAAATACTTAAGTGGACAGAATTCATGACCCAAAAACCTTCCATTTCTTTATCCAAACACCCATGTCTGAATTCAAGTTCTCAAGTTTTCCTCCATGGCCGCACCATGCATGGGGCTCAAGTTCTCTATGATCAAGCCATTATTTCTTCAAGCTTCCTTCATGAAAAATGTCACACCCTACTCCTCCATAAGATTTAACATGATCCCGTAGTACACCTAATGAATTACCGTACTTCACCTACCGGTAACCCATTAAATATACTATAAGGGATTTTAAATCAATTTTCGTGAAATTTAAATCATCGATTAAAATCTGGTGTTATAAAAATTTTTCAAAATTTTGGCAGAGTACCGACTGTATTTTGAGAAAATAGTTCTTCAAAACCTGCAAAGAAATACACTCCCAATATGTTTTCTCAAATACAACTCCAATAACTTCATTTCAAGTCACAATTCAAATCTCAATAATCAAATCAATTCATTTTCAAACCAATCTCATCACAAAAGAAACATTTCATTGATTACAAGACTCAAAATTTATATTACAAAACTATTCAGGTAAATGAAATCTCAAATTTGCGTTTACAATAATTTACATTTAATTGCATAACAAAATATTTTACAAGAGTTTTTATTCAACTGCTCAAATAATTTACATACATATTACATGCATACATCAAAACCTGTGTACATGGGTAAACCTGGAGCTGATCTGAATGTCTCTTCAAAGAAGCTTACTCAATTGCTCTATGCTCTTTTCACCTATGACAGCATACAAAGTTATCGCTGAGTGGTGAACTCAGTGGTACACAACTATAATTTAAAACATAATATAATATACTTTAACAAAATTACAGCAAATAATTTGGAAATCTGGATACTCATCAAATTCCAAAACTCAAAATATTCATTGCCAATAATATAAATCATTTGTATAAAATGACTTTGATCACAAAATTCAATTTATCAAATCATAACTAACCATTTAAGGTAATTCCAACAAAATCAATTATACATAAATCATAATTGAGATCAAAATTCTTTATCTCAAAAATTATTCTTGATCTCAAAAGCCATTCTTTATCTCAAAAACCATTCTTTATCTCAAAAGCCATTCTTTATCTCAAAAACCATTCTTTATCTCAAAAACTATGCAAGACTAATCCGAAAGGGCCATCTTCGGGGTGATTCTAACTCCCTATGGTTAGGGAGGTCGAATCGGATTCTAACTCCCTATGGTCGGGGAGGTCGAATCATCGTGCACAGTACACATCACAATAATGAATCTTCCGAAAGGGTCATAACATAAAACTTAGATCTAACCTCTAATAAGAGGAGAATCTAAGCCTGTGCACGTACCATGGTAATCAAAACACAACTAACTCCATTGTCTTCTCAATAAATGAGAGAGACGGGTAATAACCTAGTCAAGCATCTATAGTGAGATATAAAACAATATCACAATCCTTTTTAGTGAGCATAAATCACAATATAATTCGATTCAACGTCAATTCCAATATCCAATAATCTTTATGCTCATCACAATTCAAATCATAAATTTGCATTTTTCCATGCAAATTGCCCATCACAATTCAAAACATGTTCTATCACAATTTTCCAAAACATAATTTATTCAATTCACAACAATGCTTAATACTTGTGGAAATACCATTTCACAAAGCTAAATTCGTACATACTATAACAATTTCAATAATCATTGAATTAAATCCAATGCTTGTTAAACATAATACATAAGAAAAATATGTCATTTAATCATATGAAATACTCAGAACAAAATCAGTTAAAAACTAATCATGCACAAGCCTCTAATAACTGTCTCTTGGCCCTGACTCAGTGTTTCCTTCCCTTTCCCAGAGTCTTTACTAACTGAGAAACACAATTTGAAGTATTTCAGTACTCATTTAAATCGTTTCTAACAATAAGGCTTAATTTATTGAATTCTATTATTTCCTTTAGTCAACCTAAAATGTTGACCCTCGATGCACTCTAGGTGAATTAGGTTTTAATGTTACCAAAATGTCACATTTTATGGCCTTTTAATGTTGGTGCATGTTACCCAATTCATTTTCATGTATAGTGCATTTTATTGCAATTTGTCAGATTTTGATATACTAATTTGACCTAGCTGGATGACCTACTTTCCTCGGTTTTCAGGTTTTGGTCAAAACTACAAACTTGTAGGTCTATGTCTTATTGCACGCGGGGCAAAATTTCAGGTCATTTTGAGATATGTAGACCAAGTTATGGTCAATCTACCAATGCTGCACAGAATGTATCAAAATGGTCACTTTAGGTCATTTTTAGGTCACTTTTGGTTCAGCCAATTTTTAGACCTGAACTTGTGCAAGCTATTTGGCTTGGTTCTGGCCATTTCTAGGCTTTGGTGTCTTCATAAGAATTGTAGATATATGTTTAAACTATTCATGGTAAAAATTTCAGGTCAATTGGATATGTTTTGAGTGAGTTATGGGCAAAAAATCAACTAATACCTAAATGGTCAATTTTCAGGCTCTCAATTCACTAATCCAGATTTGGTCATTTTTCAAGTCAACTTCCAAGCAGAATTTTGGTAAGCTTCCTTCATGAAAGTTGGCACATTTTGTGCCTACTTTTATCTCCAATTGGTCTCATACCAATTGGAGTTACACACTTAAGGATTCTAGCCAAAACATACACTGCCCTATACATACTCTTCATCACATACCAAAGGACACATTCAACACTTATCAAGTCACTTCCTTCTTGCCATTTCTATTTTGTACCATAACATAAACACATTTAGCAACTCATTTTTGGTCATTTTGGTAGCTTATAACCACGCTCAATATGCACAATATAGTCTAGAATTTTCCAAGTTCAAATTACAAATAATTTAACCACATAACATAGCTCATTTACATGTTCATACTCAAACCTTTATACACATATACATGCTGCCATAACTGTCGACACCATATTTTGGCCGATCCCCGAAATCAATAGACCTTGAAATCGACCCCCAGCAGCGAGCCTCCTTAACATTCAATTCATTTCCTGTTTCTCTTCATTGGGATCAAACCAAAGTCAAGTCTCTTTGCCAACTAATCACATTTCCAATCACTCCTTATAAGAAATCAAAACCAGTACCAGATCTTCTTCCTTACCGATCTCTCAAATCAATTACCAAGTTTCCTGGCCAGTCAATCACACATCCGATCTCTTATCAAACGAAATTGAACCAACATCAGATCTTCATGCCATCCGATCCCCCTTTTCATAAATATTGTAGAGAGTTGTTCAATAAAGTTAAGGTTTTAATCCGGCTTAATGGTGCTTCCGATCTTAAGTGTTCAGATCAGGTTTCCAATTTTAATAATCTAAAGTTTCGTTCAGTGTTCGTTCTCAATTTAGGCCGATCTCATGTTTACAATGTCTTGCCGATCTCTCATACATAGATTAATAATTACTTTTAAGTTATTCTAACATGTTCAGACAATCAGGCGCTTATGCAACTTAGATACTTTCCGATCTCCTCCAGTCATTGAACAAAAAAGGAACTTCATTTCATTTCAAATTGAAAATATATACAAGTCATTCGGCTGGAGGATCACCCCTAGCCTGTTCTACATTTTGTTCACCCCCTCTCTCACCTTCAACCTCCTCCTTGCTATCTTCTTCGTCTTGGGGAGCCAGGTCCACCATCCAGGAAAAGTCCTCCTCAGGATAATGCTTCCTAAGCTCGGCCAAGAGATCCCCATGGGCGTTCACATAAGTGCCGGCCTCCCTTATCACTGCCTCTTCTTCTTTTGCTTTGAGTTCCTCAGTGAGGTGAGCGACATCAGCGGCTTGGAGCACTCGAACCTCTTCAAGAACATGATCTTACTCGGCCAACTTATCCTCGTAGAATTTCATCCGCCCCTCAATTTCAGCTATGTAGTTTTGGGCAGATGAAAGTTGGGAACGGAGGAAAACGGCTTCCTGACCCACCTTTTTGATCTCCTACCTCAAGCGGTGAGCCTTCTCCCGGATAATGTGTTGGTTCACCAAGCTCCCCACACTTAGGCTCATAGTCTAGGTCAGGATATCATCAAGACTATTCGGGGTTAGCCTATCCCAATCCTTCTGAAAGTAGATGGAGGCCCCCAAAACCTTAGCCAAACTCGGATTCTCCCGAACAGTTCGGTTCTTCTCCAGGGAATGGATCAACACTTGAGCGTCGCAGGAGAGGGTCCTCGAGGTAGGTTGGGAAGGACCCCCTTCCGCATTCGAAGCAATTGGAGGGGGTGGCGGTGGCTCTTCTTAACGAAGAGGAGACCAAACCACTTCTACTTCAGGGATTGGCAGTTCCGAGGGCCGGAAGGAGCCTCCCTGCATCTCTACTGAGTCGTGCTTGGGCGTCTGAGAAGCCTCGGCGCGTTTCATCTCCCGCACCTTTCTGGAGACCTCTCTCTTCTGCTTTCGGCTCTCTCTAGAAGCCTCGCTGCCCGCCATGGCTGCACAAAGAATAAGTCAGTGAGTTCGCTAAGGCCCAAAGGTCAGAGATAAAGAAAGTACCGAGGCTGAGGTTAGAGAGCTGGAGCCCGCGTTCTTCGCCGGTAATCAACTGCATTGTCCAATGATGCAGTTCGGCCATCACCACATCTAAATAGGAGAATTTATGAGTATCCGCCTGATCTTTCAATTCCATCACCATTATGCCCTCTTCCTTATTCAGGGTGATGCGCTTCGGATGTAATGGGCCCTGATGTAGCCAGCTACGCGGGAAACCCTCAAAACCGCTCGGAACCTTGCTCCGCAGAATAAAAAAGTGGTTCTTCCAATTCTTTAGGGAGGAGAGCAGGTCGGTAAAAATCCGGCAATGCGGCTTCGCCTGAAAGAACCATTATTCATCGTCCTTTCGACGAGTCAGCCTATGTAGCTCGGCGAATACCTTCACTGTAGGACTTAGTCCCTTAGCTCGGCAGAGACCTCTGAAGGCTACCAGGATCCACCATGAGTTCGGGTGAACTTGAGCTATACAGACTTGGTGGAATTTCAGAACTTCATTGAAGAAGTCATCAAGAGGGAATCGCAGCCCGGCTTTTAATTGTTCTTCGTATACCATGATCATATCATTTTCTTCGAAGAAGTGATCAGCTCGGAGATCGCCATGGCATCTGATAAGTTCGTATGAATCAGGCCGAAGGTTATATTCTTGGCTAAATGATTGCAAATCGATTTCTTGAAGGATTGACGGCAGCTCATCCACAAGAAGGCTTTCTCTCCCTAAGGAATGCATTTGGCTCGAGGGTCCCACTTGACCATGGGATGGAATGGAGGATGTTGGAGGTCCAGATCGCCCGCTTGGTCCGACCACCTCAACTTCATCAGACGACCATGAAACATGAACGGAAGGGGGGCTCGTCGCTCTCTGACCCTCGGCACCACTCATTTTCAAAGAAAAGAGAGAAATTTAACTAAAAGAAAGATCAAAACCCTTACCGGAGTGTGATCGGTGTCGGAACAACTTGAAGAAACGAGAGAATTTTGGAATCACTCGCGAGGTGCTGAAAATGACATAAGGGAGCAACTGGCTCTCCCTTCCCCTATTTATACCCGTCTGAGCATTCATTGCTTACGGTATCCCAAGCGACGCATCGGGCAGCGAAATTCGCCAGCTTTTCTGACACATCGCAAGAACATTCCAGAAACTCATTAAATAAATCGGGGGAGATCGGCTAGTTAAAGATCGGCAAATTAAAATAGATGTTAAGAATTATAAATCGGTTAAGGTCTCATTTTCAATTATTAATAAATTGGATATGCACATCGAATCGTTTATTAATGCAATAATAATAAAATGATAATTATCAAAATAAGGTCTCATTTTCAAAAGGTAGGATTACATCATTTGGGCAATCTTAAGAGATCGGATTACACAAAAGGTCGGATTACATCATTTGGGCGATCTCAAGAGATCGGATTACATTAAAGGTCATATTACATCATTTAGGTGATCTCTGGAGATCGGCAGTACATCCTATCTAGTAAAGGCCTATGTCAAAGCCTAGTCTCGTGGCTGAATCAAAAGATGTGTTTGATTAGGAGATCGGCCATCGACATCGGATAGATGTACAGCTCAGATGGGGGGACTATAACTCTCATGAGGATAAGAGAGGTCATCATCAATGTTATCGCTCCGAACCGAGCAGTTGTCAAGACAACCAATGTGGTGAGAAGCCAAATGAACTTCGAAGGGCAGTCACCAATAATAGGAGGGAAATTAGCAGTCTTCTCACCCGAAATCAGTTCGTCGATTATATGGGTCGACCGACTCGAGATTGACACGATCGATATTCTCGATTTGAATCGGTAAAATAGTCCGGTTCTCTCACTGTCATCAAATATGGCTATAGTGATTTTCTGATCACCGGGGTCAAAAATTTTCAGTCGGTGAACAAGGTGTGTAACACCCTCCCTGTACCAACTCCGTACATTCTACTGTTCCGGTGACCGGTATCGGTCCGGACAGCTAGAACGTCCGGAAAAGTATTTAAACTAAAGTCGGGAATCATAATTAACTCAAATATTAATAAGAAAAATTTAGTAAAAATTTTAGAAATAAAATACAACCAAGTTAAACGAGCCGGTGCCCTAGCGATGGGTAACCAGAGGGAAGTTGCGGTTCTCCCAACGAGGAGCCCTAGACCTGGGGGAAAAATTATAAAATAATTTTAGGGACTTCAAAAAAGGGTTATTGAGGTTCCCATGGCATTAGAATGCCAAGAAAATACCTAGAAAAATTTTTCAATCGGTACAGACAATTTTGACTCGTTAAGCCAAACGGAGGGCATTTTGGTCATTTCGCCTTCAGAGGTGATTTTTGGCCGACTTGTCCAGTTGAGTAAATAATTAATATGGCATAACATATGAATAAACATTACTAGAAATTAAATTGAAAATGAGTAGTGGAGGAAAGAAAAGAAAATGAGGAAAAAGGGTTATTTATGACATCATGGTGATGTCATTAAGAAAATTTTAACCAATCACAATTAAGTACCATTTGACTAACTATTAAAAGACATGAAAGAAGACCAAAATAAGAAAAAAATTGCAGCAGCCATCCTTCCCTAAAAAGCTAGCCGAAACCCTCTCCCCATCTCCTCCATTAATTTGCAACAAAAGCTTCATTTTCCTCTTCATCTCACCCTAAAACCCTAGAGACCTTTCACTAAAATTTGTCCTAGCACCTTGCTAAACCTTTTGGCAGCCAAGAGGGAGAAAAAAAGTGAAGTTTGGGGCTTCGGAAATTCTGCCACTTAAAGGTTAGTGCAACTATAAACATAAAACTCTTAAATTTCATGATTTTGGACTTGAAATTTAGTAAGACTTGTAATTTAAATGAACAAAAGCCTATGTGTATGAGCTCTTGAATTTAGGCTGCCCTAGAAAAGGAATATATAGGAGTGTTTTTTATGAGCTTGAAGTGAAATGGAAACCATGTTTGAAGTTATAAACATATGAGTAATGCATTAGTAGCTAACCAAGGTAAATGGCATAAATCATGAAATTGAATTAGGGTTTAGGAAAGGTGAAAATGTGACTTGGCTTAGGAAATTGTTAGAGAACTTTTTAATGGTCAATTAGTGACTATTTTAGGTAAGTTGAGCACAATTTGGACTGAAAAATAGGATTGCAAAGAGAAGGAGTAAGCTGCCCTAGGACAGCAGCAATGGACTGAGATTTCAGTCCAATTACACAGCCATAACTTTGGCTGTGTTGGTCCAATTGGTGTTTGGCCAATTGAACATGAAACTAGGCTTATAATGGCACATTTTTGCTGAAGAAACCATGCCCAAAAGACCAAAGCAAGAGGACCAAAACTTGGCCCCAATCCGGACACCCTGCAACTGATTCTGCAGAATTGACCAAATGAACAGTAACTGTTCATTTGGCCATAACTCACTGTAGATTTGGTCAATTGACCTGAAAGTTTTACAGAAACAAGTTAAGACATAGACAAACAACTTTCATGAAGGAACCTACCCCAAATTATGGCCAGAACCTAACCCAAATGGCAGTGGAAGTCACTGTTCATGTTACTGTAGATATGGTAATTTCTGCAGAATGGGAATCCGACCAGCTGTGGTTTTGGGACCATATCTAGAGTTACAAAACTCCAAATGGAGTGATTCAAAAAAAAAAAATTCAACTAGACAAAATAAGGAACAACTTTCATGTTTGACATTTCTTCAAATTCCCACAGCAACAGTGTCCAATGGAACAGTGAAGTTGACTCACAAAAACTGAAAATTCTGCTTGTGTTGGTTTAAACTTTGAAATGGTATAAATGCTTAATGCCAACAAGTTTGGAATGCCAAATGTGGTATGTTGGGAGTGCCAAAGTCAATGTACATATTTTTATTCTAAAATTCAACATTTTTGTTGACTAATAAGATGAATAGTGACACTAAAAATTTGAAATTCACAAATTGAAGAATTTAAAAGTTTCAAATGCCCTAGTATACCTAACAAGATTGGTTTGGATAGTTTGGCATGCCAATAGGGTTCAGTTAGCAGTACTACACATGGCAATATGCCATTCTATGATTTCATGGCTTGTAGCCATTCTGACTTTGTATTGAGACTTGGCCTTGTGCCTGATATTATTCTGACATTGTTGTTACATTTGCCTGCCGGGAGATGCATATGTGACCGATGGTGTGACAGCCCGAGGTACTAGGTACCCAGTGCCAGTTTACCCGTTATCCATTCCAGTCGTCTAGTGTAGGCTTACTTGGGGCAACCAAATGAATAAAAGTGAACAACGTTAACAAAATAATGGATATACCAATACCAAACAAAGAAAGCATACACATTCTTTACACATTCATTTTCTTGCTATTTTCTTCTATTATATCATTGCACCACTAAGCATTATTGCTTAGCGCGTTGCTTTTGCCATGAGTAGGTACTGGAGATCCCGATCGTGAGCCCAGTAGACCACAGACTGGGTGAGTCCATCCTGCAGTTCTGCACAGTGTCCGTGTCACCTCATCACCTGCAGTGCATTGGTAGGACATTAGATGTCATTTTGTCATTTTGTAATTAAATATTTGTTTTCTCATATGTATTTGGGATTTATGTAATGTATTTTGAGGTTCATGTAAATAATAAAGATTTATGGTTATGTATGGAAATAATTTGAGTATTTAATTATTGTTTATATATGAGAACCCTGAGAAATGGATGTTTGAGAAATGAAAAGGTTGTTGAGACCTAAAATTGAAAAAAATGTTAAAATCTTGATATTAATCTTTGTGATGATATTGAAGTTGAGAATGAATGAATTTATTCATTGGAAGTGTTTTTAACAGGTTCCGAAGAACTGTTTTCTCCATTTTTAGCCAGTACTCTGCCGGATTTTCTTTAAAATTTACGGAACCTCAAATAAATTATGATTTTAATAAATGACTTAAATGAGTTATATTTTACAAGTTATACTCAAAAGCATTATATAAATTAATTAAGGAATATTAGAGTGTGCCGGTACACCGTGTGGCATTACTTACTCGGGTATACTGTACACGGGTAAGGGGTGTCACATTTAGTGGTATCAGAGCACGGTTTAGGCGTTTCTGGTCCTAGATTGAGTCCATACCATGCATTGCATTTGTAAGAGTCGAGGTGACACTAATGCAGATCTGTTTGTTTTTCTTATTTTGAATAGGATATGGACCCTTCATCTCAGAGGGCAGTTGAGGAGGAAGTGGAGAGTCATGCTCCACCGGTAGCAGCTAAGACTGGGGGTAGGGGAGAACCTACTCCTCCAGCTCAGGCAGAGCCTGCTCAGCCTCCACAGGCCATGTTCCAACAAATGGCCGACTTCTTCAGACAAATGGCTGGGGTAATGCCAGCACCACCACCACCACCGGCTCCACAGTAAATCACACTGGAAAGGCTAAGGAAGTTTGGAGTGTGGACTTCTATGGCAAGAGAGAAGATGACTCATTGCGTAGAGAATTGGTTGAATGCAGAGCAGAGTACTAAAACAACTTCATTGCACTCGAGCAAAACACGAAGCTGCCATCTCTTTCTTGCAAGATGATGCATATGAGTGGTGGGACACCATGTCGATGAAGTGCTGGATAGAAGCTGTAACTTGGGACTTCTTTCTTTGAATTTAAGAAAAATATGTGGGTATTGTATATCCGGAAGAGAAGAAGAGAGTTTATTAACTGAGGCGAGACAGTGTCGGTGGCGAATATGAGAAGGAGTTTGTTCGATTAAGCCGTTATGGAAGGGAGATAGTCCCTAATGAAGCTGAAAGGTGCAAGAGATTTGAAGAGGGACTAAATGACAACATCAAGATCCAGCTCACTGCCTTGGGAATCACAGAATTTACCAAGTTAGTGGAAGCTGCAATAAAGGTGGAAAAAGTAAGAATCAGTGAGCAGACTAGAAGAGAGAGACAGCAGAAGAGGGGACCGGGTCAGTCTAGTTCAGCCCCTGCATTTGGGAAGAAGTTCAAGGATCCTCCTGCACAGAGTTCGGGTCAGGGTCGAGTCGATCTCGAGGCCCAGCCACGATTCACCCCTAGGAGAGGTCGGTCCACACCATCGGTGGGCGCTCTCGAGGATGGGGTTCGAGGACCAGCCCCAACATCTTACGCATGTCCGCATTGCTGAAATGGCACAAGGGAATGTTGGAGAAATGGCGGTGCTTGAGGTGTGGGTCAGCAGAGCATCAGTTGAGAAACTGTCCATGCAGAACTACTACAGCTGCTCCAACACAAGCAGACAGACCTGCTCCTGCACCACCAAGGGGTAGAAGGTCTGGTAAATCCGAAGCTGTGGGACCATCTCAGAGGCCTGCATCTGAGCCAGCAGAGAGGCCAGATAACAGACCACCTGCCAGAAATTATGCCTTGAGAGCTCAGGAGGAGCAAGATGCCCCAGACGTCATCAGGGGTACGTTCTCCCTCTACACTACACCTGTGCATGCATTGGTGGATCCAGGATCCACTCATTCCTACATTTGCATCAACCTACCCGTAGAAAGGGGGATATTGGTAGGGGAGAGTGACCAAGACATTCTGGTCACTAATCCATTGGGCCACAGTGTGGTAGTGAACAAAGTATACAAGGGTTGCCCGTTGAGGATTCAGGGGTATGAATTCTTGGCAGACCTGATTGAGTTGCCTTTCCATGAGTTTGACGTGATTTTGGGAATGGACTGGTTGTCACGTCATCAGGCAATAGTTGATTGCAAATTGAAGAGAATTTCTCTAAAAACTTCAGAGGGTAATGAGATCACAGTTGTGGGGAAAGGATGATTTCTTGTCCAATGTCATCTCAGCCACAATTGCAAGAAGAATGATGAGAAAAGGCTGTGAAGCCTACCTAGCACATGTGGTGGATACTAGGCAGGCTAAGCCAAACCTGAGTGACATACCCACAGTGAGAGACTTCCCAAAGGTATTTCCTGAAGAGTTGCCTGGTTTGCCACCAGAAAGGGAAGTTGAATTTGCTATTGAGACACTGCCGGGTACACCACCCATTTCCATTGCTCCTTATAGGATGGCACCCACTGAATTGAGGGAGTTGAAAACTTCGATTGCAAGAGTTGCTTGATAAGGGTTCATACGCCCGATGTGTCACCATGGGGAGCTCAAGGTCTTGTTGTGAAAAAGAAGGATGGGACTTTGAGACTATGCATCGATTACCGGCAGTTGAATAAAGTGACTGTGAAGAACAAATATCCATTGCCTAGAATTGATGATCTGTTTGGTCAGTTGAAGGGAGCAGGAGTGTTTTCCAAGATTGATCTCAGATCAAGATATCATCAGTTGAGGGTGAAGGATGCAGATGTGCCAAAGGCTGCATTCAGGACCCGATATGGGCATTATGAGTTCCTAATGATGCCCTTTGGCTAAACAAATGCACCAGCGACATTCATGGACCTTATGAACCGTATCTTCCATCCACACTTAGATCGGTTCGTAGTGGTCTTTATTGATGATATTTTGGTGTATTCCAAGACCAGGGAAGAACATGATGAGCATTTGAGGATTGTTCTGCAAACCCTGAGAGAAAAGAAGTTGTATGCTAAGTTGTCCAAGTGTGACTTTTGGCTGAATGAGATTGCATTCCTTGGACACATAGTGTCAGCTGATGGGACTAGTGTGGATCCCAAGAAAATAGAAGCAGTGATGGAATGGAAGCCTCCTAGGAATACAACTGAGGTCAGAAGCTTCTTGGGGCTAGCTGGGTATTACAAAAGATTTGTGAAGGGATTTTCCCTAATAGCTGCTCCAATGACCAAGTTGTTACACAAGAATGTCAGATTTGACTGGAATGACAAGTGTCAGACCAGTTTTGAGAAGTTGAAGGCTATGTTGTGAGGCACGGTGTGCACACGGTGTCGAGAAAGGACTTCGTGGTCTACAGTGATGCCTCACATAATGGGTTAGGGTGTGTATTGATGCAAGAGGGGAAAGTGATCGCCTATGCTTCCAGGCAGCTAAGGCCACATGAACAGAACTACCCTACCCATGATCTAGAGCTTGCAGCAATTATCTTCGCACTGAAGATATGGAGGCATTACTTGTATGGTGAAAAGTGCTACATTTACATAAACCACAAGAGTCTAAAATATTTGCCAACTCAGAGGGAGCTCAACCTTAGACAGAGGCGATGGATTGAGTTCCTGAAGGACTATGATTGTGTGATTGACTATCATCCTGGGAAGGCAAATGTAGTTGCTGATGCTTTGAGCAGAAAGTCCATCACAGCTTTGAGATCATTGAATGCTCGTCTAACTTTGCTTCGAGATGGAACTATTTTGGCTGAGTTGCAAGTGAGGCCAAACCTGCTACAGCAGATTTTAGATGGGCAAAAGGCAGATGGAAAATTAACGGCCATTATGAGCAAAATCCCAGAAGGAAAAGCAACTGACTATGAGGTAAAAGAAGATGGGTGTCTGTATTACAAAGGAAGACTGTGTGTACCAGAAGATGGGGAAGTGAAGGCCAGTATTCTGAAAGAGGCGCACACTAGTGTTTATGCTATGCACCTAGGAAGTACAAAGATGTATCATGATCTGAAGCTTCAGTATTGGTGGCCTGGTATGAAGAAAGACATAGCTGACTATGTGACTAAATGCTTGACATGTCAGCATGTCAAGGCAGAACATCAAGTTCCATCGGGTTTGCTACAGCCTATACGCATACCTGAATGGAAATGGGATCGGGTCACCATGGATTTTGTAAGTGGTCTACCTCTCACCCGGAAGAAACATGATGCAGCATGGGTGATAGTTGATAGATTGACAAAGTCAGCACACTTTACGCGATTAGGGATGACTACTCCTTGGAGAAGTTAGCGAGTGTATATCGGTGAGATAGTTAGGCGCATGGAATCCCACTTTCCATCATATCTGATCGAGACCCAAGGTTTACATCGAGATTTTGGAAGAAGTTGCATGAATCCTTGGGTACACAACTCCATTTCAGCACAGCTTTCCATCCTCAGACGGATGGGCAATCCGAAAGAGTAATCCAGGTAAACAATTGAACCAATTGAATTAGTACAAATATTGAACTAAAATGATAACAATAACATGAAATATATGTCAGGTCCTTGAGGATATGCTGAGGAGTTGTGTCATTGAGTTTGAGGGAAGTTGGGATAGATACCTCCCACTGGCAGAATTTGCATACAACAATAGCTACCAAGCTAGTATCCAAATGGCCCCGTATGAAGCGCTGTATGGGAGAAAATGTAGAACTCCAGTGTGCTGGACTGAATTGGGCGAAGACAAACTGGTAGGGCCAGACCTGGTGAAACAGGCTGAGGAGAAGGTGAAATCAATCAAAGCCAACTTAAAGGTTGCCTCAGACAGACAGAAATCTTATGCCGACCTGAAGAGGAAAGAAATAGAATATGGGGTTGGCGACAAAGTGTTCCTCAAGGTGTCACCATGGAAGAAAGTATTGAGGTTTGGAAGGAAAGGTAAGTTAAGCCCTAGGTTCATTGGCCCATATGAAGTCATTGAACGTGTGGGTCCAGTAGCCTATAGGCTAGCTTTACCACCAGAGCTGGACAAGATCCACAATGTGTTCCACGTGTCTATGCTCAGAAGATACCGCTCAGATCCTTCACATGTCATCTCCAGAGAAGAAATTGAAATACAGCCAGATTTGACATACGAAGAATAACCTCTACGGATCTTGGCTCGAGAAGTGAAAGAGTCGAGAAACAAGCAAATTCCATTGGTGAAAGTGCTTTGGAGGCACCACAACACCGAGGAGGCAACTTGGGAAAGTGAAGAGACGATGAGGCAACAGTTCCCTCAACTGTTTGCATCAGGTAAATTTCGAGGACGAAATTTAAATTAGAGGGGAAGAGTTGTAACACCCTCCCTGTACCAACTCCGTACATTCTCTTTATTCGGTGTCGGTCCGGACAGCTAGAACGTCCGGAAAAGTATTTAAACTAAAGTCAGGAATCATAATTAACCCAAATATTAATAAGAAAAATTTAGTAAAAATTTTAGAAATAAAATACAACCAAGTTAAACGAGCCAGTGCCCTAGCGATGGGTAACCAGAGGGAAGTTGCGGTTCTCGCAACGAGGAGCCCTAGACCCGGGGGAAAAATTATAAAATAATTTTTGGGACTCCAAAAAAGGGTTATTGAGGTTCCCATGGCATTAGAATGCCAAGAAAATATCTAGAAAAGTTTTTCAATCGGTACAGACAATTTTGACCCGTTAAGCCAAACGGAGGGCATTTTGGTCATTTTGCCTTCAGAGGTGATTTTTGGCCGACTTGTCCAGTTGAGTAAATAATTAATATGACATAAAATATGAATAAACATTACTAGAAATTAAATTGAAAATGAGTAGTGGAGGAAAGAAAAGAAAATGAGAAAAAAGGGTTATTTATGACATCATGGTGATGTCATTAAGAAAATTTTAACCAATCACAATTAAGTACCATTTGACTAACTATTAAAAGACATGAAAGAAGACCAAAATAAGAAAAAAATTGTAGCAGCCATCCTTCCCTAAAAAGCCAGCCGAAACCCTCTCCCCATCTCCCTCCATTAATTTGCAACAAAAGCTTCATTTTCCTCTTCATCTCACCCTAAAACCCTAGAGACCTTTCACTAAAATTTGTCCTAGCACCTTGCTAAACCTTTTGGCAGCCAAGAGAGAGAAAAAAAGTGAAGTTTGGGGCTTCGGAAATTCTGCCACTTAAAGGTTAGTGCAACTATAAACCATAAACTCTTAAATTTCATGATTTTGGACTTGAAATTTAGTAAGACTTGTAATTTAAATGAACAAAAGCCTATGTGTATGAGCTCTTGAATTTTGGCTGCCCTAGAAAAGGAATATGTAGGAGTGTTTTTGATGAGCTTGAAGTGAAATAGAAACCATGTTTGAAGTTATAAACATATGAGTAATGCATTAGTAGCTAACCAAGGTAAATGGCATAAATCATGAAATTGAATTAGGGTTTAGGAAAGGTGAAAATGTGACTTGGCTTAGGAAATTGTTAGAGAACTTTTTAATGGTCAATTAGTGACTATTTTAGGTAAGTTGAGCACAATTTGGACTGAAAAATAGGATTGCAAAGAGAAGGAGTAAGCTGCCCTAGGACAGCAGCAATGGACTGAGATTTTAGTCCAATTACACAGCCATAACTTTGTCTGTGTTGGTCCAATTGGTGTTTGGCCAATTGGACATGAAACTAGGCTTATAATGGCACATTTTTGCTGAAGAAACCATGCCCAAAAGACCAAAGCAAGAGGACCAAAACTTGGCCCCAATCCGGACACCCTGCAACTGATTCTGCAGAATTGACCAAATGAACAGTAACTGTTCATTTGGCCATAACTCACTGTAGATTTGGTCAATTGACCTGAAATTTTTACAGCAACAAGGTAAGACATAGACAAACAACTTTCATGAAGGAACCTACCCCAAATTATGGCCAGAACCTAACCCAAATGGCAGTGTAAGTCACTGTTCATGTTACTGTAGATATGGTAATTTCTGCATAATGGGAATCCGACCAGCTGTGGTTTTTGGACCATATCTTGAGTTACAAAACTCCAAATGGAGTGATTCAAAATAGGAAATTCAACTAGACAAAATAAGGAACAACTTTCATGTTTGACATTTCTTCAAATTCTCACAGCAACAGTGTCCAATGGAACAGTGAAGTTGACTCACAAAAACTGAAAATTCTGCTTGTGTTGGTTTAAACTTTGAAATGGTATAAATGCTTAATGCCAACAAGTTTGGAATGCCAAATGTGGTATGTTGGGAGTGCCAAAGTCAATGTACATATTTTTATTCTAAAAGTCAACATTTTTGTTGACCAATAAGATGAATAGTGACACTAAAAATTTGAAATTCACAAATTGAAGAATTTAAAAGTTTCAAATGCCCTAGTATACCTAACAAGATTGGTTTGGATAGTTTGGCATGCCAATAGGGTTCGATTAGCGATCGCACATGGCAATATGCCATTCTGTGATTTCATGGCTTGTAGCCATTCGACATTGTATTGAGACTTGGCCTTGTGCACGATATTATTCTGACTTGTTAGCGCTACATTGCACACCGGGAGATGCATATGTGACCGATGGTGTGACGGCCCGAGGTACTAGGTACCCAGTGCCAGTTTACCCGTTATCCAGTCTAGTCGTCTAGTGTAGGTTTACTTGGAGCAACCAAATGAATAAAAGTGAACAACGTTAACGAAATAATGGATATACCAATACCAAACAAAGAAAGCATACACATTCTTTACACATTCATTTTCTTGCTATTTTTTTCTATTATATTATTGCACCACTAAGCATTATTGCTTAGCGCATTGCTTTTGCCACGCGTAGGTACTGGAGATCCCGATCGTGAGCCTAGTAGACCACAGACTGGGTGAGTCCATCCTGCAGTTCTGCACAGTGTCCGTGTCACCTCATCACCTGCAGTGCATTGGTAGGACATTAGATGTCATTTTGTCATTTTGTAATTAAATATTTGTTTTCTCATATGTATTTGGGATTTATGTAATGTATTTTGAGGTTCATGTAAATAATAAAGATTTATTGTTATGTATGGAAATAATTTGAGTATTTAATTGTTGTTTATATATGAGAACCCTGAGAAATGGATTTTTGAGAAATGAAAAGGTTGTTGAGACCTGAAATTGAAAAAAATGTTAAAATCTTGATATTGAGCTTTGTGATGATATTGAAGTTGAGAATGAATGAATTTATTCATTGGAAGTGTTTTTAACAGGTTCCGAAGAACTGTTTTCTCCATTTTTAGCCGGTACTCTGCCGGATTTTCTTTAAAATTTACGGAACCTCAAATAAATTATGATTTTAATAAATGACTTAAATGAGTTATATTTTACAAGTTATACTCAAAAGCATGATATAAATTAATTAAGGAATATTAGAGTGTGCCGGTACACCGTGTGGCATTACTTACTCGGGTATACTGTACACGGGTAAGGGGTGTCACAAGGTGAACAACCGGAAAAAGATCAAAAGCAGATATCATGGCTGGGATTGTTGCCGGAGCAGCTAGAACAGGAAAGTAATAAGCAGGATGAGAAAATGAAATGCAGAAGAATGTCTCATTGAAGGTATATATATAGGGAAGGTCTGAGCATTTATTGCTAGCAGAAAATGAAGCGGACGCCTCGAAAACTGAAGGAATAAATGCTTTGACTGAATAAGCACAGACAAAGGAGAAGTCTCTGGAGCAGGAAAGATCGGGAGAGGTAGGCCCGGCATGAGAGATCGAAACAGGATCATATTAGAAAGATCGAAAGGGAGGGGAGATCGAAAAGTAAAGAGAATAAGACAACTTCCAATAACTGTCGTAATAATCAGGGCCGAGGTAGTTAAGGCGTTGCAGACGAGATCAAATCTCCACCGCACGCCTCATCTGCAGAATCTCCTACATTACTGACAGGTGCCAAAGTATGTCATGATAGTCCTGTACACCTCAATCTCCACCGTTGATCTTACTTATAAGGACAAGCTCGGAGCCCTTGGGTCAAAGAAGAACACGACAAGGCCAGCGCTTTTTATTCTCAGCCCTCGGATCACCCTTGCCAAGAAAATTTTGTGCCGTCAGAGAAAAAAAAAAGGACAAATATTCTGAAAAGGATCTCAGCCGTTCATTCTAATTCTCTTTAATTCCCAAGCATCAGATCATGTCCTTTAAAATCCTAACCTTCTGTCTCCCTCAAAGAAAATCCTGACCCTTTATTGGGACCACCCGGTCCTTATAAATACCTGCATGAAAACTGTTAAAAAAACGAAGAAAAGGGTGGTGACTATAGTGGAAAGGCTCTAAAACTTAATTCAGTTTTGCTACTCTGCTATTTTTAAGCTTTCAAAAATAGGAAAAACTTCAGAAACTAGTTTTCTAAAGTATTTTCTTTGAAGAAGTATTGAATACTGAAACTCTCCATTTTCAGTTCGTTCATTACTTTGTGATACCCTTTCTTAGTTCCAGTTCTGTTTTCATCACTTTTATATCCACTTTCATTTTCTGAGCTCAATCTCATTCACTGTCATTCCAGTTCGATTACATTCTAACTTGGTATTCTTCATTTCAAGGCAAACATTAGTGCCCAGATTATTAGCATGCAACTCTGCAACATTCGTGACTCCATAGTTAGTTCAATAGGTTCAACTTCCTACAGGTGAGTGTCTGAACCGTTGCCCTATTCAATGTTTGTCTTTATTTTCTTTTTTTTTATGCTCGCAATTTTCATTAAAGTTTGCCTTATGTTAGAAGGTCCCACGTAGGTGGTTATTCTCTTGAGTTTATCTTTTGATACACCAGTTCATGTTATTTATTTGTTCCTGGTCTTTTATTATTTCTTAATGTAAGTGTTCTGGTTACGGGTAGCGTGTAGGTAGTTTGATAAAATGTTGGTAACTGTATCTTAACATAAAAGTTTCTTTAAATAAAAGTTCAGATAATAAATCAGAGAAAATTATAAAGATGAGCCACTAGACTAGCTCAAGAAGGTGACTGGGTAAGGTGGGGAGTCGAAGTAAAATCGAATAGAGCAAATATGGTTTACCGAAAGGTACTGGTAAGGCGACCACATAGGAGATCAGTAAAAATTAAGTCTGGTTTCCCCTATCTAGTCACAAGATACCGATGAGTTAAAAGAAGCTTAATCCGGGTTCCCATTGTCTTCGGATGCCAGAACCCTTAGCCTAAGGTCCTTGCGCGATACGAACATAATTAAAGTTCAAGAGGTCGGGGGAGAGTTCTTACCTGATCCTCATCCAAACCAAATAGGAGATCGGAGAAGAGTTCTTATCCGAGATCCTTTATCAAAACTCTAAAATTGCATATTAAAAGAGATCGGAGGAGAGTTCTTATCCGATTCTCAACCAAAATTTTAATAAATATTTAAAGAGATTAGAGGAGAGTTCTTATCCGATTCTCAATTAAAAGTTTTAATAAATATTAAAGAGATCGGAGGAGAGTTCTTATCCGATTCTCAATTAAGAGTTTTAATAAATATTAAAAGAGATTAGAGGAGAGTTCTTATCCGTTCTTCAATCAAAACTTTTAATAATCATTTCAAGAGATCGGAGGAGAGTTCTTATCCGATTCTTAACCAAAATTTTAACAAATATTAAGAGATCGGAGGAGAGTTCTTATCCGAGATCCATCATTAAAACTTTACATAGAGTATCCCCAGAGATCGGAAAAGCTTTTACCCGGATTTTCTCAAATTCAAGCTAAGATAGCACAATACGCAAAGTAACCCCCTAAATAAAACTGATACGCAACACCAACTCACTAAGGGTCGTCTCATTTATTTATGTATCTGGGTAACCCGAATTAGTGAAAAATCAAATATTCCCTTTTTATCAAAGGGATTAACATCTTCATTCTAACCCCCCTAACCATCGATTTTAATTTATAAAGAGCGTAAGGTTAAATCTGCTCACCCTCATTGAGGGACGAGGTGGGGTGCCTAACACCTTCCCCACTCGTTTACGGACCCCAAACCTAGAATCTCTGTTTTTGAAGTGGTTTCATTTTAATTTATTTTCACAAATGGTTTTCTTTAATTTCCCTCAAAATTAAAGTGGCGACTCCTCACTCTTTTCCACTTCAGTGAGTGTTCGTCCAGGCAACCGCAAAACACCTTATGTAACACCCCTAAGTTCGGTAGTGCGTTCTACTGCTCCAGTGACCAGTGTTGTCCGGACAGCTAGGATGCCTAGAACCATACTTCGATATGAGTGAGGAGACATAAAATAATGAAATACAAGAAAAGAAAGTACAAGAAAAACAAAGGAAAAATAATAGCAAAGAAATGTAACCAAGTTAAGCGAGCCGAGAAACCTAGCGTTGGTGCCAGCCAGGAAGTCACGGCGTGGACCGTTGACCTCGGATCATGGAACGGAAAACATTTTAGGACATAAATAGACCCTTATTGAAGTATAAATCTCATTAGAAAGATTAAAGAAAAATTAAATAATTAGTACAAAGAAAAGTGAGAAATCGAAAAAGCAGACAAAACCGTATCTTGAAAAATCGGAATGCCACGACAGGGCAATATGGTCATTTGACATCCCGAAGTGTCTTTTGACCTAAATATCCATTAAAAATAAATAATATTACACTTAAAAAAATGAAATGAAAAATTAATTTGGTGGTACCTAAAGTAAATAGTAGAAATTAAAGGTTAAATGTGGAATAAGTGGGAATTTAGCTTATTATATGATTAAGTGACTATGTGGACCACTAAGGGGATTAATTAAATACATAGTGGGACATGTGTACACTTAAAATGCAGATGAATAATCCATCTTCCTCATTTGCATTCAACATTGCCGAATTGAAGAACCAAATAGAAACTCCATGGGCGTTTGCATGAAAGCTTCATCCACTCCCTCTTTTCATCTCTAAATACTTAGGTTCCTTCATGAAAAATGGTCTACACATCACAAGGAAGATATTGATACCAATTTTGAGAAGTTTGGTGAAGGTTTAGCAAGTTACAATTAAAGGTAAGTTTGCATTTTTGAGAATTTCTTTGTTAAAGTTTATGTTCATGTTATAGGTGTTGGTTTGGTGAAGGAAAATTTTGAGTTTGAAGGGTTATTGTTGTTTTCATTTTGGACAGCCATGAGTCACGTTTTTAATGAGATATTTGTGCATATAATTGATGAGAAATGGTGTTGATCATGATGAATTAGTAACCTAGTGAATTATTTCATGTTTATATGGTGATTTATGCACTTGGATGGGATTTGGTAAATTGGATGGCACTTTGATGTTGAAGAATGGTTTGCGGCAGCTTGGGGACACTTGAGTAATGGTATATATTGAAGGAAGTGTGGGCAGAATATTGACCTAGAAGGTTGATGAGATGTATGTAGATTGATATTGTAAAGTGTATGTAAAATTTGTAATGGTTAGGTGTGTTTGTAATGGTAATTAGAAATTGTAATTGTGAATGATATTTGGTGTGTTAAGGGTGATTGGAATCTGCCCAAAATAATGCTAATGTAATGTAGAAAATGCTTTTGGTAATGTGCCAAAACAGTTTGGTAGGTAAGTAAACAAATGGCAAAGGTAAGTGTGTGTTTGAAGTTGGGGTGTGAAATGCATATTGAGGGCAGTGTATATTTTAGCATATAACCTTGAATGTGTAACCTCAATTGGTATGAGACCAATTTGAGGTGAAACTAGGCACAAAATGTGCCAACTTTCATTGAGAAACCATACCAAAATTCTGCTTGCAAGGTGACCTAAGAAAATGACCAATTCGGATTAGGTGCAATTAGGACCTGAAAAATGACCAATTGGGCAGCAGTGAGTGTTTAGGCCATAACTCACTCAAACCAGGTCCAATTGACCTGAAATTTTGACCAAGAATAGTTAAGACCCATACCTACAAGTCTTATGAAGACACCAAAGCCCAGAAATGACCATAAGCAAGTCAAACAACTTGCACAAGTTCGGGTCCAAAAACTGGCCGAACCAGAGTTGACCAAATTGACCAAAAATTGACCTAATTGGTACCATTTGACCAGCAGTAGTGTAATGACCATAACTTGGTCTACTTAACTCGGATTGACCTGAAATTTTGCAACGCGTGAAATAAGACCTAGATCTACAAGTTTGTAGTTTCGACCGAGACCTGAAAACCGAGGGAACTAGATCGTCCGGTTAGGTCAAACCAGTGTCTCGGAATCCAGCAATTTGCATTAAAATGCACTAAGCAAGGAAATGACTTTGGTAAAACATACCAAACCTAAAACCTTATCGAATGTGACATATTAACGATACTAAAACCTAATGTACCTAAAACGCAACGAGGGTCGGTATATTAGGTGATTAAGTGAAAAATTGAGTTCAGTGCATTATTTACCAAACATTATCGTTAGAGACAATTTAATTTAAACACTTCAAATTGTGTTTCTCGATTACTAAAGACTCAGAAAAGAGAAGGAAACATCGAGTCAGTCATCAGAGGTTTGTGCACAACAACTATTTCTTTTGAATTATTTTCAATTGAAATAAATATTGACTATTTGTATATTATTGTTTTAAATTGTGTAAATGAGTTTGATGGACACTTATTGATTTAGAAATATTGTGAATGATTTGAAACTGTGAAAAATTGTTTGAATGACATTGATGGATACTTATTGATTAAAAAGCATTGTAAATGGTTTGAAATTGTGGGAAAGTTAGTTTAGTGTGATTTGTGAAAATCGAAGTTAATTATGAATTGTGTTGCCATTTTGTGAATGAAATTATGACTTTGGAAATTTATTGGATTCTCACGAATCATTTGAATAAAATGTTTGGAATTGATTTTGTGTTCACACTTAGCATGACAGTATCGTATCATTCCTTCTCCAATTATGGGGTTGTGATCGTTTATTTTCCTTCTCCATTTATGGAGTCGTGATCGTTTATTTTTCCCTCTCTGGTTTACCAGTTGAGGTGATCGGATGAGTACTCATTCTATAGCTAGCTCCCCTTCCTCATTGATTTTGATTAGTGAGGTTGTGATTGCTTTGTCGTGGTGTACAACGCGGCATTGATCGGAAATTTGTGTCATGGCTTAAATTGTGAATGAATTGGCAACACTGTATTCTTAAATTATTCGACTAAATTGCATTATTATGTATTGTGAGATTGTGAAATTGATTTAAACTCTCATTGACATATACTTTTGAATTCAAACATGATCTGACTTATGGAAAATTATTGTGATATTGACAAATGGAGTTTAAATTCTTGTTGACATTTATTGTCTTGAATTTAACTATGATTTTAAGTATCCACTATTTACATGACTTATGAATTGTGATTTAAATTGTATTTGGTTAATGTTGTGCACCACTGAGACATTGTCTCGTGATAGCTTTTAATGTAGAGAGCATATACCTCCAATGAGAGATTTTTTAGTATAACGAGTATACCAATATTTTGCATTTTGTAATGTATGAGTATGTACATATTGTTTTTGGTTTTGGCGATTGTAAATTCAAATTGTACCTTGAAGTTGTAAAATAATTTTTGACTTGTAAATATTATATTTCCTTATCTCGGACTTTGAAAAATTTCTATGGAATTGAGTTGATAAATTGTTGTGTTGATAAATGTATTGGAGTTGAGATTTGGAAAATTATAGAAGTGCTTTTTTTGTCCAAAATACAGATGGCACTCTGCCAAAATTTTCTGAAATTCCAAATAAACCAAATGAGTTAGTGGATTCACTTGATTCACCAAAGTTTTTAACACTGTAAATAGTGCTCACCGAAGTAAGAAAAGTTTTTAAAATCCCTTGTAGTGTATTTAATGGGTTATCAGTAGACGGAGTTGGTAATTCATTAGGTATACTACGGGATCATGTTATGCCTTACAGAGGGGTAGGGTGTGACACCTTATGACAGCTTGGTGACTCTGCTGGGGAATCAACATCCTTTCCACTTTAACCCCGGTACAGAGGTCCAAAGGCAGATTTAATTTTATGCTCAAACCATAGTTAGGTGGGCTTAATTTACAAAATTCCATATGTTAATTATTGTTATTTTTGCTAACTGTTTTGCTTGTCTTGATTGTCTTATCTCCTACAGTGCTCTTCGTCTAAAAAAAAAAAGGAAAAACTCCCCCATACTGGGAAGAGGTAAAGGTGTCCCTTCACACACTGAACACTCACGCAATGTCCTCACACACTCTAGCCCTATACCCGGGCTTTCTTACCCTTTTAGGAAAATAGGAGGGAGTCATGTAGTGGTACCCGTGGGTTTTACCCCGTTAGTATCCGTGAAGGCTTATGCTCAGATTGAAACTCGTTCTATTTACTGTGATACCCGTGGAACTCTCCCGTTAGTATCATGGTGGTAGAATGGGGCTCTGTTGTTTACAGTGGGGGCAATTTGGGAACCTGTGGCTTTTTAGAAATTTATACCTTGAGCTAAACCATCATAATAGCTGAAAGCTGTAGCAAACACCTCATAAGATAGAACTATCAAATTAGGTAACACCTACCCGGCGCCAGGACTCTCCTTATTTTAGGACAAAAAGGGACATACTTGCTCTCGCCCTATTTTGTTTGTATTTTCTTATGTTCTTATTTTTAAGGGTAATCTCGGATTATACTGTTAGTAGGACCTACACACTTTCCTACTTTGATAAATGTGTAGGTGTTACCCTGCCAACAATATAATTCAAAATTACCTAAATTCGTCCTGCTAACAAATTTCCCTGCAGGCATCACCGAATTAAGGTCTGTAAAAGAATAAGCATCATTTTAACATGGCATCCTCGAGTCAGTCAGCAGAAGAAATTCCTAGACCGAAATAGCATGCTAAACCGTGGTCCGAATCGCCTCAGGGTTCAGTACCTCCACGAAGTGATGTCATCAGGGCAGATGCCAACTTGTTACCCCCGTTGGATCTGAGCAAAGTCAAAGTCAAAAGCACCTGCCTCGAAGGTTTATCCAGTAGTTAGAGGTTGCTTCCCAACCACGTTAAGGCGTAATTTGAGGGAAAATATGGAAGGATTGTGACCTTGATACGAGTCAAAGTTCAAGTTCCGGTATTAAAGGCCATGCTGTCGGTTTGGAATTCCAAGTATGGGGTATTCTTCTTCAATGATATCGACACTACCCCCATTATGGAAGAATATCAGGCATTGCTAGAAATTCCTTATGCCGTGCAGAATCGGATCTACCTACACCTTGAGCATAGGCAGACCTAGAAATGGTTTGCACATATGTTAGGAATTCCCCCAGAAGAAGCAAAGGCAAGAGAAACGGTCAAAGGAAACACGCATGGATGGTATTGGACTTACCTCAAGAAGTGGTTAGATCAATACATCCATAATGAACAATGGAAGCAAGCATAATTAGCACTTGCTTTGGGGATTTATGGCTTGATATTGTTCCCTGGGCCTCCAAGAATTATAACCTGCAATGTTGTGGAGATATTCTGGGCAATAGAAAAGCAGAAGGTCAACCCGATACCGGAAATTCTTGCAGAGACTTTATTAACCCTTACTTACTGTCGACAACAAAGCAAGGGGTCCATCAAGTGTTGTTCTCAGTTGTTACACCTCTGTATCATCAGTCACATGTTCCCTATAGAGACAAAGGGGTTAACTTGGTATCTTGACCAACCTCTTATCGAAAAGATGACCAGATTAGCAATCAGCCCAAAGGATGAGCTAAAGTAGCAAGAACAGATTTTGAGTTTCAACAGCCATGACTACTGTTGGAAGAAATTGTGGACGTTGGGTCAACCCATTTTGTTCAGTACAGGGAGTAATTGTTCAGTGTCTCTAATTAGAGTGACCGGACACACAAATTATGTGACACCCCTTACCCGTCTACAGTATATCCGAGTAAGATATGTCATACAGTGTACCAGAACACTCTATTTTATCTCAATCATTTTTATTCTTCCTTAATTTATTTTTATCATAGTTTTGAATATAATTTGTGAAATATAATTCATTTAAGTCATTTATTGAAATTATAATTTATTTGAGGTTCCGAAGATTTTATAGAAAATCCGGCAAAGTACCCACTAAAAATGGAGAAAACAGTTCTTCGGAACCTGTGAAAAACACTTCCAATAATCATTTCCAATCATTCTCAAACTCCAATAATCATCACAATCTCAATATTTTTTTTTCAACAACATTTCCATTCCTCAATCATTCATCTTATATGATAATCATGTAAAAGACATAAATAAATATTCACTTTTTCATTCATAAACACAATTTCCACTATTTACATTAATACCAAAATACATGCCACAAATCTCAATTACACATGAGAAAATAAAAGTTAGTTACAAAATACCAAAATGAAACCTAGTGTCCTACCAATGCACTGAAGATGTTGAGGTGATACGGACACTATGCAGAGCTGCAGAAGGTCTCACCCAGTCTGTGGCCTACTGGGCTCTCGGTCAGTATCTCCAGAACCTACGCATGGCAAAAGCAACACACTAAGCAATAATGCTTAGTGGTGCCAATAATAAAATAAAAAGAAATAGCAAAAAATAAATATGCAGTGAATGTATCGATGTCTCATTGCAAATAAATTTTCGTTGAGTATTTGTAGTCTTACTTATTTTGTACTTTTTATATTCATTATTCATTAAATTTATCCACTTTCATTTTCGATTGCCCAAGTTACCTATACTGGACGACTGGACTGGATAAGTGGGTAAATTGACACTGGGTATCAAGTACCTCGGGCCGTCACACCATCGGTCACATATGTATCTCTCGGTGTGCAACAGAACAGTTAATAAGCTGTAATAACATTAGGCACAAGGCCAAGTCTCAACACAATGTCAGAATGGCTAAAAGCCATGAAATCACAAAATGGCATAATGCCATGTGCAGTACTGCTAACTGAACCCTATTGGCATGCCAAGCTATCCAAACCAATCTTGTTAGGTATACTAGGGCATTTCACACTTTTAAGTTTCACAATTTTTGGAATTTAAGTTTTAGTTTTACTATTCCATTCATTGGTTAACAAAAATGTTGACTTTTGCATAGGTAATAGGTACATTGGTTTTAATCTCATCAACATACCACATTTTGTATTCAAAATTTGTTGGTATTGGTTGCCAATACCATTTCTAAGCTTAATGTTAGTTGGGCAGAATTTTCAGTTTTTATGCCTTGTCTTTACTGTTCCATTGGTCAATTTTGTAGTGAAAATTTGGCAAAATGATCAACATGAAAGTTGTTCCTTATTTTGTCTAGTTGAATTTTCTTTTTTGAATCACTCCATTTGGAGTTTTTTAGCTCAAGTTATGGTCTAAAAACCACAACTGGCCGGATTGAAATTTTTTTGAACTGACCATATCTATAGTGCAGTGAATAGTGACTTCAACTCACTTGTTGGATAGGTTCTGGTCATAATTTGGGTTAGGTTTCTTCATGAAAATTGTTGGTCTATATCTCAGCTTGTTGTGAGTAAAAGTTCAGGTCAATTGTACTATTCTACACTGAGTTATGGCCAAATGAACAATCACTGTTCATTTGATCATTCTACAGAAAAAGACTGCAGGTCACCCGGATTGGGGCAAGCTTTTGGTCCACTTAATTTGGTTTTATGGGAATGGTTTCTTCACCAAAGTTGTGCCATTATGTGTCTAGTTTCATGTACAATTGGCCAAACACCAATTGAACCTCTACCATTCAAGTTATGCATGCCCAAACCTGCTGGACTCATGTCCAATTCTGCAGGTCACCAAGGGCAGCCACACTAAACCTAAATCCCATCGCTAAACACACTTCATTTCTTGTTCACCAATAACCAAATGGTCAGTAATTTACCATTAAAACTTTAGTTTATGTCCATTTTCATCCACCACCAAAATTAAATTTCAAAACCCTAACCCTAATTGAGCAAGCCTCCAATTCATGCATCTTACTCCTAATTTGCTATACTAATCATCTAATTTATAAGAGGGGCAGCCAATATGTCACTTTAAACCAAAGAATTCTCCTAACTCTAACTCATGTCAAGGCTGCCAAAATTTCATGGAACATAACCATGCCTCATTAATTCAATTTTTATCAAATTTTCAACTTAACTTAGCTCAAATTCATGATTAGAAAGATGTAAAAGCAAAGAATATGGCACTAACCTCTTTGGTGATTTTCTAAGCTTGTTCACATCTCACTTTCTTCCTCTTTCTCTTCTTCTAATTGCTGCCCAAGTCTTGCTCTAGTGGTAAGGTAAATTTTTAGTGAAGGGAGGACAAGGTTTTGAGGTGGTTTGGTAGAGAATTGGAAGCTTGGGTGGAGTTTTTAATGGTGGAAGGGTGTAGAAAGTGAGTGACGCTGGAAGAAGGAAGAAGAAGCAGATTGTTTCTTCAATTTTTCTGTCCATTTTACTCATTTTAAATGGTTTATGGACATGTGTCACAATGTGATTGGGTGAGAGTGCTTAGTGACATAAGCATGAGGTGAAAATTGCAATTTTAATTCTTTTTCTTTTCTTTTCTTTGCTACTCATTTTCAATGTAATTTTTAGTAATATTTTATGTCATAATAATTATTTACTTAACTAGACAAGTAGGCCAAAAATCACCTCTGAAGGCAAAATGACCAAAATGCCCTCCGTTTGGCTTAATGGGCCAAAATTGTCTGTACCGATTGAAAAATTTTTCTAAGCATTTCCATGGCATTCTAATGCCATAGAAACCTCAATGACCCTTCTCTGGAGTCTCAAAATTATTTTATCAATTTTTCCCCAAGTCTAGGGCTCCTAGTTGCGAGAACCGCAACTTCCCACTAGGTTACCCATCGCTAGGGCATCGGCTCATTTAACTTGATTGTATTTTATTTCTAAAATTTTTTCTAAATTTTTCTTATTAATATTTGAGTTAATTATGGTTCCTCACTTTAGTTTAAATATTTTTCCGGATGTTCTAACTGTCCGGACAGACACCGATCACCGGAACAGTATAATGTATGGAATTTCTATAGGGAGGGTGTTACAAATTACATCCTAGCGTTAGTAATGAGATAGTTTGGTTGAACCCAGTTCGCAATCAGTATTGAAAAATGCCACCAAGGTCATTTCTATCATGAGCTCGATAATGAAGAAGAATTGAAAGTATCTTGCAAATCCTGGGAAAACATCACTATGATGGAAAGGTCGCTTAAAGGTCCGAGTGTCACGCGCGATTATCTTAAATGGAGGGCTGGCAGGGATCAAGGACACTCAACTACAGATCCAACTAAATTCGAAGACAGTGACCCCCGTCAAAACATCCTTTCAGAAGAAGCTAGCGCTCGTTTGGCCGACTTTCTACAAAAGGCAAATATCAAAAACTCGCAACTACAAGAGCACATAAAATAGCTAGAGGACCAACAGCAAAACCTCAAAAGAAAAGTAAGAAGGCTCAGGGAAGATGCAAGGACCGAAAAGATAAGGTTTGAAGAGCAAGAAACACGATGGGAAAGGGAAAAGAGCTCTCTCCAAGCTACAATAAAAGAAGCAGAAGTACAGAATGGCAAGCTTCAAGCGAAAATGAAATACTAAGAGATACTCATGGAGGAGTATAAACAAGAAAGCAAAAAGAAGAAGCTTGAGCTGAAGGGGCAAGCACAGCTTATCGATGATATCGTGAGAGAATGTGCTAAAGAAAGGAAAGAAAAAGAAAGACAAGCCACTCTCTATCAAGAGCTAAAAGAAAATGTTGACCAGCTGGAGAGAATGATAGCACAAGGGAAACAAGAACTATTACCTGAATCCGAATATGCCCTAAGGATATTCAACCCCGCCAGACAAGAAGAAAGGCTTTATGAATATCTTAGGAAATGCCATTACATTATAAAGAACCTCCCTGAGCCTAGACCGATGTAAAGAATGCCGTATGCGAATTATTCAATTAATGAAACGATTTTTGGGCCACTGTTTAGCAAAATTGTGAATGAATAGTATGACTCCCGTAGGAACCCCCTCGCTAGGATTATGCGAAAAATTGGATGCATCATATGGACAGGTATCATGGATGCGCATTCAATCCAATCATTCACCGTCGGACTATCGAATGATGCCATGATAAAATTGATGCAATTATTCTTCTTGGCTCTCAGATGCCACCGTATCCTTTGTCCAAACCAGGACCCTTTTAATTTTTAACAAAATTCAAAATTCACTAAAAATTTCCTTTCCAACAGCAAAACCTCAAAAGAAAAGTAAGAAGGCTCAGGGAAGATGCAAGGACCGAAAAGATAAGGTTTGAAGAGCAAGAAACACGATGGGAAAGGGAAAAGAGCTCTCTCCAAGCTACAATAAAAGAAGCAGAAGTACAGAATGGCAAGCTTCAAGCGAAAATGAAATACTAAGAGATACTCATGGAGGAGTATAAACAAGAAAGCAAAAAGAAGAAGCTTGAGCTGAAGGGGCAAGCACAGCTTATCGATGATATCGTGAGAGAATGTGCTAAAGAAAGGAAAGAAAAAGAAAGACAAGCCACTCTCTATCAAGAGCTAAAAGAAAATGTTGACCAGCTGGAGAGAATGATAGCACAAGGGAAACAAGAACTATTACCTGAATCCGAATATGCCCTGAGGATATTCAACCCCGCCAGACAAGAAGAAAGGCTTTATGAATATCTTAGGAAATGCCATTACATTATAAAGAACCTCCCTGAGCCTAGACCGATGTAAAGAATGCCATGTACGAATTATTCAATTAATGAAACGATTTTTGGGCCACTGTTTAGCAAAATTGTGAATGAATAGTATGACTCCCGTAGGAACCCCCTCGCTAGGATTATGCGAAAAATTGGATGCATCATATGGACAGGTATCATGGATGCGCATTCAATCCAGTCATTCACCGTCGGACTATCGAATGATGCCATGATAAAATTGATGCAATTATTCTTCTTGGCTCTCAGATGCCACCGTATCCTTTGTCCAAACCAGGACCCTTTTAATTTTTAACAAAATTCAAAATTCACTAAAAATTTCCTTTTTACTCCCTGCAGAAAATCAACATTGCTTCAAATAAAGCAAGCCTGACCAGACACACAGTTCAACCCAGACGAGTGTACTTAACAAGGTCACAAACAAAAAGGCTAATGGAAGACTAAGAACAAGTCCAGAACCTATAAGGACAAGTTTCTGAACTAAAAGACCAGGTCTCAGAGCTCATGAGACTAGTGTGAGAGATGTCCCATAATAAGCCTGCTTCAGAGCCTAATTTACCACTACCTCCCCCACCTCCTACAACGGTTGATTCTCATCATGCTTCAACCTCTTTCACTTTTCAACCACCTATCCCGGATCCGACAATCACCGTCAATCCGGCTCCCCTGAATAATGATCCACCTTTCTCCCATTACCCGACTGTCCTAAATGCAGAGCCATACCTTTCAATCCTAATCCCTCCGGTTCATTTCGCCCCTCATTTCCCAGCTGGGGGAGTATTTCATGCAGTAGGGGGAGGAGATAAGACAAGAGAAAATGAGAAGCTATCTACTCTAGAAGAGAGATTAAGAGCAATAGAGGGACTGAACATCTATGGTCCAGTCGATGTGGCGTTACTGAGATTGGTGCCTGATGTGGTGGTACCGCCTAAGTTTAAGGTCCCGGACTTCGACAAGTACACTGGGAACTCAGACCCCCGCATTCACTTGGCCACTTATGTTGCCAAAATGTCTGCCCTGACGAAAGACGATAGACTCTTGGTTCACTTCTTTCACGAGAGTCTCTCCGGGGCAAACCTAAGATGGTGTATTCAGTTGGACAGGAGCAAATTATGCTCCTGGAAGGATTTGGCTGACGCTTTCTTAAAACAATACAAGTTCAATTGTGACATGGCCCCCACAAGGAGAGACCTCCAAAACCTAGTGGAGAGAGACAGGGAAAGCTTCAAAGAATATGCCTAGAGGTGGAGAGAGAAAGCGGCAGAAGTATATCCTCCGATTACTGATAATGAGCTTTGCTCCCTGTTCATTGAGACATTAAAGGCTCCATACTTCAATCTGTTGATTGGAAACACTTCTAATAGTTTCTCGGACACCATCCAAGCTAGTGAAAGGATAGAAGCTAACTTAAGGATGGGACAATTACAGGAGTTGACTGAGAATCCTGTAAAGAAAACTGCCAGTTTTGGCAAGAAGAAAGAGGGTGATGTGAATTCTATCACCCGACAGAACACCCAATCTTCATTTCCTCTTAATAACTACCGGCCATATCCTCCCCCTCATGGCCAAACCATTGCAAACATTCCATCCCCTTTCCCAAATTATCCTCATCCACGCCCACAGTATCCACCACCGATAATAAGGACATGACTTATCCAGAAAGATTGTATTCATGTTTGTTCCCAAGTTATTTATATGAGATATAAATAAGATGGAATGGTGAGTCTCATGCCATATAACAAACATGATAGGCACTTATACATGATAAGTAGGTCGAACCAGTGACACTTATGACAAGCACATGGAGTTTACTCTTGTCAATGTTTTGTCATAAATCATATCAGTGCATATAATCTTTAGACCTGAGATAGCACAGTTATCTTGTATATAGGTAGTTTGAGTTTGATACTGCTTTCATACTTGTACTGTGTATGGGTATATGGGCATCTGTTGGCTCCTACTAGTTATATATGGAGGTAGGTGTTGATCAAGATGGAATCTATTCCTCTAAGTAAATAGAGATAAAATCCAATGTTCATTTAATTGTTCTTGATGTTTCAAGTTCCTGGCCAGGACAGATAGATTTATTCAGAAAAGAGTTTCTGATGAGAAAATCTTTTAATCAAGAACTGGAATTAAAAGAGAACATAATATTCATAGCAAATGGAGTTTGACATAAACCATGACTCGGCTTGAGTTGGGATTTTGTAACAGAGAGATTCTAGTGCATGGTAACATATGATTATAGGTTCATTTAAGGTAAACCTTATTACTAATTGGGTGGCCATGGCATGCTATGCTAGGTGTTAACCATGGTCTATGAGGTTCATAAAATGATTTAGAGAAATCATTTATGGTAAGAAAGAGTTCTGATGATATTAAGAGTTGATATCATTTCTCATTGCCAATTAGTGATGAGCCTAGTAAGTCACACACATACACAAGTTATCACCTAATTAAATATGATTTAATTAATTAATTAAAGAGTTTAATTGATTAATTAAATAGGTTTGGTTTGCAATTAGATTGCAAAGTCCCTAGCATGACTTGAAACCAAATCTAGATTATTGGATGTATAATATAAGTTAAATTTATATTTAAAGTGTTTAAATATGAATTTAATTAATGAGAAATTAATTAATAGAGGTTAATTAATTAATTTATATTTGATATAAATTAATTAGAAGAAGAAAAATAATTATTTTGGGTTGAGAACTCAAAATTAAGACACAGGGGCATTTTGGTCATTTCACAGTGTGACACGTGGCACCATGAGATGGTGACACATGGCATAACACATAAGCTTGCCAAATGTTTTTTAATCATGTAAGATGATTAAAATCAAGATTAAATATAGGTTTGACACTTGGCACAATGTGATTGGGTCACTTAAACCTAGAGCTAATCAAAAGGTGACATGTGGCTAGGGTTTAATGTGTTAACCTAGCTATTTAAGTGTGGTTATGAAAAGAAAACATAACCAGCAGCCTCTCCTCTCAATTGTCACGCCACTTTGAGCCTCTCCAGCTATTTCTCTTCATCTCTCATCAATTCAAAGAGATTAGCCATCAATCTCTTGAATTAAGAACACTAGAAATTGTTTCTAGTGTCCTGTTTACATCTCTAATCTCTTAAAAGGCAGAACTTGAATTTCTAATTAATAGAAAAGGCTTTAGAAGCTGTTCAAGGGCTGCCATAGGTGTTCTTGGTGTGGACAAGCTAGAGGGAAAACATCTGGTGTCTGAAGACGAATCTCAAAGGCGCAGACATTGCGACACATCAAGAGGTTAGTGTAATCGTTCTTGATTTAATCTAGGGTTCTAAAATTAATCTGATTAATTTTAAAATCTTAAATGGCAAATACAGATCCAAAAACATATTAAAAGAGTTTTAATATGTTGTTTATCATTGAAATCAAATAGATAAAAATAAATCTTGCATGGTGCATGTGACCTAGGTGAAAATTTTTGAATTCAATGGTATAATCTTGTGTTTTTCACGCCTGTTCCTTCAATTAGTATCAGAGCCACTATATTTGCCATTTAGATTGTTGATTATATAATTTAATTGTGTGTTTGATCATGAGATCAAGTGATCCATTGCTGGTTGGATCAAGAGGTGTGGCGGCACACATGGTGAAGCCACCATTGGTGGCGGCAACAATGGTTCCATGGGTGGTTCAAGGTTTGGCTTTTAATTCTGCAATTGTTGTATGATCTAAGGCCTATTCTTTGACTAATTAGAGTGTTTAATTAGTTGTTTTAATCACACAATTAAATTATGATTCAAATCAGAATTTTAAAAATTGTTTGAATGTGATTCAAATCTGAATTTTAAAAGTTGTTTGAATGTGATTCAAATCTGAATTTTTAAAGTTGTTTGAATCATATTTAAATCTGATTTTTTAAAATTGATTCAATAAAATTCAGATCTGATTTTTTAAAAAATATTTGAATGTGATTCAAATCTGATTTTTTAAACAATGTTTGAATGTGATTCAAATCTGAATTTTTGAAGTTGTTTGAATGTGATTCAAATCTGAATTTTTAAATTTGTTTGAATGAGATTCAAATCTGAATTTTTAAATTTATTTGAATCATATTCAAATATGGATTTTTAAGTTGAATATGAGATATTCAATTTAATTTAAGTATGTATGTTTTATTTAATTGTTAAATAGTGATATGCATGATGGATGATCATGGACTATAAAAGACCAATGTGATTGGATTTATTTCTTTTATGTTTCTTTGGGATTGTAAATTAATTAATTTATTTTAATTTATTTTGGGCATGTATTATTAAGTTTGTAATAATTTTTGGGTTGTAATTTCATTTATTTAAGTTCTTGTAAATTCGCCTTGGTATGCCAAGGATTACTTTGTAATATTGGATTGCAAGAAGTTCAAGGAGGTCAAGAGCATTGGTGGGACCAGTGGGAGGAATTCAAGATCAAGTGTTGATTATGTACTCCTTCAACAACTCTTGTAAAATGAATGAATGAAATGCACCTAGGAATGCCCTGATTCAATTCTTGGTGGCTCAGAATTGAATCCCTTAGAAAGTCCATGATCATACCATATTTACTGCTTATCCATGAATGCATGAGATGTATGGGAATGTATGCAATTATATGATATATGCATGCTAAATGGATAATGTGCAAAGTGAGACCTTAATAGTAATTAGGATGACCATAAAATCTTCCAAACAAATGATTAAGTTGGAAATGCTATAATTAAAGTAATTATAACATAGGCCCTCCATTGGGGCAATTATTTTAAGAAATTTTAAATAGTTGCATAAGATGCAATTAATTTAAGAGATTTTCTTAAGAATAATTGTTAAGCATGAGATGTTGTAAATATGTAAATGGTTTAGTGGCCAATATTAGATGTACCTGAGGACATTAAAATTATTTGCATAATTACCTGAGATTTTGAGCATGGCTCAATGGGATCAACTTAACTAATGCAAGATAAGTCAATAATGGATGTACCTGAGATTTTGAGCATTAGGGGCTAGGTAAAGGATTGAACCTCACATGAGATGTGATGGGCAAAGAGTTGCTCACTTATAGTTTATTGTAATTCCAATAATGGATGTACCTGAGGATGATCAATAGAATTATAAGAATTCAATCACCCACTAGAAATCCATCCAACTAGGATTTCCGTTTTCTACTTTGGAAGTGTGGGATTCGCTAAGTTAGTGGGAGGACCAATTTGATTAAAAGACCACAATCATTTTGGTTAATTACATGATACATTTACTAATTAATCTGGTTATTTTCTACAGTTAATTTTCTGATAAAAATGAGCACAAAACAACCACCACCATCCAATATCCTTGCAAGCATACTTGATCACAACAGGTTGACAGGACCTAATCTGTCTGATTGGCTAAGAAATTTGAAACTTGTCCTGAACCTTGAACATATAGGATATGTTCTAGATTCAAATGTTCCTGGTCCCTTATGTCCACAGGCCACACAAGAGGAACATGATACTTTGGACAAGTGGAAGGAGCATGATATGAGAGCTAAGTGTTACATGCTTGCTTCCATGAGTAATGAGTTACAGAAGCAACATGAGAACATGCAGAGTGCTAGTGAGATCCTCCTTCACCTACAAGAGTTGTATGGTGAGCACAGCAGGAATGCTAGGTATGAGATATCTAGATAGCTATTCCGTATGAGGATGTCTGAGGGACAGAATGTTGGGGATCATGTCCACAATATGATTTGGCTGATTGAGCAGTTGGAACATCTTGACTTCAACATGGATTTCCAACTACAAACGGATTTGATCCTTCAGTCCCTTCCTGAGTCTTTTGGGAATTTTGTGACAAATTTCCATATGACTAAACAGGAATGCACCTTAGCTGAATTACTCAACATGCTGGTTATTGCCCAAAAGAATATGCCAGGCAATAAAGGAAAAGAGGTAGCTTTGGTTGCATCTTCTTCTGCTGGAAAGTCCAACAAGAAGAAGGGCAATAAGAAAAAGAAACCTCAGATTCCTTGTCCTTCCAAGAAAATAGCTAAACAGAAAAGGAAGACCAAAGCTGACAAAGGCAAAGGAAAGTGTTTCCACTGCCAACAGGAAAGTGTTTCCATTGCCAGTAAGAAAGTGTTTCCACTAGCCAGAGTATAGCAATCTAAATGAATGCAATGCCATGGTAAAAACCAACTCAAGTTCAAAATATATTTGGCACTTAAGGTTATGTCATGTTGCAGAAGATAGGATTGCAAAATTGGAGAAAATGGGGATTCTATCCTCATTGGGCTCTGAGCCTACTCCAACTTGTGAATCTTGCCTTCAGGGCAAAATGACTACATCACCCTTTGTTGGACAAGGGCTAAGAGCTGAAAATATTTTGGAGCTAATACATAGTGATGTATGTGGTCCATTTAAAGAAATGGCTAGAAGGGGTTTTCATTATTTTATTACCTTTACTGATGATAACTCAAGGTTTGGGTATTTGTATTTGATGAAATACAAACATGAATCTTTTGAAAAGTTCAAAGAATTTAAATCTGAAGTAGAAAATCAAACAGGAAAGAATATTAAAGTTCTTCGATCAGATCATGGAGGTGAATATTTGAGTGCTGAATTTGATGAATACTTGAGAGAGCATGGCATTGTTTCTCAGCTGACTCCTCCAGGAACGCCACAGCTGAATGGTGTATCTGAAAGGAGAAATCGTACCCTATTGGATATGGTACGTAGTATGATGAGCTATACTGATATGCCAATCTTCTTTTGGGGATTTGCATTAGAATCAGCTTTGTATATTCTGAATAGGATTCCATCAAAATTAGTTTCTTCCACACCTTATGAGATATGGCATGGAAGAAAACCAAGTCTCAAGCATGTTAAGATTTGGGGCTGTCCAGCTTATATCAAAAAGCTGAACACTGATAAATTGGAGACCAAATCAGAAAAAGGCCGATTTGTTGGATATCCAAAAGATAGTTTTGGATATTATTTTTATTTGCCTACTTCACAAAAGGTTGTGATAAGTAGAGATGCCACATTTCTTGAACAACAGTTTGTTCAAGAAGGAGGCAAAGGAAGGCAAATAGAGTTAGAATTGGAGAATTCTGACCAACCGACAGATCAGATGGATATAGATCCATCTAGTCAACCAATACCCGTTGATGAAACATCTACAGCTGTTCCTCGTAGAACAACTAGGGTATCTCACCCACCAGTGAGATATGGTTTTCTTCATGAAGAAGAACAAGAGTTGTCTACTCATGAAGAAGTAGATCATGGAGATGATCCACTTACCTATGAAGAAGCTATATCAGATATAGACTCTTCAAAATGGATTGATGCTATGAAATCCGAGATTGATTCCATGTATAAGAATCAAGTTTGGGATCTTGTTGACCCACCTGAAGGTATTGTACCTATAGGGAACAAATGGGTTTTCAAGAAGAAAATTAGTTTTGATGGAAAGGTAGAGACCTATAAGGCAAGGATAGTAGCAAAAGGGTTTCGCCAAAGGCAAGGAATAGACTATGAGGAGACTTTCTCGCCTGTTGCCATGCTTAAATCAATTCGGATTTTATTAGCAATAGCTGCATACTATGATTATGAGATTTGGCAGATGGATGTCAAAACAACTTTTCTCAATGGATACATTGAAGAAAACATTTTCATGGAACAACCTAGGGGATTTGAATCCCAAGATGGTTCCAAGGTATGCAAGCTAAAGTGATCCATTTATGGGTTGAAACAAGCTTCGAGGAGTTGGAACATCCGTTTTGATGAAGCCATTAAATCTTTTGATTTTATCAAAAATGAGGATGAGCCATGTGTATATAAGAAGGTTAGTGACAGTGCTATCACTTTCCTTGTCTTATATGTGGATGACATCGTTGATGGGTAATGATACGGTATGTTGACGACTATAAATGTATGGTTGTCAAATACATTCTCCATGAAAGACTTAGTGGAGGCAACCTATATTCTTGGGATTCGCATCTATAGAGATAGAGCGAAAAGAATAATTGGTTTATCCCAAAGTCTATACTTGGAAAAGGTGTTAAAGAGGTTTAACATACTTGATTCCAAGAGAGGATTGTTACCAGTGAGACATGGTATCCATCTTTCTAAAGAGATGTCTCCAAAGACACCTGAAGAAAGAGATAAGATGGCCAGGATTCCATATGCTTCGGCTATTGGAAGTTTAATGTATGCAATGTTGTGTACTAGGCGGATATCGCATATCTTTATTAGTTTGACTAGCGGTATCAATCCAATCCAGTTTGGAACATCTGAATAAGCTGTCAAGAATATTCTTAAGTACTTGAGAAGAACTAAGGATTTATTCTTGATTTATGGAGTGGAGACTTGCAATTGGATGGTTATACGATTACGATTTCCAATCGATATCGATGATAGAAAGTCTACCTCTGGATATGTGTTCATTTGTAATGGAGGTGCGATCGGTTGGAAGAGTTCCAAGCGAGCACGCATTGCAGATTCCACTACGAGGTCGAGTATATTCTTGCATCGAGATCTTTGCAAAGGAAGTCGTTTGGATAAAGAAGTTCGTTCTGAGAACTTACGGTAGTTCCTTCCATTGAGTCGCGGTTCCACTACTTTGTGACAATAATGGAGCGATCATCTGAGCTAAAGAACTAAGGTCTCACCAAAATCCAAACACATAGAAAGGCACTACCACATTATCAGACATATAGTTGGGCAAAGGCGATATAGCCATGCAGAAAAATAGCATCAGCTGAAAAATTCAGCTGATCCATTCACTAAGCCATTATCACAAGCTCAGTTAGACTGACATCTTGAGAAGATGGGTCTAAGGTATTGTAATGAATGGCTCTAGTGCTAGTGGGAGATTGTTAGTAGTATGCCCTAGAGCATATCATTTAGTATGTATCTTGTATATATTTTATTAATAAAAGGCATTTCCACTTTTCCGTTTACATAATATATTTATGTGTAATAGAAAAGGTCCATTGATATTTTGTTAGAAATATTATTCTTAAGTTGTTAAGAATATGAGTGACAATATTTCTAGCACAAAGTATCATAAATAGGTTCACAATCAAGGATACTTCATAATAAGGACATGACTTATCCAGAAAGATTGTATTCATGTTTGTTCCCAAGTTATTTATATGAGATATAAATAAGATGGAATGGTGAGTCTCATGCCATATAACAAACATGATAGGCACTTATACATGATAAGTAGGTCGAACCAGTGACACTTATGACAAGCACATGGAGTTTACTCTTGTCAATGTTTTGTCATAAATCATATCGATGCATATAATCTTTAGACTGAGATAGCACAGTTATCTTGTATATAGGTAGTTTGAGTTTGATATTGCTTTCATACTTGTACTGTGTATGGGTATATGGGCATCTGTTGGCTCCTACTAGTTATATATGGAGGTAGGTGTTGATCAAGATGGAATCTGTTCCTCTAAGTAAATAGAGATAAAATCCTATGTTCATTTAATTGTTCTTGATGTTTCAAGTTCTGGCAGACAGATAGATTTATTGAGAAAAGAGTTTCGATGAGAAAATCTTTTAATCAAGAACTGGAATTAAAAGAGAACATAATATTCATAGCAAATGGAGTTTGACATAAACCATGACTCGGCTTGAGTTGGGATTTTGTAACAGAGAGATTCTAGTGCATGGTAACATATGATTATAGGTTCATTTAAGGTAAACCTTATTACTAATTGGGTGGCCATGGCATGCTATGCTAGGTGTTAACCATGGTCTATGAGGTTCATAAAATGATTTAGAGAAATCATTTATGGTAAGAAAGAGTTCTGATGATATTAAGAGTTGATATCATTTCTCATTGCCAATTAGTGATGAACCTAGTAAGTCACACACATACACAAGTTATCACCTAATTAAATATGATTTAATTAATTAATTAAAGAGTTTAATTGATTAATTAAATAGGTTTGGTTTGCAATTAGATTGCAAATTCCCTAGCATAACTTGAAACCAAATCTAGATTATTGGATGTATAATATAAGTTAAATTTATATTTAAAGTGTTTAAATATGAATTTAATTAATGAAAAATTAATTAATAGAGGTTAATTAATTAATTTATATTTGATATAAATTAATTAGAAGAAGAAAAATAATTATTTTGGGTTGAGAACTCAAAATTAAGACACAGGGGCATTTTGGTCATTTCACAGTGTGACACGTGGCACCATGAGATGGTGACACATGGCATAACACATAAGCTTGCCAAATGTTTTTTAATCATGTAAGATGATTAAAATCAAGATTAAATATAGGTTTGACACTTGGCACAATGTGATTGGGTCACTTAAACCTAGAGCTAATCAAAAGGTGACATGTGGCTAGGGTTTAATGTGTTAACCTAGCTATTTAAGTGTGGTTATGAAAAGAAAACATAACCAGCAGCCTCTCCTCTCAATTGTCACGCCACTTTGAGCCTCTCCAGCTATTTCTCTTCATCTCTCATCAATTCAAAGAGATTAGCCATCAATCTCTTGAATTAAGAACACTAGAAATTGTTTCTAGTGTCCTGTTTATCTCTAATCTCTTAAAAGCGAACTTGAATTTCTAATTAATAGAAAAGGCTTTAGAAGCTGTTCAAGGGCTGCCATAGGTGTTCTTGGTGTTGACAAGCTAGAGGGACAACATCTGGTGTCCTGAAGACGAATCTCAAAGGCGCAGACACGCTGCAGCACATCAAGAGGTTAGTGTAATCGTTCTTGATTTAATCTAGGGTTCTAAAATTAATCTGATTAATTTTAAAATCTTAAATGGCAAATACAGATCCAAAAACATATTAAAAGAGTTTTAATATGTTGTTTATCATTGAAATCAAATAGATAAAAATAAATCTTGCATGGTGCATGTGACCCTAGGTGAAAATTTTTTAATTCAATGGTATAATCTTGTGTTTTTCACGCTTCCGTTCCTTCACAGAACCTACTGTCCCTCAAGGTCTTATGATGCCAAGCAAGGTCGAAAATGGAGGGCAGAGTAAATGCAGCCCGATTCGGCCAAAATGCCTCTAATCACAGAATGACCTTCTCTGCCCCCGCATAATCACCACTAGTAACAATCATCCGAACCCCGTCCCAGCTCCTAGTTACAAAAACTCATGCTGTACCCTGAAACTATGATTTCCAAGTCTTCAACCAAGGAGCATCAAGCAGTACACCGGCTCCTAGCCTTGCCTCACCTTCAGTACCTCCTAAATCGTGCTTCGCTCCTCACGAGCACTTCAAGATGACTTACGCCGGACCTTCTGGTAATGCTACTCCCCAATCCAACCCTCAGCCCGTCGCTACCACAAAATCCTCCCCACTTAAGCAAGAGGTTAAATTTATAACCCAAAGTGGGAGATGTTAAGGGGGTGAAGAGAAAGAAAAGAAGAGAGGGAAAGTAAAAATGGGAGAGCCTCAAGAGAATACGACATTGTTGAGAAAGTGGAGAGAGGAGAACCTGCCGGATCAAACGAAGAGGAGGAGCTGTTGCTTCAAATAATGAAGCAAAGTGAGTACGACATTGTTGAACAGTTAAGAAAGACACTTGCTCGAATTTCACTATTATCCTTGATTTTGAGCTCAAAGGTACATCGCCAAGCCTTGTAGAAGATCCTGGGTAAGGCCTTCGTTAACCCCGACATCACACCGGGGCAATTCGAGAAAATAGTGGGGCAAATTTAGGCATCCAGTTTTGTCACTTTTTCAGAAGAAGAGATAGACCCGGCAGGCCTAAAGCACACTAAGGCTCTGTAAGTGACAGTAAAATGTAAAGGTTGCATAGTTGCCAAGGTCCTCATTGACAATGGATCTGCACCCAACGTCTTGCCTAATGCCACTTTGGCTAGGCTACCGGTCGACCGGTCAAGCATACTTCAAAGTGCTATGGTGGTAAGAGCTTTTGACGGCACGAGGAGGGAGGTATTGGGAGACATTGACTTGCCACTCCAAATCGGCGCATGCACCTTCAACGTCACGCTCCAAGTGATGAATATTGAACCTGCATACACTATGTTGCTTGGAAGGCCTTGGATCCATTCTACAAATGCCATTCCTTCGATTTTACACCAGAAGATCAAATATATTATGGACGGCAAAATCATCACAGTGAAAGGGGAGGAAGCCATACTGGTCACCAAGCCGCAATCACTTTCTTATGTAGAAGCAGCTGAGGAATCATTGGAGAGCTCTTTTCAAGCTCTAGAGTTGCAAGAAACTATCCTGAGGGATGAAGGGGCTACGACTATAGTAGCAAAGGTGATGCTAAAGAGTGGTTATGAAAAGGGCAAGGGGTTAGGTGCTACTTTGCAAGGGATTGTCGAATCTATACCAGCCATCCAGAAAGTTGGCCATTACGGCTTGGGTTATGAGGAGGATGCTCTCACAGATGGACGATTCTGGATGTAAAGTATGCTTCGGGATCAGAGGTTTGATCAGAAGGTCAGGAAAGTGAAGGTAGTCCCGAGAATCACAGATGTCTTCACCAAGCTGGTTATTGAGAATCCAGTGGAAGCTGAAGAATCACTCGACGAACCATCCGTTGATGTCATCCATCTCGATTCCTTGTATAAAGCCCTAATTTTGCTAATAACTGAAGAGCAAGAACTAGATAACTGGACAGCAGAGGACATCCCTGTACTCAATTTTGAGTAAAGTACCTTTGGTTATCTACACTTGATCATTTTGTCCATGGTGGCAAGTGTAATACTGTAAATGGACCCTTTTCTTATGAATATTAATGAATTAATAGCGAATTTTATATCCAATTCTCTTTTCCTTTCCTTTTGAAATCCATTCTTATCATATATTCCGCTTTCGTTTCTTCAGGACCATTCATTAATTAACACCTAATAACTCAATAGACTCAGAAATTCCTCTAGTTAATTTTGAAATCCCCATAGTTGCCATTACTTCATGTAATTCTAAGGGGGAACTCATAGAAGAAAGGGATAAAAGAGATGAACCTTCCCTAGTTCCTTATGGGGACGAAACACACACCGTGAATTTAGGCACAGAAGAAATAAAAAGGGAACTTAAGGTTGTGGAGAGTGGAGAATTTGAAGATATGGTCAGCTTGCTCAAAGAATTCCTGGACGTATTTTAATGGAGCTATGATGATATGACTGGCTTAGACCCTCACATAGTGACACACAAAATTCCCCTAATTCCCGGGACGATCCCAATAAAGCAGAAACTAAGAAGAATGAGCCCTAACACGCTGCTCAAAGTTAGGGATGAAGTCAAAAAGCAATATGATGCTGGGTTTCTGGAAGTAGTCAAATATCCCCAATGGATAGCTAACGTTGTCCCGGTAATGAAGAAGGACTGGAGAGTCAAGGTGTGCGTTGATTACAGGGATCTTAATAAAGCAAGCTTGAAAGATGATTTCCCTCTCCCGCACATAGACATGCTAGTAGACAATGCCGCAGGATTGGGTAGATGTTCATGTATCGATGGAGCATCCGGGTACAATTAAATCCTCATGGATGAACAGGATAAGGAGAAAACAGCTTTTGTCACTCAGTGGGGGGTATTCTGTATCGGGTCATGCCATTTGGCTTAAAGAATGCAGGCGCTACCTACCAACATGCTATGTTCACATTATTCCACGATATAATGCATAAAGAAGTGAAGGAGTACGTGGATGATATGATCATCAAATCCAGGGAAGGAGAAGGCCATTTGCAGGTGCTAAGAAAAGTATTCGAGAGACTCAGGAAGTATCAACTAAAATTGAACCCTGCCAAATGTGTGTTCGGAGCTAAATCTGGGAAGTTGTTGGGATTCATAGTGAGTGAGAAGGGAATAGAAGTAGATCCAGACAAATTTCAAGCTATTCAAGAGATGCCATCCCTAAAGACAGAAAGGGAGGTGCGCAGTTTCCTGGGAAAGCTGAACTACATTTTAAGATTTATTTCCAACCTCACTGCTAAGGCTGAGCCTATCTTTAGATTACTCTGAAAGAACAACACCGCTCAATGGGATTTAGTTTGCCAAGAGGCTTTCGAGAGAATTAAGCAATACCTGTCAAACCCACCAGTATTGGTTCCTCCGGTGGCGGGAAGACCGTTGATTCTATACATGGCTGTCCAACAGAATTCAATGAGATGTGTTTTGGGGCAGCATGATGATACTGGTCGAAAGGAAAGAGCTATCTACTATTTGAGCAAGAAGTTTAATGATTGTGAGTCAAGGTACTCTTTCCTAGAGAAAACTTGTTGCGCATTAGCCTGGACAGCAAATCGACTTAAACACTACATGTTGAATCATAAGACATGGCTCATCTCTAGGATGGATCCTATTAAGTATGTGTTCGAAAGCCCATTTGTGCTGGGAAGGATAGCCAAGTGGCAAGTCATACTCTCTCAATATGACATTGTCTATATGACCCGGAAGGCAGTAAAGGGTAGCGTAATCGCGGATCTCCTAGCAGAAAACCCAATCTAGGATTATGAAGCCTTGGATTTTGAATTCCCTGATGAGCATGTTAATGAAGTTAACAGTGAAGAAAAAGAGCCAGCTGATGTGTGGGAAATGTATTTCGACGGAGCTGTTAATTTATCTGGTAATGGAATTGGGGCAGTACTAGTATCACCCGGTGGGAAACACTTCCCAACAGCCATCAAATTAAGGTTTGAATGTACCAACAATGTCACAAAATACGAAGCCTGTGTGCTGGGTTTACAGGCTGCCATTGAAATGAAAGTTGGGAAGTTAAAAGTATATGGGGATTCAGCCTTGATCATCTATCAAGTCAAGGGTGAATGGCAAACCAAGGACCCGAAGTTAATCCCATATCAAAATTACCTACTGGAGTTGATCAAGAAATTTGAAGAAATTTCTTTCACTCACCTCAGTCGGGACAAAAACTAATTCGCGGATGCCTTAGCCACCCTGGCTGTCATGGCTCAGATAGAAGAAGGGCAGATGACTCAAGAATTGCAGATCAAAACAAGGAATGAGCCAGCATACTGTTTTATGATCGAAGAAGAAAAAGATGGTAAACCTTGGTATCATGACATCCAGGTCTGCATCAAAACCAGCGAATTCCCTCCAGGGGCAAGTAGAAACGAAAGAAGAATGATCCAGAGATTAGCTTTGGGATATTTCCCCAGTGGAGAAATCCTATACAAAAGGAGCTCAAACGGCGAATTGTTGAGATGTGTGGATGCAAAAGAAGCAAAGAAGATCCTTTTCGAAACTCATGAGGGGAACTGTGCTACCCATGCTAATGGGCATATGATGGCTAAGCAAATCTTGTGACGAGGATACTTCTGGACTACTATGGAGAAGGATTGCATTGAATACTTTCGAAAGTGTCACAAATGTCAGATCTACGCAGATTTGATAAACGTCCCGCCTCACCAACTGTTCAACCTTGTCTCACCATGGCCTTTTGCAATGTGGGGCATCGATGTGATTGGTCCCATCAACCCCAAGGCATCCAATGGACATATATTTATCTTGGTAGCTATTAACTATTTTTCTAAATGGGTCAAAGTGACATCATATGCCCACATCACGCAGAACACATTTCTCAAGTTCCTCAGAAATAATATCATTTGCCGACATGGCCTCCCCAGTGAAATCGTCAGTGACAATGCTAAGAATTTGAATGGTCCGAAGATCCAGAGGTTATGTGATCAATACAAGATCTGACATCTCAACTCCTTACCATACCGTCCCCAGATGAATGGAGCAGTGGAAGCCGCAAATAAAAATCTCAAGAAGATAATCCGGAAAATGACAGTCACCTATGGGGATTGGCATGATATGCTTCCCTACGCCCTTCACGCATACCGGACTTCCGTAAGGATATCAACTGGGGCAACCCCAAACTCGCTGGTTTACGGGATGGAAGCTATACTGCCTATCGAAGGGGAAATTCCTTCCCTAAGGATTCTGAAGGAATCAGTGATAGATGAGTCGGAGTGGATCCAGTCAAGGTTGGACCAATTAAATTTGCTGGATGAGAAGAGGCTAGCAGCAATATGTCATGGGCAGTTATACCAGAGCGGAATGGCCAGGGCATTTAACAAAGGCGTTTGCCCACGTGAATTTCAACCTGGGGATCTAGTCCTGAAAAAGGTGCTTCCGAATCAAAATGATGCCCGGGGGAAATGGACACCAACATATGAGGAACCCTATGTGGTTAAAAAGGCATTTTCTGGTAGGGCCCTGATCCTGACCCATATGGATGGTGAAGAATTTCGAAGACCCGTGAATGCCGACACTGTCTGGAGATATTATGCCTAGCAAAAAAAAAAAAAAAAAAGGGGGCAGGAGTGAAAACCTGAAAGGGCGCCTCTAGCAAAATGTGCGAAAGAAGACGAAAACCTGAAAGGGCGCTTTCTGTAAAATGAGTGAAGGGTGAAAACCCGAAAGGGCACCCTGAAAGAGCGAGTAATAAAAAAAAAATTAAGGGTGAAAACCTGAAAGGGCGCCCTTAGAACCAGAAAATGGAAAAATAAGGAAGAAAATATGGGACCAGGGAAGGAAAATAAATCATCGCGACATGAATCCCCGTCAGTAGAATACTTGAAATATTGGCAGTTAAGAGACTTCAAAGTTAACTACAAGAAATTTGTGAGATCTACTCTTGTATCCTGTTTTTCTTGGAAACTATGCCTTTTATTCCTTAGCCATAATAAAGGCATAATAAAGTCATCCTTTCACTTCAATCTATCTTCTTCACATTTTAATTTATCTTTTTGCTTTATCTTTCTCACACACTCACACTCTAATGCTGTTTCCTATGCGCTATTAATTTCTTAAAATTTTATTATAAGATTAGGATTTGGATGTTGATAACCTCACATACTTTGCTAAGAAACTTGCAGGGAATGGGTAAAAAAAAAAAACTATGGGTGAAAACCCGGAAGGGCGCTTCTAGCTGAATGGGCGAAAGGGAAAGTGAAAACCCGTAAGGCACTTTCCGCAAAACAAGAAGAAAGTCGAGAACAAAAAAAGGGTCATCCGGGGAAGTTTTAGGTCAAGTCTTGTAACTCATCATCCAATAATCGTTGACCTTCGGGACCCTGTTAAGTACACTTCGTCGCGAAAGAACTTCTTGTGTCAGGTTAGACTTGCTTTGTAAGATTTTTAATTTCTCGCATTTAAATTTCTGTTATCAACCTCTGGTTCCTTGGTCTAAGTTGACTTTTAATTTTTCGCATTTAAATTTCTATTATCAACCTCTAGTTCCTTGATCTAAGTTGATTTTTAATTTCCAGCATTTAAATTTCCGTTATCAACCTCTGGTTCCTTGATCTAAGTTGATTTTTAATTTCTCGCATTTAAATTTCTGTTATCAACCTCTGGTTCCTTGATCTAAGTTGATTTTTAATTTCCTGCATTTAAATTTCTGTTATCAACCTCTGGTTCCTTGATCTAAGTTGATTTTTAATTTCTTGCATTTAAATTTCCGTTATCAACCTCTGGTTCCTTGATCTAAGTTGATTTTTAATTTCTCGCATTTAAATTTCTGTTATCAACCTCTGGTTCCTTGATCTAAGTTGACTTTTAATTTCCAGCTTTTAAATTTCTATTATCAACTTCTGGTTCCTTGATCTAAGTTGATTTTAATTTCTGTCATCAACCTCTGGTTCCCTGATCCAAGTTGATTTCATTTTTTTAATTTCTTGTTCTTTGATCTGGGTTGATTTTAGTTTTTCAGCATTTGAATTCCTGTTACCAACCCTAGGGTCGCTGACCTAAGTTCGTTTTAGTTTCCTAACCTTGATTTTGAGTCTCAACATTTCAATACCCAATCGCCCAAAATATAGGTCTGAATCTTTACATAATTCCTACACGAGAAATTTTTCCCTTCAATAGAAATTATGTAAAGAGGGGCAGCTATCGACACCATATTTTGGCCGATCCCCGAAATTAATAGACCTTGAAATCGACCCCCAGCACTGAGCCTCCTTGACATTCAATTCATTTCCGATCTCTCTTCCTTGGGATCAAACCAAAGTCAAGTCTCTTTGCCAACTAATCACATTTCCGATCACTCCTTATAAGAAATCAAAACCAGTACTAGATCTCCTTCCTTACCGATCTCTCAAATCAATTACCAAGTTTCTTGGCCAGTCAATCACACATCCGATCTCTTGTCAAACGAAATTGAACCAACATCAGATCTTCATGCCATCCGATCCCCCTTTTCATAAATATTGCAGAGAGTTGTTCAATAAAGTTAAGGTTTTAATCCGACTTAATGGTGCTTCCGATCTTAAGTGTTTAGATCAGGTTTCCAATTTTAATAATCTAAAGTTCCGTTTAGTGTTTGTTCTCGGTTTAGGCCGATCTCATGTTTACAATGTCTTACTGATCTCTCATACATAGATTAATAATTGCTTTTAAGTTATTCTAACATGTTCAAACAATCAGGCGCTTATGCAACTTAGATACTTTCCGATCTCATCCAGTCATTGAACAAAAAAGGAACTTCATTTCATTTCAAATTGAAAATATATACAAGTCATTCGGCTGGAGGATCACCCCCAGTGTGTTCTACATTTTGTTCACCCCCTCTCTCACCTTCAATCTCCTCCTCTCTATCCTCTTCGTCTTGGGGAGCTTGGATGTCAATCTCCTACTCGCTATCCTCTTCGTCTTGGGGAGCCAAGTCCGCTATCCAGGAAAAGTCCTCCTTAGGATAACGCTTCCTGAGCTTGGCCAAGAGATCCCCATGGGCGTTCACATAAGTGCTGGCCTCCCTTGTCACTGCCTCTTCTTCTTTTTCTTTGAGTTCCTCAGTGAGGAGAGTGACATCAGCGGATCAGAGTGCCCGAACCTCTTCAAGAACATGAGCTTGCTCGGCCAGCTTATCCTCGTAGAATTTCATCCACCCCTCAATTTCAACTATGTAGTTTTGGGCAGATGAAAGTTGGGATCGGAGGGAAGCGGCTTCCTGACCCACCTTCTCGATCTCCTGCCTCAAGCGGTGAGCCTTCTCCCGGACAATGTGTTGGTTCACTAAGCTCTCCACACTCAGGCTCATAGTCTGGGTCAGGATATCATCAAGACTATTCGGGGTTAGCCTATCCCAATCCTCGCGAAGCCAGATGGAGGCCCCCAAAACCTTAGCCAAACCCGGATTCTCCCGAACAGTTCGGTTCTTCTCCAGGGAATGGATCAGCACTTAAGCGCCGTGGGAGAGGGTCCTCGAGGTAGGTTGAGAAGGACCCCCTTCCGCACTCGAAGCAACTGGAGGGGGTGGTGGCAGCTCTTCTTGACGAGGAGGAGACCGAACCACTTCTACTTCAAGGATCGGCAGTTTCAAGGGCCGGAATGAGCCTCCCTGCATCTCTACTGAGTCATGCCTGGGCGTCTGAGAAGCCTCAGCACGTTTCATCTCTCGCACCTTTCTAGAGACCTCTCTCTTTCGCTTTCGGCTCTCTTTAGAAGCCTCGCTGCCCGCCATGCCTGCACAAAGAATAAGTCAGTGAGTTTGCTAAGGCCCAAAGGTCAGAGATAAAGAAAATACCGAGGCCGAGGTCAGAGAGCTGGAGCCCGCGTTCTTCACCGGTAATCAGCTGCATTGTCCAATGATGCAGTTTGGCCGTCACTGCGTCTAAATAGGAGAATTTCTGAGTAGCCGCCTGATCTTTCAATTCCATCACCATTATGCCCTCTTCCCTATTCAGGGTGATGCGCTTCGGAAGTAATGGGCCCTGATGCAGCCAGCTACGCCGGAAACCCTCAAAACCGCTCGGAACCTTGCTTCGCAGAATAAAAAAGCGGTTCTTCCAATTCTTCAGGGAGGAAGGCAGGTCGGTAAAAAGCCCACAATGCGGCTTCGCCTGAAAGAACCAGTATTCATTGTCCTTTCAACGAGTCATCCTATGTAGCTCGACAAATACCTTCGCTGTAGGACTGAGTCCCTTAGCTCGGCAGAGACCTCTGAAGGCTACCAGGATCCGCCATGAGTTCGGGTGAACTTGAGCTATGCAGACTTGGTGGAATTTCAGAACTTTCTTGAAGAAGTCATCAAGAGGGAACCGGAGCCCGGCTTTTAATTGTTCTACGTATACCATGATCATATCATTTTCTTTGAAGAAGTGATCAGCTCAGAGATCACCATGGCATCTGATAAGTTCGTATGAATTAGGTCAAAGGTTATATTCTTGGCTAAACGACTGCAGATCGGTTTCTTGAAGGATTGACGGTAGCTCGTCCACAGGAAGGCTTTCTCTCCCTAAAGAATGCATTTGCCTCGAGGGTCCCACTTGACCACGGGATGGAACGGAGGATGTTGGAGGTCCAGATCGCCCGCTTGGTCCGACCACCTCAACTTCATCAGACGACCATGAAACATGAATGGAAGGGGGGCTCGTCGCTCTCTGACCCTCGGCACCAATCATTTTCAAAGAAAAGAGAGAAATTTAACTAAAGAAAAGATCAAAACCCTTACCGGAGTGTTATCGGTGTCGGAACAACTTGAAGAAATGAGAGAATTTTGGAATCGCTCGCGAGGTGCTGAAAATGACATAAGGGAGCAACTGGCTCTCCCTTCCCCTATTTATACCTGTCTGAGCATTCAATGCTCACGGTATCCCAAGCAACGCATCGGGCAGCGAAATTCGCCAACTTTTCTGACACGTCACAAGAACATTCCAAAAACTCATTAAATAAATAGGGGGAGATCGGCTAGTTAAAGATCGGCGAATTAAAATAGATGTTCAAAATTATAAATCGGTTAAGGGATGTTCAGTTAGGAATCAGATCGGATATGCACATTAGAGATCGGAAAGTAATTAATGCAATAATAATAAAATGATAATTATCAAAATAAGGTCTCATTTTCAAAAGGTCGGATTACATCATTTGGGTGATCTCAAGAGATCAGATTACATTAAAGGTCAGATTACATCATTTGGGCGATCTCTGGAGATCGACAGTACATCCCATCTAGTAAAGGCCTAAGTCATAGCCTAGTCTCGTGGCTGAATCAAAAGATGTATTTGATCAGGAAATCGGCCATCGAAATCGGATAGATGTACAGCTCAGATGGGGGGACTATGACTCTCATGAGGATAAGAGAGGTCATCGTCAATGTTATCGCTCCAAACCTAGCCGCTGTCAGGACACCCAATGTGGTGAGAAGCCAAATGAACTTCGAAGGGCAGTCACCAATAATAGGAGGGAAATTAGCAGTCTTCTCACCTGAAATTAGTTCACCGATTATATCGGTCGACCTACTTGAGATTAATACGATCAATATTCTCGATCTGAATTGGTAAAATAGTCCGGTTCTCTCTGAAGGAACAGAAGCGTGAAAAACACAAGATTATACCATTGAATTCAAAAATTTTCACCTAGGGTCACATGCACCATGCAAAATTTATTTTTATCTATTTGATTTCAATGATAAACAACATATTAAAACTCTTTTAATATGTTTTTGGATCTGTATTTGCCATTTAAGATTTTAAAATTAATCAAATTAATTTTAGAACCCTAGATTAAATCAAGAACGATTACACTAACCTCTTGATGTGCTGCAGCGTGTCTGCGCCTTTGAGATTCGTCTTCAGGACACCAGATGCTGTCCCTCTAGCTTGTCCACACCAAGAACACCTATGGCAGCCCTTGAACAGCTTCTAAAGCCTTTTCTATTAATTAGAAATTCAAGTTCTGCCTTTTAAGAGATTAGAGATGTAAACAGGACACTAGAAACAATTTCTAGCGTTCTTAATTCAAGAGATTGATGGCTAATCTCTTTGAATTGATGAGAGATGAAGAGAAATAGCTGGAGAGGCTCAAAGTGGCGTGACAATTGAGAGGAGAGGCTGCTGGTTATGTTTTCTTTCATAACCACACTTAAATAGCTAGGTTAACACATTAAACCCTAGCCGCATGTCACCTTTTGATTAGCTCTAGGTTTAAGTGACCCAATCACATTGTGCCAAGTGTCAAACCTATATTTAATCTTGATTTTAATCATCTTACATGATTAAAAAAAAACATTTTGCAAGCTTATGTGTTATGCCATGTGTCACCATCTCATGGTGCCACGTGTCAATCGTGAAATGACCAAAATGCCCTCGTGTCTTAATTTTGAGTTCTTAACCCAAAATAATTATTTTCTTCTTCTAATTAATTTATATCAAATATAAATTAATTAATTAATCTCTATTAATTAATTTCTCATCAATTAAATTCATATTTAAACACTTTAAATATAAATTTAATTTATACTACACATCCAATCATCTAGATTTGGTTTCAAGTCATGCTAGGGACTTTGCAATTTAATTGCAAACCAAATATATTTAATTAATCAATTAAACTCTTTAATTAATTAATTAAATCATATTTAAATAGGTGATAACTTGTGTATGTGTGTGACTTACTAGGCTCATCACTAATTGGCAATGAGACATGATATCAACTCTTAATATCATCAGAACTCTTTCTTACCATAAATGATTTCTCTAAATCATTTTATGAACCTCATAGACCATGGTTAACACCTAGCATAGCATGCCATGGCCACCCAATTAGTAATAAGGTTTACCTTAAATGAACCTATGATCATATGTTACCATGCACTAGAATCTCTCTGTTACAAAATCCCAACTCAAGCTGGAGTCATGGTTTATGTCAAACTCCATTTGCTATGAATATTATGTTCTCTTTTAATTCCAGTTCTTGATTAAAAGATTTTTCTCATCAGAAACTCTTTTCTGAATAAATCTATCTGTCCTGGCCAGGAACTTAAAACATCAAGAACAATTAAATGAACATAGGATTTTATCTCTATTTACTTAGAGGAACAGATTCCTTCTTGATCAACACCTACCTCCATATATAACTAGCAGGAGCCAACAGATGCCCATATACCCATACATAGTACAAGTATGAAAGCAGTATCAAACTCAAACTACCTATATACAAGATAACTGTGCTATCTCAGGTCTAAAGATTATATGCAATGATATGATTTATGACAAAACATTGACAAGAGTAAACTCCATGTGCTTGTCATAAGTGTCACCGGTTCGCCTACTTATCATTTATAAGTGCCTATCATGTTTGTTATATGGCATGAGACTCACCATTCCATCTTATTTATATCTCATATAAATAACTTGGGAACAAACATGAATACAATCTTTCTGGATAAGTCATGTCCTTATTATGAAGTATCCTCGATTGTGAACCTATTTATGATACTTTGTGCTAGAAATATTGTCACTCATATTCTTAACAACTTAAGAATAATATTTCTAACAAAATATCAATGGACCTTTTCTATTACACATAAATATATTATGTAAATGGAAAAGTGGAAATGCCTTTTATTAATAAAAATATGTACAAGATACATACTAAATGATATGCTCTAAGGCATACTACTAACAATCTCCCACTAGCACTAGAGCTATTCATTACAATATCTTAGACCTATCTTCCCAAGATGTCGGTCTAATCGAGTCCGTGACATAGGCTTAGTGAATGGATCACCGGATTTTTCAATGATGTTATTTTTCTGCATGGCTATATCGCCTTGCCCAACTATATCTCTCGATAATGTGGTAGTGCCTTTCTATGTGTTTGGATTTTGGGTGAGACCTTAGTTCCTTAGCTCAGTATGATCGCTCCATTATTGTCACAAAGGTAGTGGAACCGCCGACTCAATGGAAGGAACTACTGTAAGTTCTCACACGAACTTCTTTATCCAAACGACTTCTTTTGCAAAGATTCGATGCAAAGAATATACTCAACCTCGTGAGTGGAATCGCAATGTGCTCGCTTGGAACTCTTCCAACCGATCGCACTCCATTACAAATGAACACATATCCAGAGGTAGACTTTCTATCATCGATATCCGATTGGAAATCGTAATCAAGATAACCATCCAATTGTAAGTCTCCACTTCCATAAATCAAGAATAAATCCTTAGTTCTTCTCAAGTACTTAAGGATATTCTTGACAACTATCCATGTTCCAAACTCGATTGGATTGATACCGCTAGTCAAACTAACAAAGATATGCGATATCCGCCTAGTACACAACATTGCATACATTAAACTTCCAAAAGCCAAGCATATGGAATCTCGCCATCTTATCTCTTTCTTCGTGTGTCTTTGGAGACATCTCTTTAGAAAGGTGGATACCATGTCTCACTGGTAACAATCCTCTCTTGGAATCAAGCATGTTAAACCTCTTTAACACCTTTTCCAAGTATAGACTTTGGGATAACCCAATTATTCTTTTCGCTCTATCTCTATAGATGCGAATCCCAAGAATATAGGTTGCCTCCCCTAAGTCTTTCATGGAGAATGTATTTGACAACCATACCTTTATAGTCGTCAACATACCTATATCATTACCCATCAACAGTATGTCATCCACATATAAGACAAGGAAAGTGATAGCACTGTCACTAACCTTCTTATATACACATGGCTCATCCTCATTTTTGATAAAATCAAAAGATTTAATGGCTTCATCAAAACGGATGTTCCAACTCCTCAAGCTTGTTTCAACCCATAAATGGATCGCTTTAGCTTGCATACCTTGGAACCATCTTGGGATTCAAATCCCTAGGTTGTTCCATGAAAATGTTTTCTTCAATGTATCCATTGAGAAAAGTCGCTTTGACATCCATCTGACAAATATAATAATGCTAGTATGGAGCTATTGCTAATAAAATCCTATTTGTTTGAAGCATGGCAACAGGCGAGAAAGTCTCCTCATAGTCTATTCCTTGCCTTTGGCGAAACCCTTTGGCTACTAGCCTTGCCTTATAGGTCTCTACCTTTCCATCAGAACCAATTTTCTTCTTGAAAACCCATTTATTCCCTATAAGTACAATACCTTCAGGTGGGTCATCAATATACCAAACTTGATTCTTATACATAGAATCAATATCTGATTTCATAGCATCAATCCATTTTGAATAGTCTATATCTGATATAGCTTCTTCATAGGTAAGTGGATCATCTCCATGATCTACTTCTTCATGAGTAGACAACTCTTGTTCTTCTTCATGAAGAAAACCATATCTCACCGTGGGTGAGATACCCGGTTGTTCTACGAGTAACAGCTGTAGATGTTTCATCAATGGGTATAGGTTGACTAGATGGATCTATATCCATCTGATCTATTGGTTGGTCAGAATTCTCCAAATCTAACTCTAATTGCCTTCCTTTGCTACCATCTATAACAAACCGTAGTTCAAGAAATGTGGCATCTCTACTTATCACAACCTTATGTGAAGGAGGCAAATAAAAATAATATCAACAACTATCTTGTTGATATCCAACAAATCGACCTCTTCTCGATCCGTCTCCAATTTATCAGTGTTCAGCTTTTTGATATAAGCTGGACAACCCCAAATCTTAACATGCTTAAGACTTGGTTTTCTTCCATGCCATATCTCATAAGGTGTGGAAGAAACTGATTTTGATGTAATCCTATTCAGAATATAAAAAGAAGATTCTAAGGCAAATCCCCAAAGAGATTGGCATATCAAGATAGCTCATCATACTACGTACCATATCCAATAGGGTATGATTTCTCCTTCAGATACACCATTCACCGTATGGCGTTCCTGGAGGAGTCAGCTGAGAAACAATACCATGCTCTCTCAAGTATTCATCAAATTCAGTACTCAAATATTCACCTCCACGATCTGATCGAAGAGCTTTAATACTTTTTCCTGTTTGATTTTCTACTTTAGATTTAAATTCCTTAAACTTTTCAAAGGATTCATGTTTGTATTTCATCAAATACAAATACCCAAACCTTGATTTATCATCAGTAAAGGTAATAAAATAATGAAAGCCCCCTCTAGCCATTTCTTTAAACAGACCACATACATCACTATGTATTAGTTCCAAAATATTTTCAGCTCTTAGCCCTTGTCCAACAAAGGGAGATCTAGTCATTTTGCCTTGAAGACAAGATTCACAAGTTGGAGTAGGCTCAGAGCCCAATGAGGATAGAATCCCCATTTTCTCCAATTTTGCAATCCTATCTTCTGCAACATGACATAACCTTAAGTGCCAAATATATTTTGAACTTGAGTTGGTTTTCACCATGGCATTGTATTCTTTTAGATTGCTATACTGCGGCGATTGGAAACACTTTCTTCGGCAATGGAAACACTTTCCACCGGCGGTGGAAACACTTTCCTTTGCCTTTATCGCCTTTAGTCTTCCTTTTCTCGCTTAGCTATTTTCTTGGAAGGACCAGAACTGAGGTTTCTTTTCTTCTTGTCCTTCTTATTGTTGGACTTTCTATGTGTAGAAGATGAAACTTAAACTACCTGTTTTACTTTATTGCCTGGCATATTCTTTTGGGCAATAACCAGTATGTTGAGTAATTCAGCTAAGGTGCATTCCTGTTTAGTCATATGGAAATTTGTCACAAAATTTCCAAAAGACTCGGGAAGGGACTGAACGATCAAATCTGTTTGTAGTTGGAAATCCATGTAGAAGTCAAGATGTTCCAACTGCTCAATCAGCCGAATCATCTTGTGTACATGATCCCCAACATTCTGTCCCTCTGACATCCTCATACGGAATAACTGTCTAGATATCTCATACCTAGCATTCCTGCTGTGCTCACCATACAACTCTTGTAGGTGAAGGAGGATCTCACTCGACTCTGCATGTTCTCATGTTGCTTCAGAACTCATTACTCATAGAAGCAAGCATGTAACACTTAGCTCTCATATCATGCTCCTTCCACTTGTCAAAAGTTTCATGTTCCTCTTGTGTGGCCTCTGGAGGTAAGGGACCAGAACATTTGAATCTAGAACATATCCTATATGTTAAAGGTTCAGACAAGTTTCAAATTTCTTAGCCAATCGCATGATTAGGTCCTGTCAACCTATTGTGATCAAGTATGCTTGCAAGGATATTGGATGGTGGTGGTTGTTTTGTGCTCATTTTTATCGTAAAATTAATCGCAGAAAATAACTGCATTAATTAGTAAATATATCATGTAATTAACCAAAATGATTATGGTCTTTTAATCAATTTGGTCCTCCCACTAACTTAGCGAATCCTACACTTCCAAAGTAGAAAACGAAAATCCTAGTTGGATGGATTTCTAGTGGGTGATTGAATTCTTATAATTCTATTGATCATCCTCAGGTACATCCATTATTGGAATTACAATAAACTATAAGTGAGCAACTCATTGCCCATCACATCTCATGTGAGGTTCAACTTTACCTAGCCCCTAATGCTCAAAATCTCAGGTACATCCATTATTGACTTATCTTGCATTAGTTAAGTTGATCCCATTGAGCCAGTAATTATGCAAATAATTTTAATGTCCTCAGGTACATCCAATATTGGCCACCAAACCATTTACATATTTACAACATCTCATGCTTAACAATTATTCTTAAGAAAATCTCTTAAATTAATTGCATCTCATGCAACTATTTAAAATTTCTTAAAATAATTGCCCCAATGGAGGGCTTATGTTATAATTACTTTAATTATAGCATTTCCAACATAATTATTTGTTTGGAAGATTTTATAGCCATCCTAATTACTATTAAGGTCTCACTTTGCACATTATCCATTTAGCATGCATATATCATATAATTGCATACATTCCCATACATCTCATGCATTCATGGATAAGCAGTAAATATGGTATGATCATGGACTTTCTAAGGGATTCAATTCTGAGCCACCAAGAATTGAATCAGGGCATTCCTAGGTGCATTTCATTCATTCATTTTACAAGAGTTGCTGAAGGAGTACATAATCAACACTTGATATTGAATTCCTCCCACTGGTCCCACCAATGCTCTTGACCTCTTTGAACTTCTTGCAATCCAATATTACATAGTAATCCTTGGCATACCAAGGCGAATTTACAAGAACTTAAATAAATGAAATTACAACCCAAAAATATTATAAACTTAATAATACGTGCCCAAAATAAATTAAAATAAATTAATTAATTTACAATCCCAAAGAAATATAAAAGAAATAAATCCAATCACATTGGTCTTTTATAGTCCATGATCATCCATCATGCATATCACTATTTAACAATTAAATAAAACATACATACTTAAATTAAATTGAATATCTCATATTCAACTTAAAAATCCAGATTTGAATATGATTCAAATAAATTTAAAAATTCAGATTTTAATCTCATTCAAACAAATTTAAAAATTCAGATTTGAATCACATTCAAACAACTTCAAAAATTCAGATTTGAATCACATTCAAACATTTTTTAAAAAATCAGATTTGAATCACATTCAAATATTTTTTTAAAAAATCAGATCTGAATTTTATTGAATCAATTTTAAAAAATCAGATTTAAATATGATTCAAACAACTTTAAAAATTCAGATTTGAATCACATTCAAACAACTTTTAAAATTCAGATTTGAATCACATTCAAACAATTTTTAAAATTCTGATTTGAATCATAATTTAATTGTGTGATTAAAACAACTAATTAAACACTTTAATTAGTCAAAGAATAGGCCTTAGATCATACAACAATTGCAGAATTAAAAGCCAAACCTTGAACCACCCATGGAACCATTGTTGCCGCCACCAATGGTGGCTCCACCATGTGTGCCGCCACACCTCATGATCCAACCAGCAATGAATCTCTTGATCTCATGATCAAACACACAATTAAATTATATAATCAACAATCTAAATGGCAAATATAGTGGCTCTGATACCAATTGAAGGAACGGAAGCGTGAAAAACACAAGATTATATCATTGAATTCAAAAATTTTCACCTAGGGTCACATGCACCATGCAAGATTTATTTTTATCTATTTGATTTCAATGATAAACAACATATTAAAACTCTTTTAATATGTTTTTGGATCTGTATTTTCCATTTAAGATTTTAAAATTAATCAAATTAATTTTAGAACCCTAGATTAAATCAAGAACGATTACACTAACCTCTTGATGTGCTGCAGCGTGTCGCGCTTTGAGATTCGTCTTCAGACACCAGATGCTGTCCCTCTAGCTTGTCCACACCAAGAACACCTATGGCAGCCCTTGAACAGCTTCTAAAGCCTTTTCTATTAATTAGAAATTCAAGTTCTGCTTTTAAGAGATTAGAGATGTAAACAGGACACTAGAAACAATTTCTAGTGTTCTTAATTCAAGAGATTGATGGCTAATCTCTTTGAATTGATGAGAGATGAAGAGAAATAGCTGGAGAGGCTCAAAGTGGCGTGACAATTGAGAGGAGAGGCTGCTGGTTATGTTTTCTTTTTCATAACCACACTTAAATAGCTAGGTTAACACATTAAACCCTAGCCACATGTCACCTTTTGATTAGCTCTAGGTTTAAGTGACCCAATCACATTGTGCCAAGTGTCAAACCTATATTTAATCTTGATTTTAATCATCTTACATGATTAAAAAAAAACATTTGGCAAGCTTATGTGTTATGCCATGTGTCACCATCTCATGGTGCCACGTGTCACAATCGTGAAATGACCAAAATGCCCTCGTGTCTTAATTTTGAGTTCTTAACCCAAAATAATTATTTTCTTCTTCTAATTAATTTATATCAAATATAAATTAATTAATTAATCTCTATTAATTAATTTCTCATCAATTAAATTCATATTTAAACACTTTAAATATAAATTTAATTTATACTACACATCCAATAATCTAGATTTGGTTTCAAGTCATGCTAGGGACTTTGCAATTTAATTGCAAACCAAATCTATTTAATTAATCAATTAAACTCTTTAATTAATTAATTAAATCATATTTAAATAGGTGATAACTTGTGTATGTGTGTGACTTACTAGGCTCATCACTAATTGGCAATGAGACATGATATCAACTCTTAATATCATCAGAACTCTTTCTTACCATAAATGATTTCTCTAAATCATTTTATGAACCTCATAGACCATGGTTAACACCTAGCATAGCATGCCATGGCCACCCAATTAGTAATAAGGTTTACCTTAAATGAACCTATGATCATATGTTACCATGCACTAGAATCTCTCTGTTACAAAATCCCAACTCAAGCTGGAGCCATGGTTTATGTCAAACTCCATTTGCTATGAATATTATGTTCTCTTTTAATTCCAGTTCTTGATTAAAAGATTTTTCTCATCAGAAACTCTTTTCTGAATAAATCTATCTGTCCTGGCCAGGAACTTAAAACATCAAGAACAATTAAATGAACATAGGATTTTATCTCTATTTACTTAGAGGAACAGATTCCTTCTTGATCAACACCTACCTCCATATATAACTAGCAGGAGCCAACAGATGCCCATATACCCATACATAGTACAAGTATGAAAGTAGTATCAAACTCAAACTACCTATATACAAGATAACTGTGCTATCTCAGGTCTAAAGATTATATGCACTGATATGATTTATGACAAAACATTGACAAGAGTAAACTCCATGTGCTTGTCATAAGTGTCACTGGTTCGGCCTACTTATCATTTATAAGTGCCTATCATGTTTGTTATATGGCATGAGACTCACCATTCCATCTTATTTATATCTCATATAAATAACTTGGGAACAAACATGAATACAATCTTTCTGGATAAGTCATGTCCTTATTATGAAGTATCCTCGATTGTGAACCTATTTATGATACTTTGTGCTAGAAATATTGTCACTCATATTCTTAACAACTTAAGAATAATATTTCTAACAAAATATCAATGGACCTTTTCTATTACACATAAATATATTATGTAAATGGAAAAGTGGAAATGCCTTTTATTAATAAAAATATGTACAAGATACATACTAAATGATATGCTCTAGGGCATACTACTAACAATCTCCCACTAGCACTAGAGCTATTCATTACAATATCTTAGACCTATCTTCTCAAGATGCCGGTCTAACTGAGTCTGTGACATAGGCTTAGTGAATGGATCAGCTGGATTTTTCAGCTGATGTTATTTTTCTGCATGGCTATATCGCCTTGCCCAACTATATCTCTGATAATGTGGTAGTGCCTTTCTATGTGTTTGGATTTTGGGTGAGACCTTAGTTCCTTAGCTCAGTATGATGCTCCATTATTGTCACGGTGTAGTGGAGCTGGACTCAATGGAAGGAACTACTGTAAGTTACATCACGAACTTCTTTATCCAAGCGACTTCTTTTGCGACATCGATGCGACAATATACTCAACCTCGATGAGTGGAATCTGCAATCGTGCTCTGTTTGGAACTCTTCCAACCGATCGCACCTCCATTACAAATGAACACATATCCAGAGGTAGACTTTCTATCATCGATATCTGATTGGAAATCAGAATCAGTATAACCATCCAATTGTAAGTCTCCACCTCCATAAATCAAGAATAAATCCTTAGTTCTTCTCAAGTACTTAAGGATATTCTTGTGACTATCGATGTTCCAAACCTGGATTGGATTGATACCTGCTAGTCAAACTAACAGCATATGCGATATCCGGCCTAGTACACAACATTGCATACATTAAACTTCCAAAAGCCGAAGCATATGGAATCCTGGCCATCTTATCTCTTTCTTCAGGTGTCTTTGGAGACATCTCTTTAGAAAGGTGGATACCATGTCTCACTGGTAACAATCCTCTCTTGGAATCAAGCATGTTAAACCTCTTTAGCACCTTTTCCAAGTATAGACTTTGGGATAACCCAATTATTCTTTTCGCTCTATCTCTATAGATGCGAATCCCAAGAATATAGGTTGCCTCCCCTAAGTCTTTCATGGAGAATGTATTTGACAACCATACCTTTATAGTCGTCAACATACCTATATCATTACCCATCAACAGTATGTCATCCACATATAAGACAAGGAAAGTGATAGCACTGTCACTAACCTTCTTATATACACATGGCTCATCCTCATTTTTGATAAAATCAAAAGATTTAATGGCTTCATCAAAACGGATGTTCCAACTCCTCGAAGCTTGTTTCAACCCATAAATGGATCGCTTTAGCTTGCATACCTTGGAACCATCTTGGGATTCAAATCCCCTAGGTTGTTCCATGAAAATGTTTTCTTCAATGTATCCATTGAGAAAAGCTGTTTTGACATCCATCTGCCAAATCTCATAATCATAGTATGCAGCTATTGCTAATAAAATCCTAATTGATTTAAGCATGGCAACAGGCGAGAAAGTCTCCTCATAGTCTATTCCTTGCCTTTGGCGAAACCCTTTGGCTACTAGCCTTGCCTTATAGGTCTCTACCTTTCCATCAGAACCAATTTTCTTCTTGAAAACCCATTTGTTCCCTATAGGTACAATACCTTCAGGTGGGTCAACAAGATCCCAAACTTGATTCTTATACATGGAATCAATCTCGGATTTCATAGCATCAATCCATTTTGAAGAGTCTATATCTGATATAGCTTCTTCATAGGTAAGTGGATCATCTCCATGATCTACTTCTTCATGAGTAGACAACTCTTGTTCTTCTTCATGAAGAAAACCATATCTCACTGGTGGGTGAGATACCCTGGTTGTTCTACGAGGAACAGCTGTAGATGTTTCATCAATGGGTATAGGTTGACTAGATGGATCTATATCCATCTGATCTATTGGTTGGTCAGAATTCTCCAATTCTAACTCTATTTGCCTTCCTTTGCTTCCTTCTTGAACAAACTGTTGTTCAAGAAATGTGGCATCTCTACTTATCACAACCTTTTGTGAAGTAGGCAAATAAAAATAATATCCAAAACTATCTTTTGGATATCCAACAAATCGACCTCTTTACGATCTGGTCTCCAATTTATCGGTGTTGACTTTTTGATATAAGCTGGACAACCCCAAATCTTAACATGCTTAAGACTTGGTTTTCTTCCATGCCATATCTCATAAGGTGTGGAAGAAACTGATTTTGATGGAATCCTATTCAGAATATATAAAGCTGATTCTAATGCAAATCCCCAAAAGGAGATTGGCATATCAGTATAGCTCATCATACTACGTACCATATCCAATAGGGTATGATTTCTCCTTTCAGATACACCATTCAGCTGTGGCGTTCCTGGAGGAGTCAGCTGAGAAACAATACCATGCTCTCTCAAGTATTCATCAAATTCAGTACTCAAATATTCACCTCCACGATCTGATCGAAGAGCTTTAATACTTTTTCCTGTTTGATTTTCTACTTCAGATTTAAATTCCTTAAACTTTTCAAAGGATTCATGTTTGTATTTCATCAAATACAAATACCCAAACCTTGATTTATCATCAGTAAAGGTAATAAAATAATGAAAGCCCCCTCTAGCCATTTCTTTAAACAGACCACATACATCACTATGTATTAGTTCCAAAATATTTTCAGCTCTTAGCCCTTGTCCAACAAAGGGAGATCTAGTCATTTTGCCTTGAAGACAAGATTCACAAGTTGGAGTAGGCTCAGAGCCCAATGAGGATAGAATCCCCATTTTCTCCAATTTTGCAATCCTATCTTCTGCAACATGACATAACCTTAAGTGCCAAATATATTTTGAACTTGAGTTGGTTTTCACCATGGCATTGTATTCTTTTAGATTGCTATACTCTGGCCAGTGGAAACACTTTCTTACTGGCAATGGAAACACTTTCCTGCTGGCAGTGGAAACACTTTCCTTTGCCTTTATCAGCTTTAGTCTTCCTTTTCTGCTTAGCTATTTTCTTGGAAGGACCAGGAATCTGAGGTTTCTTTTTCTTATTGCCCTTCTTCTTGTTGGACTTTCCAGCAGAAGAAGATGCAACCAAAACTACCTCTTTTCCTTTATTGCCTGGCATATTCTTTTGGGCAATAACCAGTATGTTGAGTAATTCAGCTAAGGTGCATTCCTGTTTAGTCATATGGAAATTTGTCACAAAATTTCCAAAAGACTCGGGAAGGGACTGAACGATCAAATCTGTTTGTAGTTGGAAATCCATGTAGAAGTCAAGATGTTCCAACTGCTCAATCAGCCGAATCATCTTGTGTACATGATCCCCAACATTCTGTCCCTCTGACATCCTCATACGGAATAACTGTCTAGATATCTCATACCTAGCATTCCTGCTGTGCTCACCATACAACTCTTGTAGGTGAAGGAGGATCTCACTCGCACTCTGCATGTTCTCATGTTGCTTCTGTAACTCATTACTCATAGAAGCAAGCATGTAACACTTAGCTCTCATATCATGCTCCTTCCACTTGTCAAAAGTTTCATGTTCCTCTTGTGTGGCCTCTGGAGGTAAGGGACCAGGAACATTTGAATCTAGAACATATCCTATATGTTAAAGGTTCAGGACAAGTTTCAAATTTCTTAGCCAATCAGACAGATTAGGTCCTGTCAACCTATTGTGATCAAGTATGCTTGCAAGGATATTGGATGGTGGTGGTTGTTTTGTGCTCATTTTTATCAGAAAATTAACTGCAGAAAATAACCAGATTAATTAGTAAATATATCATGTAATTAACCAAAATGATTATGGTCTTTTAATCAATTTGGTCCTCCCACTAACTTAGCGAATCCTACACTTCCAAAGTAGAAAACGAAAATCCTAGTTGGATGGATTTCTAGTGGGTGATTGAATTCTTATAATTCTATTGATCATCCTCAGGTACATCCATTATTGGAATTACAATAAACTATAAGTGAGCAACTCATTGCCCATCACATCTCATGTGAGGTTCAATCCTTTACCTAGCCCCTAATGCTCAAAATCTCAGGTACATCCATTATTGACTTATCTTGCATTAGTTAAGTTGATCCCATTGAGCCAGTAATTATGCAAATAATTTTAATGTCCTCAGGTACATCCAATATTGGCCACCAAACCATTTACATATTTACAACATCTCATGCTTAACAATTATTCTTAAGAAAATCTCTTAAATTAATTGCATCTCATGCAACTATTTAAAATTTCTTAAAATAATTGCCCCAATGGAGGGCTTATGTTATAATTACTTTAATTATAGCATTTCCAACATAATTATTTGTTTGGAAGATTTTATAGCCATCCTAATTACTATTAAGGTCTCACTTTGCACATTATCCATTTAGCATGCATATATCATATAATTGCATACATTCCCATACATCTCATGCATTCATGGATAAGCAATAAATATGGTATGATCATGGACTTTCTAAGGGATTCAATTCTGAGCCACCAAGAATTGAATCAGGGCATTCCTAGGTGCATTTCATTCATTCATTTTACAAGAGTTGCTGAAGGAGTACATAATCAACACTTGATATTGAATTCCTCCCACTGGTCCCACCAATGCTCTTGACCTCTTTGAACTTCTTGCAATCCAATATTACATAGTAATCCTTGGCATACCAAGGCGAATTTACAAGAACTTAAATAAATGAAATTACAACCCAAAAATATTATAAACTTAATAATACGTGCCCAAAATAAATTAAAATAAATTAATTAATTTACAATCCCAAAGAAATATAAAAGAAATAAATCCAATCACATTGGTCTTTTATAGTCCATGATCATCCATCATGCATATCACTATTTAACAATTAAATAAAACATACATACTTAAATTAAATTGAATATCTCATATTCAACTTAAAAATCCAGATTTGAATATGATTCAAATAAATTTAAAAATTCAGATTTTAATCTCATTCAAACAAATTTAAAAATTCAGATTTGAATCACATTCAAACAACTTCAAAAATTCAGATTTGAATCACATTCAAACATTTTTTAAAAAATCAGATTTGAATCACATTCAAATATTTTTTAAAAAATCAGATCTGAATTTTATTGAATCAATTTTAAAAAATCAGATTTAAATATGATTCAAACAACTTTAAAAATTCAGATTTGAATCACATTCAAACAACTTTTAAAATTCAGATTTGAATCACATTCAAACAATTTTTAAAATTCTGATTTGAATCATAATTTAATTGTGTGATTAAAACAACTAATTAAACACTTTAATTAGTCAAAGAATAGGCCTTAGATCATACAACAATTGCAGAATTAAAAGCCAAACCTTGAACCACCCATGGAACCATTGTTGCCGCCACCAATGGTGGCTCCACCATGTGTGCCGCCACACCTCATGATCCAACCAGCAATGAATCTCTTGATCTCATGATCAAACACACAATTAAATTATATAATCAACAATCTAAATGGCAAATATAGTGGCTCTGATACCAATTGAAGGAACGGAAGTGTGAAAAACACAAGATTATATCATTGAATTCAAAAATTTTCACCTAGGGTCACATGCACCATGCAAGATTTATTTTTATCTATTTGATTTCAATGATAAACAACATATTAAAACTCTTTTAATATGTTTTTGGATCTGTATTTGCCATTTAAGATTTTAAAATTAATCAAATTAATTTTAGAACCCTAGATTAAATCAAGAACGATTACACTAACCTCTTGATGTGCTGCAGCGTGTCTGCGCCTTTGAGATTCGTCTTCAGGACACCAGATGCTGTCCCTCTAGCTTGTCCACACCAAGAACACCTATGGCAGCCCTTGAACAGCTTCTAAAGCCTTTTCTATTAATTAGAAATTCAAGTTCTGCCTTTTAAGAGATTAGAGATGTAAACAGGACACTAGAAACAATTTCTAGCGTTCTTAATTCAAGAGATTGATGGCTAATCTCTTTGAATTGATGAGAGATGAAGAGAAATAGCTGGAGAGGCTCAAAGTGGCGTGACAATTGAGAGGAGAGGCTGCTGGTTATGTTTTCTTTTCATAACCACACTTAAATAGCTAGGTTAACACATTAAACCCTAGCCGCATGTCACCTTTTGATTAGCTCTAGGTTTAAGTGACCCAATCACATTGTGCCAAGTGTCAAACCTATATTTAATCTTGATTTTAATCATCTTACATGATTAAAAAAAAACATTTGGCAAGCTTATGTGTTATGCCATGTGTCACCATCTCATGGTGCCACGTGTCACAATCGTGAAATGACCAAAATGCCCTGTGTCTTAATTTTGAGTTCTTAACCCAAAATAATTATTTTCTTCTTCTAATTAATTTATATCAAATATAAATTAATTAATTAATCTCTATTAATTAATTTCTCATCAATTAAATTCATATTTAAACACTTTAAATATAAATTTAATTTATACTACACATCCAATAATCTAGATTTGGTTTCAAGTCATGCTAGGGACTTTGCAATTTAATTGCAAACCAAATCTATTTAATTAATCAATTAAACTCTTTAATTAATTAATTAAATCATATTTAAATAGGTGATAACTTGTGTATGTGTGTGACTTACTAGGCTCATCACTAATTGGCAATGAGACATGATATCAACTCTTAATATCATCGAACTCTTTCTTACCATAAATGATTTCTCTAAATCATTTTATGAACCTCATAGACCATGGTTAACACCTAGCATAGCATGCCATGGCCACCCAATTAGTAATAAGGTTTACCTTAAATGAACCTATAATCATATGTTACCATGCACTAGAATCTCTCTGTTACAAAATCCCAACTCAAGCCGAGTCATGGTTTATGTCAAACTCCATTTGCTATGAATATTATGTTCTCTTTTAATTCCAGTTCTTGATTAAAAGATTTTTCTCATCGAAACACTTTTACGAATAAATCTATCTGTCTGGCCAGAACTTAAAACATCAAGAACAATTAAATGAACATAGGATTTTATCTCTATTTACTTAGAGGCAGATTCCTTCTTGATCAACACCTACCTCCATATATAACTAGCGAGAGCCAACAAATGCCCATATACCCATACATAGTACAAGTATGAAACGAGATCAAACTCAAACTACCTATATACAAGATAACTGTGCTATCTCAGGTCTAAAGATTATATGCACTGATATGATTTATGACAAAATATTGACAAGAGTAAACTCCATGTGCTTGTCATAAGTGTCACTGGTTCAGCCTACTTATCATTTATAAGTGCCTATCATGTTTGTTATATGGCATGAGACTCACCATTCCATCTTATTTATATCTCATATAAATAACTTGGGAACAAACATGAATACAATCTTTCTGGATAAGTCATGTCCTTATTATGAAGTATCCTCGATTGTGAACCTATTTATGATACTTTGTGCTAGAAATATTGTCACTCATATTCTTAACAACTTAAGAATAATATTTCTAACAAAATATCAATGGACCTTTTCTATTACACATAAATATATTATGTAAACGGAAAAGTGGAAATGCCTTTTATTAATAAAAATATGTACAAGATACATACTAAATGATATGCTCTAGGGCATACTACTAACACTCTCACTGTCATCAAATATGGCTATAGTGATTTTCTGATCACCGGGGTCAAAAATTTTCAATCGGTGAACAAGGTGAACAATCGGAAAAAGTTCAAAAGCAGCTATCATGGCCGGGATTATTGCCGGAGCAGCTAGAACAGGAAAGTAAGAAGCGGGAGGAGAAAATGAAATGCAGAAGAATGTCTCATTGAAGGTATATATGTAGGGAAGGTCTGAGCATTTATTGCTAGCAGAAAACGAAGAGGACGCCTCGGAAACTGAAGGAATAAATGCTTTGACTGAATAAGCCCGGACAAAGGAGAAGACTCTAGAGCAGGAAAGATCGGGAGAGGTAGGCCCGGCATGAGAGATCAGAACAGGATCATATTAGAAAGATCGGAAGGGAGGGGAGATCAGAAAGCAAAGAGAATAAGACAACTTCCAATAACTGTCATCATAATCAAGGCCGAGGTAGTTAAGGCATTGCAGACGAGATCAAATCTCCACCGCACGCCTCATCTGCAGAATCGCCCACATTACTGACAGGTGCCAGAGTATGTTATGACAGTCTTATACATCTCAATCTCCACCGTTGATCTTACTTGTAAGGACAAGCCTGGAGCCCTTGGATCAAAGAAGAAGGCGACAAGACCAGCGCTTTTTATTCTCAGCCCTCGGATCGCCCTTGCCAAGAAAATTTTGAGCCGTCAAATTAAAAAAGAGAAAGGACAAATATTCTGAAAAGGATCTCAGCCGTTCATTCTGATTCTCTTTAATTCCTAAGCATCAGATCATGTCCTTTAAAATCCTAACCTTCCATCTCCCTCAAAGAAAATCCTGACCCTTCATTGGGAGCGCCCGGTTCCTATAAATACCTGCTTGAAAATTGTTAAAAAAATGAAAAAAAGGGTGGTGACTATAGTGGAATGGCTCTGAAACTTAATTCAGTTTTGCTACTCTGCTATTTTTAAGCTTTCAAAAATAGGAAAAACTTCAGAAACTAGTTTTCTAAAGTATTTTCTTTGAAGAAGTATTGAATACTGAAACTCTCCATGTAACACCCTCCCGGTAGCAATTCCGTACATTCTACTGTTCCGGTGACCAGTGTCGATCCGGACAGCTAGAATATCCGAAAAAATATTTAAACTTAAGTGAGGGACCATAATCAATTCAAATATTAATAAGAAAAATTTAATAAAAATTTTAGAAATAAAATACAACCAAATTAAACGAGCCGGTGCCCTAGCGAGGGGTAACCAGAGGGAAGTTGCGGTTCTCGCAACGAGGAGCCCTAGACCCGGGGGAAAAATTATAAAATAATTTTTGAGACTCCAGAGAAGGGTCATTGAGGTTCCTATGGCATTAGAATGCCAAGAAAATATTTAGGAAAATTTTTCAATCGGTACAGCCAATTTTGACCCGTTAAGCCAAACGGAGGGCATTTTGGTCATTTCGCCTTCAGAGGTGATTTTTGGCCGACTTGTCCAGTTAAGTAAATAATTAATATGACATAAAATATGAAGAAACATTACTAAAAATTAAATTGAAATTGAGTAGTGATGAAAAGAAAAGAAAAATCCATAAAAATGTCAAATATGACATCATTATGATGTCATTTGAAAGTCTCCACCAATTATAATTAAACAACCATATTATTAACTAATAAAATAGACTAAATGAAGACCAAATTAACCAAAAATACAGCAGCCACCTCCTTCAAACCAGCCAAAACGTAGAGAGAGAGAAGATAGGGTTTCCACCATAGCCATTCTTTGCAAGCTTTCATTCTCATGCTTCCTCACCATATTTCCTCAAGACCCCAACACTAAAATGAATCCTTGGACCTAGAGGAAGTGTTTGGCAGCCAAGAGAGTACAAGAAAAGTGAAGATTAAACTTGGGAAAAAAGTGCCACTTAAAGGTTAGTGCATTAGATACCTAAAAGTCTTTATTTTCATGATTAGTAACTTGAATTGAGTAAGAATTTGTAACTAAAATGAACAATAATTATGTGTATACATACCATAAATTTCGGCTGCCCTATTGAAGGAACAATAATGGAGTGTTTTGATGGACTTAAAGTGGATTAGAGATTATGTTTAAACCATATATGCATGTGGATAGTGAATGTGATAGTTAATTCAAGCATGTTGTGAAAACTCATATGGAAATTAGGGTTTTGAGAAGTGAAAATTTGACTTGGCTTAGGAAATTGTTAGAGAAAATTTTAATGGTCAATTAGTGACCATTTTAGGTAAGTTGACCACAATTTGGACTGAAATAATGCATGGCAAAGTGAATGTGTAGGCTGCCTAAAGACAGCAGCAGGGTGACTGAAATTTCAGTCCACTTGGACTGCCATAGCTTTGGCTGTGTTGGTCCAATTGGTGTTTGGCCAATTGGACATGAAACTAGGCTTATAATGGCACATTTTTTCTGAAGAAACCATTCCCAAAAGACCAAAGCAAGAGGACCAAAACTTGGCCCCAATCCGGATACCCTGCAACAGCACCTGCAGAAATGACCAAATGAACAGTAACTGTTCATTTGGCCATAACTCACTGTAGATATGGTCAATCGACCTGAAATTTTTACAGCAACAAGTTAAGACATATACAAACAACTTTCATGAAGGAACCTACCCCAAATTATGGCCAGAACCCATCCAACCAAGTGACTCCAGTTACTGTTCATGTTACTGTAGATATGGTCAATTCTGCAGATTGGCAATCCGGCCAACTGTGGTTTTTGGACCATATCTAGAGCTACAAAACTCCAAATGGAGTGATTCAAAAAAGAAAATTCAACTAGACAAAATAAGGAACAACTTTTATGTTTTCCATTTCTTCAAATTCCCACTGCAACAGTGTCCAATGGAACAGTAAAATTGAGCTACAAAAACTGAAAATTCTGCTTCCCTTGGTTTAAACTTTGAAATGGTATAAATGCTTAATGCCAACAAGTTTTGAATGCCAAATGTGGTATATTGGGAGTGCCAAAGTCAATGTAACATATTTTCTATCCAAAAGTCAACATTTTTGTTGACCAATGAGGTGAATAGTGACACCAAAAACTTGAAATTCACAAATTGAAGAATTTAAAGGTTTCAAATGCCCTAGTATACCTAACAAGATTGGTTTGGATAGTTTGGCATGCCAATAGGGTTCAGTTAGCAGTACTGCACATGGCAATATGCCATTCTGTGATTTTATGGCTTTTAGCCATTCTGACCTTGTATTGAGATTTGGCCTTGTGCCTGATATTATTCTGACTTTGTTAGCCGTGCTGCACACCGGGAGATGCATATGTGACCGATGGTGTGACGGCCCGAGGTACTTGATACCCAGTGCCAGTTTACCCGCTTATCCAGTCCAGTCGTCTAGTGTAGGTTACTTGGGCAACCAAATGAATGAAAATGGGCAAAGTAAAAGAAATAAATGAATGGATATACAAATACAAGACAAACAAAACATGCACATGCAATACATATTTATTTTCTGTTATTTCATGTTATTTTAATATTGCACCACTAAGCATTATTGCTTAGCGCGTTGCTTTTGCCACGCGTAGGTACTGGAGATACTTATCGTGAGCCCAGTAGACTGCAGACTGGGTGAGTCCATCCTACAGTTCTGCACAGTGTCCGTGTCACCTCACTACCTTCAGTGAATTGGTAGGGCACTAGGTGTCATTTTGTCATTTTGTAACTAAATTTTTATTTTCTCATATGTATTTGGATCTATGTAATGCATTTTGATGTTCATGTAAATAATGAAAGTTATGACTATGAATGCAAAATTTGAGCATTTATTTATTGCTTGTATATGAGTATTATGAGAAATGGATGTTTGAGAAATGACAAGGTTATTGAGAACTGAAATTGAGAAATATTGTTGAGATTTTGGATATTGGAGTTTGAGATGATGGAATACAAATATTGGAAGTGTTTTTAACAGGTTCCGAAGAACTGTTTTCTCCAATTTTAGCCGGTACTCCGCCGGATTTTCTTTAAAATCTTCGGAACCTCAAATAAATAATACTTTTGATAAATGGCTAAAATAAATTATATTTCATAAATTATATTCACAAGAATGGTATAAATTAATTAAGGTATATTAGAATGTGCCGGTACACCATGTGGCATAGCTTGCTCGGCTACACTGTAGACGGGTAAGGGGTGTCACACTCCATTTTCAGTTCGTTCATTACTTTGTGATACCCTTTCTTAGTTCTTGTTATGTTTTCATCACTTTTATATCCACTTTCATTTTCCGAGCTCAATCTCATTCATTGTCATTCCAGTTCGATTACATTCTAACTTGGTATTCTTCATTCCAAGGCGAACATTAGTCCCCAGATTATTAGCACGCAACTCTGCAACATTCGTGACTCCATAGTTAGTTCAATAGGTTCAACATCCTACAGGTGAGTGTTTGAACCGTTGCCCTATTCAATATTTGTCTTTATTTTCTTTTTTTTATGCTCGTAATTTTCATTAAAGTTTGTCTTATGTTAAAAGGTCCCACGTAGGTGGTTATTCTCTTGAGTTTATCTTTTGATACACCAGTTCATGTTATTTATTTGTTCCTGGTCTTTTATTATTTCTTAATGTAGGTGTTCTGGTTACGGGTAGCGTATACGTAGTTTGATAAAATGTTGGTAACTGTATCTTAACATAAGAGTTTCTTTAAATAAAAGTTCCGATAATAAATGAGAGAAAATTATAAAGACGAGCCACTAGACTAGCTCAAGAAGGTGACTAGGTAAGGTGGGGAGTCGGAGTAAAATCAAATAGAGCAAATATGGCTTGCCGAAAGGTACTGGTAAGGCGACCACATAGGAGATCGGTAAAAATTAAGTCTGGTTTCCCCTATCTAGTCATAAGATACCGATGAGTAAAAAAGAAGCTTAATCCGAGTTCCCAGTGTCTTCGGATGCCAGAACCCTTAGCCTAAGGTCCTTGCGCGATACGAACATAATTAAAGTTCAAGAGGTCAGGGGAGAGTTCTTACCTGATCCTCATCCAAACCAAATAGGAGATCGAGGAGAGTTCTTATCCGAGATCCTTTATCAAAACTCTAAAATTGCATATTAAAAGAGATTGGAGGAGAGTTCTTATTCGATTCTCAACCAAAATTTTAATAAATATTTAAAGAGATCGGAGAAGAGTTCTTATCCGATTCTCAATTAAAAGTTTTAATAAATATTTAAAGAGATCGAAGGAGAGTTGTTATCCGATTCTCAATTAAAAGTTTTAATAAATATTAAAGAGATCGGAGCAGAGTTCTTATCCGATTCTCAATTAAGAGTTTTGATAAATATTAAAAAAGATCGGAGGAGAGTTCTTATTTGATCTTTAATCAAAACATTTAATAATCATTTAAAGAGATTGGAGGAGAGTTCTTATCCGATTCTCAACCAAAATTTTAATAAATATGTGGAGATCGGAGAAGAGTTCTTATCCGAGATCCATCATTCAAACTTTAAATAGAGTATCCCCAGAGATCGGAAAAGCTTTTACCCAGATTTTCTCAAATTCAAACTAAGATAGCACAATACGCAAAGTAACCCCCTAAATAAAGCTGATACGCAACACCAACTCACTAAGGGTCGTCTCATTTATTTATGTATCTGGGTAACCCGAATTAGTGAAAAATCAAATATTCTCTTTTATCAAAGGGATTAACATCTTCATTCTAACCCCCCTAACGATCGATTTTAATTTATAAAGAGCGTAAGGTTAAATCTGCTCACCCTCATTGAGGGACGAGGTGGGGTGCCTAATACCTTCCCCACCCGTTTACGGACCCCGAACCTAGAATATCTGTTTTTGAAGTGGTTTCATTTTAATTTATTTTCACAAATGGTTTTCTTTTATTTCCCTCAAAAATTAAAGTGGCGACTCCTCACTCTTTTTCACTTCGGTGAGTGTTCGTCCAGGCGACCGCAAAACACCTGGCGACAATAACAGGCACCATAATTCAACAATATAGTTCCATAAACCAAACCATGAAACAATATATTTTGTTCTACACTTCAAGTTAGCCGAATTGTACATTTCCTTCCATTAGTTTTCAAGCTACCAAAATTAAGTGTACGATACATCTAGTATACATTATCCAATTTATTCCTACACACATAAATACTTACATCAATAAAATCTACAATTTACATGCAAGGATAAACTGCTCTCATTGAAGTTTCATGGCTGCCAAAAATGTACCTCTCCCTTAACTCATCAAACTTAAAAAATCCTTCCATAATTCAACTACCCATAACATCCATGCGAGGTTTAATGAAACAAGCTTATCACTTTAGAAATTATTCAAAAATACATACTTATCATTTTTGAAATTGTTCAAAACCTCACCAAAACTTGATTTCCTTGCTGCCTATCTACTGCCCAAGTTGTGTAGAACAACTTTAGTGAAGAAAAGTGTAAGGAAATTGGCTTGGAGATGAAGGATTGAAGCTTAGCCATGGACGGCCATGGAGGGTTCTTTCAAGGGAAAGTTTCGGCTGCTTTTTGGGAGGTTGAAGAAGACGAGTAATCTGTCCAGAATATGCTGATTAAATGTCCACTTTAGGTTTTAGTGGAGCACTAAGTGAAGATTGTAATATTTGTTTATTCTAAAGTTTCCATATTCCACATTTTTCCTCCTAACTTTCGCTTTTTAGATTATGCACCACTGTTTTAATTTTTCTTCAAATTTTCCAAGTGTAATATCATTTATTTTTAATAGACATTTAGGTCAAAAGACAACTCGGGGTGTCAAATGACCACAATGCCCCTATTCGGGTTACATTCCTGATTTTTCGGTAACACCGAGTTTTGTCATTTTCTCGATTTCCCGTTTTTCTTTGTACTAATTAATTAATTTTTCTTTGATAGTTCTAATGATATTTATACTTCAATAGGTCTTTAATTATGTCTTAAAAATATTTTCCAGGGTTCTCCACGGTCCAGGGCTAGTTAACGGTCCACGCCGCAACTTCCCGGTGCGGTCACCCATCGCTAGGGTTCTCGGCTCATTTAACTTGGTTACATTTCATTGCCATTATTTTTTCTTTATTTTTCTTGTATTTTCTTTTCTTGTATTTCATTATTTTATGTCTCCTCGCCCATATCTAAGTGTAGTTCTAGGCATCCTAGCTGTCCGAACAACACTGGTTACCGGAACAATAGAACATACTACCGAACATAGGTGTGTTACAAAAAATAATCCTTACACCTGTAGACCCTTATTTTGTGATGAGTATGTGCATTGAGGCCGTGGGAAACCCGATGATGAAAAATTATATGACTGTAAGATGTAATTGGAGGCATGGAGCTGACTTATTAATTCTGTGGCATGATCTTGAAAAAAATAAAAATAATAATAAAATTTTGGGGAAATTAATTTAATTAAATTTAAATAAAATTTTATTTTGTTTAAATTTAATATGGGTAGTTCTTAAATGGATCTAATTAAGTTTAATTGGGCTCTATGGGCCTAAGAAAGCCTAGTTAGGAATTTTAAATGGGACCCATTTAATTATTTTCTAAAAATTAAAATAACAAAATATCTCTCTCCTCCTTGACCCCACTCTCTTCCTCACTCCCTATTGGTGCCTTCCATTTTTTTTCTGTCTTCCTATTGGTTGAAACACCTCACCCATATCCCAGTCTTATTCGAATTCTGCAATTGTAGTTGTTTAAGTCATCTAAACTTTATCATCCTAAGACTCCAAATCCTATCACACCTCTCTCCCAAAACCCTATAAATACCCTACTAGAGAAGAGAAGAAGGGGAGGATGTGAGGAAAAAGAGGAAGAGAAAATTCAGAGCTACAGGAAATTTGGAGATATTCAAGACTCTTTGAGTTTTTCCTTATTTTTTCTTTTCTTCAAGAAGATTTTCATACAAGATTTCTGGAAGGTCAGTTTTTGTTGTTTTCTTTTCAAGATTCAAGATCTATGCCATACAATATTTTAATTATATGCTCTTTGTCTTCAATTTATTTTATATGTTCATATAGATCATGTAATCATGTTTAATTTGAGGGGATACACAACTCTGCACATGTTTAGTTTCTGTCTCTCGTATTTTTATTATTTTTCTTTATTTTCTGAATCTGTAAAAAATTTGTAAAAATTATATTCATATTCTACACGAAATTCCATTAATTTTAGGCTCAAGAATCACTAAAAAAGCTTTAATATTTTGTAAGTTATGGCTGTTTGAAGTTAGGGTTCCTGTAAAATCTGATTTGCAGGATATCCGACTTATGGAGCCCATATCTCCCTTATTCCTTAATATTTTTGTGCAAATCTAGTGTCTAAAATTAACTTCAGAATCTTATGAATCTTTTCCAATTGGTTTTGCATTCATATCTTTTGTGGTTAATGAGTTATGAATTTTACAAAAAAGTAGTACGATTCTGTCACGTAGAAGAGTTACGATTTATGTAGATCATTCGGCTAGGGTTTTGTTTGATTTATAAATTTTATGTTATTGTATGATATGTAGGCTATCTTCTGTAATTTTTTTATGATTTTTAGGCATGTTTAACTATTTTTAAAAAATCGAATTTCTTGCTACTGTTAATCTGCCAGAATTTGAAAATTGTATATTTATGCATGTTCTTGTATTTTCTTAGGTTTTAATTGATATTTGATCTATTTTCTGTATTCTTTTAATTCAATAAGTGTTATAAAGTGTTTGGATCATGTTAGAAGACTTAGACCATTAGGTAGTTGTAACTAATTAGGAATCTTAACCCTTTAGGAGACTAGAGTTAGAATCCAATGTAAATTGTTATTAATGTTTTCTTTATTTCTTTTATTTTCTTTAGTTTCTTTATTTTTTATTACAAACAAAATTGGTAAGTAGCCCTAAGGTAAGTACCAAAGAGGGCATTTGCATGGAGCTTATATGGAGCTAAACGGGAGTAAGCCAGGGATATCATTGCTATACTAGAAGAGAAGACCCTTTTTTAAGGGTAGCTTGCCCCAATGGCAACTGCATTTACCAACAGGTAAGTAGCTCTAAATTTCTCGAATAACCATTGGCATGAAATTGTAGTAATAATAGAACTTTTATTTGGTAAATTAAAATTAACTTTGTTTTTAATTTAACTGACTTTTGCATGTAATTAATTTAAATAAATACTTTGTAAATTAAAATTAATCTTGTTTGTAAATTAAACTAATATTGGCATGTAAAATAAATTTAATTTAATACTTGGTAATTGTAAAATAAATTTTCATGTTAGAAATATTTATTAGGTTGTGATTGTTTGGAACTTATGTGATATTAGAATAAATTACACATGTACATAATTAACTTAGTTCAATTATCCTTAGGGTAACTTGGTGAAAATTAATTAATTAGGTTAAATAGAAACATAGGGTTATCTGAAATTGAATTTGTTTGTAAATTAAACTCCCAATAATAAATTAATTTTAATCATCTGGTAAATATCATTTAAATAATTAGCAACCCCATAGATAGGAATTACTTGTGCATGAAAATTGTGTGTAAACAATAACCTTTTGTGAATTACTTGCGTGTGTAGGATTAGAATTGCATTTTTTAGGATAAAGTTTAATAAAGGAATAATAAACAAGACTTCTAGAAACATTAGTAGAGGATTAGCACTCGAATTAAAGAGGTTAGACCAGGCGTAAGGGGTGCCTAACACCTTCCCCATATGTAACCACTATTCAAACCTAGACATTGGGCTATGGTAATGATGGTTGTGGAAACTCTGCAATGAGTAAGTTGCCATCTATGACCCTTAGAAGAAACACTGAATATGTTCCGGTTATTACCCGGGTGGCGACTCTTATCTATGCCTTTGTGGCATAAATCCTTAGTACCGTGGTAGTGTTATGGGAAGACGGTACTTACCAGTGGTTTGATTCTATTAGGATTGTATGAAGTGCATGTCTAGGAAATGCTGTCTAAGGAGGTGGTACTTAAGTGAGACCATTGTGACTCCACCATCTTTCCTGGGCATTACCTGGTGCATTTTATATAATTCTAATGGATGATATTTCGCCTCACGCCTCCCTCCCCACAGTTTGGCGACTCCACTGGGGATTAAATGGATAGTTACTCCAACATGTTTCTATTAGTCTAATATTATTCCTTTGTTAAACTTTTTGCATTGCACTACACTATCACACGGATCACCCTTACCCTTTTAGCCTCGTTAGTACTAGCCAAGGAGACCATGGTTCTACTCGAGCTATGACGAATTGGTGAATGCTAGCACCCCATGCCCGTACTTTCGAGTATATAAAAGAGCCACACTCGGCCGTTGTGCTTAATGGACAAGCTCTCGCATGGGTGACCCTTTTCCTACCCAATAAAGCCCATGAGCCATAGATTTCAACCCTAGGTACCCCGTAGATTTTTGTTGTGCTGGATTCGTATCCTTACTGTTCAAACCATAAGTTCTAGTGGTAGTTGAGATGAACCTAGGCCTATGCATAAACCCAATGTGTGTATAGGCCCAAGTCCATTTTAAAACCCATGTTAAGCAAGAGGATGCTTACTTATGGTTAAACTTTAAGGATACAAATCATTTGTTTATAGAGGAAAGGTCGTCCTGGACCACCCCCTGTTGGTGTGTCCAGTGTACCATAGCCTAGGATAGAATTTTTTTTCTTACCCTGCACGTGAGAGTTGAAGGTATAAGGGGGCGAAGATTTAGTTCTGGAGATTTTTTTTTTTTTTTAGTTTTAATTCAGTTTTTGGTTCGATTTTAGTTCAGCTTATATGGTCTGGTTTTGAGTTCAGTTTTAGTTCTATTGGTATGGTTCGGTTTTGATTTTGTAAAAGTAAAGGCAAAAAAAAAAGAAAAAAAAAGAAAAAAAAAAGGGTTCATTCATGCATTGCATTCATGTACATAACATGCTTAGGTTAACCTTTAAATCATATTTTTTGAGCAAACATAGCCTCAAAACACACCAAAGAGACTTCTAATCAGGTCACTTGGGTTAGGGAAGGGAAGAGATTAGTAAGGATTTCACCTGTACTACTTAAGATGGAAGAAACTATGATCGTGCTTGATGAAATATTAAACGCCAAAATGTCTGAGCTAGAAGAGAAAATTGTGGTCAACTTTAGAAAGAGGCCCTGAGGCAGGCCAATTAAGTGGCATTAAAGTTATTGAGGTTCAAATTGTGTCTCACACCCCAAGGAGATTTTTTCCAAATCAGCCAACCCTTATCCTAAGTTTTGGAGCGTCTCAAAGTTCAAGACCTCCTACAGCTCTTAGCACCTAGACCACTACCAAATCCACTCCCACCTAGCTATGATATCAACCAATGTTGCGGGTTCTACCAAGCCCACAATCATGACACCGACTGATGCTTTCAACTTAAGCATGATATCTAAGACCTAATTGATGCCAAAAGGATAATTGACCCAGAAAATCAACCCAAAAGCCCCATGCCTAGCCAAAATTTCCACCTATACCAGGTCTCTACATGATCTCCATCACCCCAAATAACCCTAACAGAATTATTGACTTTATCCAACCCATCCAAAAGCCCAATAAACTTATCCAACCCATCCAAAAGCCCAGTGAACCTATCCAACCCATCCAAAAGCCCAATGAACTTATCCAACCCATCCAAAAGCCCAATGAACTTATCCAACCCATTAAAAAGCCCAGTGAACCTATCCAACCCATCTAAAAGCTCAATGAACCTCAGTCTATAATGTTTGTTGACATTTGTGATAATTCTAGCTATGATGAGGGTCCTTTAGATGTTTGGACCAATTTTGATGAGGAGGTAGTTGCATTACAACTAGATGGTTTAGTTCCACTAGTGTCTGATTTTCAAGTTGTCGAGATCTATAAAAACTAGATGGATCTAAAAGTGGCTACTATGAAGAAAGGGATGGAGTTTTTTCTTAGCACAGGCTTAGAAGAAAGTATAGATGGTCTGGTGACTTTTCTTAAGATGATGGGGCAGATCACGAGTCATGATTTAGGCTATGAGCTAACAGAAGAGGAAGAAGAGCTAAAGCCTCCTAAGTTCTTGAAAGAGGGGGCAATTACCTTGACATATGATTAGGGGTTACCACATGTGAAATAGCTAAAGCAGAAAATCAGCACCACTGATCTGAGGACTGCATGAAAAGCCAAACACCTAAAGCTACACCCCTATGTTTGAGTCTATCTTTTGTAATGCTCACAGAGTGATATTGATGTTTCCAATCGATGTACTTGATAAAGATTTGAGGCCAAGATCAATAACATTCCCTTCCGCTACTTGCTTGATATTTATTCTAATGGGCATATGCATGGCATTCATAATCATTTAGAATCTATTTTTGTTAATGCATCAAAATCGATCTCTATTAATTTGGGTACACCAAATAATCCTAAAGACATTAAGTTAGCTGAAGATTTAACCCAAGAAGAAAGAGATAAATTTATAGCCTTGTTAACAAAGTACCAAGAAGCACATGCCTCGAGCTTAAAATCAGATGGCCGATTCCCAAGCCACGCTGGTGTCGCTATAGGAAAAGAGTGATCAAAAGTTGACTTAGCCAGTTATCCTAATGAGGAGTAAAATTTTATGCTATGAAGGATTAGTAGTAGCACATGTGGACCTAGAGGGAGAAGGAAAATGATATGAAGACATAAGGAGGTCTCGGAAGTGAGAGAATACGCAATAAGCCTACAAAAGAGATAGAGTAACAATTCATGGATTAGCCACTCAACTTACTTTAGTGGGGCAATTCTACAAACTCTTATGTGTGATAGAAAACAAGTGAGCAAATAATAAAAGAAATACTTGCAGAAATGTGTGGTCCCCATATGAATGGAAATGTCCTAGTTGGGAAAAAATGTTCGAAACATATAAGGATTGGCCTGAAAAACTCCCTTATATTCTTTAAGATTATCGTAGTATTACAAGGACATCCACGAGGGCAACCCCATTCTCTTTAGTGTATGGGATTAAAGTAGTGCTATCCATTAAGCAAGAGGTCAAATCCTTAAGAGTGATGCTAGAAGCTAAGATCCTAGAAAATGAGTGGGCCTATAAGAAGAACTAGCTTTGATTGATGAAAAGAGGATGCAAGCCTTGTATCATATGCAGGCTTATCAAAGGAAGATAACTAGAGCCTTTAATAAGAAGGTGAAGCCGAGAAAGATCAAAGAGGGAGATATGGTTGTGAAACAAACTCGGCCCATCCCTTTTGATCCGAGAGAAAAGTTTAAGCCAAACTGGGATGGTCCACACATAGTCAAAAAGATCTTGCTACTGTAAGAATATCATACCTGGATGGGAATGAATTTCAAGAACCAGTCAATTTAGATAGGCTTAAATGGTACTTTGTGTGAGACAGTTCGCTAAGTCAAAACCCGCAAAAAGGCGGTCTAGGAGAAAGTAAGGTTCAAAGAAAAAATAACTAAAAAAAAAAAGAAAAAGAAAAAAAAGAAAAGAAAAGAAAAGAAAAGAAAAGAAAAAAATGCTAGATTAAAAACCTACAAAAGGCAGTCTAGGCAAAAGGAGAGATGAGAGAAGATCTGATTGGAAAACCTGAAAAGGCCATTCGGCAGGTTATAAAGCTTATTTCTAACTTTGGAAGGTTAGAAATTTAGCAAAACTAAATGTAAGAGGGAGTAATGGTGTACCTGAATAAATAAAGAAGTTTTTATTGCATTAACCAGGAATAGGTTTTATTGAATTATGATTGTGAATGTTTTGTGTCTTGAGGGATATATCAAAAGATTAAGTAATTGAACTGCATTGTTTTGATTTAACCTATTGTCTTGTGAGCATGATAGAATAGGTGCTTGATATAAATATCCTGGTGATTGTCTAATTTCAAAAAAAGAGAAAAAAAACAAGAAAAAGAAAAGAAAAAAAGAGAGCTCGCTAAGTGGAAAACCTGAAAGGGCCGCTTAGGCAAAAGTTAGAGCAAGCCCGCTGAGATGAAAACCCAAAAAGGCATTTCAGGCAAAACTTAGGGCACAGAGAATGAAGTTCATGGAAGAGAAATGAGTCAAGGCAGAAATCATGGGGGGAGAGAAGAAAAAGAAAAATCAGAGAGAAATTATATTGTGACCTTAAGGAAGTCTTTTTTTGGTGAATAATTTTTCTCAAAAAAATTTGAGGTTATAAGAAAGTTTTTGCAAAAAGATGTCCCCCAGAGGACTAAGTTTTTTTTTAGAATCTCTAGCAAAATCAGCATGCCCATGATAGGAAGTAGCATACAGGAAGCATAAAAATTAGAGAGAATTTTGAGACCCAGTCATCCTAATTTTTTTCAAATCATGAATTAGATATTTTTTGGTAAGTCCTTAGACATTGTTTAGGGCGCATGACATAGTTATGTAAGGCATAGAAGAACATGCATCAACATGTCACCTGTGGGTGTGTAAGGCGTAGAAGAACATGCATCACCACAGTTTCAAGTGTCGAACTACGAGGGGGTCTGATTCTTCCTCAGGATAGCGAGGGGGATACGTAGGTAGTTTAGGATCGTGGTCCTAAATACGAACCCACAACATTTCATGATAGATGTTTTTTGGTAAGTCCTTAGACGTTGTTTAGGGCACATGGCATAGTTGTGTAAGGCATAAAAGAACACGCATCAACATGTCACCTGTAGGTGTGTAAGGCGTAGAAGAACATGCATCACTACAGTTTCAAGTGTCGAACTACGAGTGGGTCTGATTCTTCCTCAGGATAGCGAGGGAGATACGTAGGTAGTTTAGGATCGTGGTCCTAAATACGAACCCACAACATTTCATGATAGATGTTTTTTGGTAAGTCCTTAGACGTTGTTTAGGGCACATGGCATAGTTGTGTAAGGCGTAGAAGAACACGCATCAACATGTCACCTGTAGGTGTGTAAGGCGTAGAAGAACATGCATCACCACAGTTTCAAGTGTCGAACTACGAGTGGGTCTGATTCTTCCTCAGGATAGCGAGGGAGATACGTAGGTAGTTTAGGACTACGGTCCTAAATACGAATCCACAACATTTCAAAACACAGAGTTTCCATTATCATGAGACCGTAGCTAGTCTCATGATGCAGAGTGTATCGACAGAGTAAGATGCATTCGATTTTCACATTACAAAGTTATCACTGTTATGAGACCGTAGCTAGTCTCATAACACAGAGTGTATCGACAGAGCAAGATGCACTCAATTTTTACATGACACAGTTATCACTGTTATGAGACCGTAGCTAGTCTCATGACGCAAAGTGTATCGACAGAGCAAGATACACTCGTTTTTCACATGACACAATTATTACTATTATGAGACCGTAGCTAGTCTCATAATATAGAGTATGTCGACCGAGCAAGATATACTTGATCCTCATAGCCAATGTTTCATAGTTATTAGAAATTTGAGTTTCACTTTGACGAAACTTGAGCAATGCTTTCGCATTGATTTCAACTTTCGCCAAAGTGGGGGGCAAACTGTAGACCCTTATTTTGTGATGAGTATGTGCATTGAGGCCGTGGGAAACCCGATGATGAAAAATTATATGACTGTAAGATGTAATTGGAGGCATGGAGCTGACTTATTAATTCCGTGGCATGATCTTGAAAAAAATAAAAATAATAATAAAATTTTGGGGAAATTAATTTAATTAAATTTAAATAAAATTTTATTTTGTTTAAATTTAATATGGGTAGTTCTTAAATGGATCTAATTAAGTTTAATTGGGCTCTATGGGCCTAAGAAAGCCTAGTTAGGAATTTTAAATGGGACCCATTTAATTATTTTCTAAAAATTAAAATAACAAAATATCTCTCTCCTCCTTGACCCCACTCTCTTCCTCACTCCCTATTGGTGCCTTCCATTTTTTTTCTGTCTTCCTATTGGTTGAAACACCTCACCCATATCCCAGTCTTATTCGACTCGCAATTGTAGTTGTTTAAGTCATCTAAACTTTATCATCCTAAGACTCCAAATCCTATCACACCTCTCTCCAACATCCCTATATATACCCTACTAGAGAAGAGAAGAAGGGGAGGATGTGAGGAAAAAGATGAAGAGAAAATTCAGAGCTACAGGAAATTTGGAGATATTCAAGACTCTTTGAGTTTTTCCTTATTTTTTCTTTTCTTCAAGAAGATTTTCATACAAGATTTCTGGAAGGTCAGTTTTTGTTGTTTTCTTTTCAAGATTCAAGATCTATGCCATACAATATTTTAATTATATGCTCTTTGTCTTCAATTTATTTTATATGTTCATATAGATCATGTAATCATGTTTAATTTGAGGATACACAACTCTGCACAAGTTTAGTTTCATACTCTCGTATTTTTATTATTTTTCTTTATATTATGAATCTGTAAAAAATTTGTAAAAATTATATTCATATTCTACACGAAATTCCATTAATTTTAGGCTCAAGAATCACTAAAAAAGATTTAATATTTTGTAAGTTATGGCTGTTTGAAGTTAGGGTTCCTGTATATTCTGATTTGCAGGATATCCGTCTTATGTAGCCCATATATACCTTATTCATTAATATTTTTGTGCAAATCTAGTGTCTAAAATTAACTTCAGAATCTTATGAATCTTTTCCAATTGGTTTTGCATTCATATCTTTTGTGGTTAATGAGTTATGAATTTTACAAAAAAGTAGTACGATTCTGTCACGTAGAAGAGTTACGATTTATGTAGATCATTCGGCTAGGGTTTTGTTTGATTTATAAATTTTATGTTATTGTATGATATGTAGGCTATCTTCTGTAATTTTTTTATGATTTTTAGGCATGTTTAACTATTTTTAAAAATCGAATTTCTTGCTACTGTTAATCTGCCAGAATTTGAAAATTGTATATTTATGCATGTTCTTGTATTTTCTTAGGTTTTAATTGATATTTGATCTATTTTCTGTATTCTTTTAATTCAATAAGTGTTATAAAGTGTTTGGATCATGTTAGAAGACTTAGACCATTAGGTAGTTGTAACTAATTAGGAATCTTAACCCTTTAGGAGACTAGAGTTAGAATCCAATGTAAATTGTTATTAATGTTTTCTTTATTTCTTTTATTTTCTTTAGTTTCTTTATTTTTTATTACAAACAAAATTGGTAAGTAGCCCTAAGGTAAGTACCAAAGAGGGCATTTGCATGGAGCTTATATGGAGCTAAACGGGAGTAAGCCAGGGATATCATTGCTATACTAGAAGAGAAGACCCTTTTTTAAGGGTAGCTTGCCCCAATGGCAACTGCATTTACCAACAGGTAAGTAGCTCTAAATTTCTCGAATAACCATTGGCATGAAATTGTAGTAATAATAGAACTTTTATTTGGTAAATTAAAATTAACTTTGTTTTTAATTTAACTGACTTTTGCATGTAATTAATTTAAATAAATACTTTGTAAATTAAAATTAATCTTGTTTGTAAATTAAACTAATATTGGCATGTAAAATAAATTTAATTTAATACTTGGTAATTGTAAAATAAATTTTCATGTTAGAAATATTTATTAGGTTGTGATTGTTTGGAACTTATGTGATATTAGAATAAATTACACATGTACATAATTAACTTAGTTCAATTATCCTTAGGGTAACTTGGTGAAAATTAATTAATTAGGTTAAATAGAAACATAGGGTTATCTGAAATTGAATTTGTTTGTAAATTAAATTCCCAATAATAAATTAATTTTAGTCATCTGGTAAATATCATTTAAATAATTAGCAACCCCATAGATAGGAATTACTTGTGCATGAAAATTGTGTGTAAACAATAACCTTTTGTGAATTACTTGCGTGTGTAGGATTAGAATTGCATTTTTTAGGATAAAGTTTAATAAAGGAATAATAAACAAGACTTCTAGAAACATTAGTAGAGGATTGGCACTCGAATTAACGAGGTTAGACCAGGCGTAAGGGGTGCCTAACACCTTCCCCTTACGTACCCACTATCCCGAACCTAGACATTGGGCTATGGTAATGACGGTTGTGGAAACTCTGCAAGGAGTAAGTTGCCATCCATGACCCTCGGAAGAAACACTGAATATGTCCCGGTTATTTCCCGGGTGGCGACTCCTGTCTATCTATGCCTTTGTGGCATAAATCCTTAGTACCGTGGTAGTGTTATGGGAAGACGGTACTTACCAGTGGTTTGATTCTATTAGGATTGTATGAAGTGCATGTCTAGGAAATGCTGTCTAAGGAGGTGGTACTTAAGTGAGACCATTGTGACTCCACCATCTTTCCTGGGCATTACCTGGTGCATTTTATATAATTCTAATGGATGATATTTCGCCTCACGCCTCCCTCCCCACAACACCATGGGCAACTTATAGGCAACAAAAAGGAAAGGAAATTTCAAGGATTTGTCAAGCTCAAGTTGAGGTTAGTGCTAGTTTTCCTTATCCCACTTAATTAAACTTTGTGTTGAGGTTGAGACAAGTTGAATGGTTAAGAAAAATTGAGGAAATGATTGAGTATTAGTGAACCTTAGTTTTGGCAGCCATGAAAATGCATGGTTAGTGATTTATTCTTATATGTATTTGATGGGAATAAATGGTGATTTAGGTGATTTAATGTACTAGTAAGTTAACTTCATGTGGATGTGATGATTGAGCATTTGAAATTGGAGTTGAAGCAATGGTAGAAGGCTTATGCATTTTGGGGCAATTTGGCAGCTTTGTGACTACTTGAAGAATGCTTGAATTCGTGAAGTTTTTTGATGAATTGTGTTATTAAGGATGGATAATGTGCATGTAATTTAGTAGTGGGAGTTGAATATAATATTTAAGGAGAATTTATGTGTATACATGGTTAGAATTGGACTTTTTGAATTAGAATTATAATTGGTGTATAAAAGGTATTTGTATTCTGCCCAAATTGACTATATTGTAAAGTCATTGATGAATATGGTAATATACAAAATTAGAATTAGGTATGGAAAGTAAGCTAGAACAAGTTGAATGTGCATTTGGATGGGTGTTTGATAAATGTGTTAAATGCAGTATACATTTGAGCCTAAAACCCTAAATGTGTGACCCCAATTGGCATGAGGCCAATTGGAGGTGAAACTAGGTACAAAATGTGCAAACTTTCATGTTGGAAGCATACCTAAATTTTGTCCGGAAAGTGACACTAAAACTGACCAAATCTGGATTTGCAATCTTGCAAACCTGAAAACTGGCCATTTGAACAGTAGCTAGTATTTTGGCCATAACTCACTCAAAACAGGTCCAAATGACCTGAAATTTATACCATGGAAAGCTTATATATAGAGCTACAACTTTGGTGAAGATCATAGAACCCAGAAATGTCATTTACTGAGTCAAATTACTTGCACAAATTGAGGTAATAAAATTGTCTAGGACCATTGCAACCCAGAATTTGACCATTTGAATAGTAGTCACTCATGTGACCATAACTCACACAAAACAGGTCCTAATGAACTGAAATTTATAGTATAGAAATCTTAGACATAGAGCTACAATTCTTATGAAGACACCAAAGCCCAAAAATGACCAGAACCAAGTGAAATTGCTTGCCCAAGTTAGGGTACCAAAACTGCCAGAACTGAATTTGACCTAAAATTGACCAAATTTTGCTCTAAAGATGTAATCTGTCTAGCTTTAGTAAATTGACCATATCTTGGTCTATACAACTTAGAATGACTCGAAATTTGTGCCAAAAGTTCAATAAGACATAGAGCTACAATTTTGCTTCTTTGACTAGAAGCTAAAAACCAAGAGAAATAAGACATTAGAATAGACAAATCTAGCACACTAAAACTAAAAATTTGACATTAATATACAATGAAGCCTTGAAGTAATTTGGCAATAAATGCTAACGTGTGAGAATTGTAAATTGCACTATATTGACAGCATATTGAAATGCAAATTGTGACATGTTGATACTAGAATCAACTTATCCATGATGTATAAAAAGGTTAACATTTTCATTGACCAGTGAATTGTATAATGACCAGTAAACCCTGAAAATAAAGAAATAAATATTTAATCTTGTAATATGCCCTAGTTTGCTTAGTTGACTAATTTGGATAGGTTGGCATGCCAATAGAATTCTTACAATCGTTCTATAAATGGCTTCACGTTGTACTGTGTTTTCTAGCTTATTATGCCATACTATAATTTTAATAGCCTATGGCTATACGGATTGTGTTATTATACTCGGCTTAATGCCTGATTGATTATATGGCTTTTTAGCCACACTGTTTTGTTAGTAGTATGCCCTAGAGTATATCATTTAGTATGTATCTTGTACATATTTTTAATAATAAAAGGCATTTTCACTTTTCCGTTTACATAATATATTTATGTGTAATAGAAAAGGTCCATTGATATTTTATTAGAAATATTATTCTTAAGTTGTTAAGAATATGAGTGACAATATTTCTAGCACAAAGTATCATAAATAGGTTCACAATCGAGGATACTTCATAATAAGGACATGAATTATCCAGAAAGTTTGTATTCATATTTGTTCCCAAGTTATTTATATGAGATATAAATAAGATGGAATGGTGAGTCTCATGCCATATAACAAATATGATAGGCACTTATAAATGATAAGTAGGCCGAACCAGTGACACTTATGACAAGCACATGGAGTTTACTCTTGTCAATGTTTTGTCATAAATCATATCAGTGCATATAATCTTTAGACCTGAGATAGCACAGTTATCTTGTATATAGGTAGTTTGAGTTTGATACTGCTTTCATACTTATACTATGTATGGGTATATGGGCATGTGTTGGCTCCTGCTAGTTATATATGGAGGTAGGTGTTGATCAAGAAGGAATCTGTTCCTCTAAGTAAATAGAGTTAAAATCCTATGTTCATTTAATTGTTCTTGATGTTTCAAGTTCTGGCAGACAGATAGATTTATTCAAAAAGAGTTTCGATGAGAAAATCTTTTAATCAAGAACTGGAATTAAAAGAGAACATAATATTCATAGCAAATGGAGTTTGACATAAACCATGACTCGGCTTGAGTTGGGATTTTGTAACAGAGAGATTCTAGTGCATGGTAACATATGATTATAGGTTCATTTAAGGTAAACCTTATTACTAATTGGGTGGCCATGGCATACTATGCTAGGTGTTAACCATGGTCTATGAGGTTCATAAAATGATTTAGAGAAATCATTTATGGTAAGAAAGAGTTCTGATGATATTAAGAGTTGATATAATGTCTCATTGCCAATTAGTGATGAGCCTAGTAAGTCACACACATACACAAGTTATCACCTATTTAAATTTGATTTAATTAATTAATTAAAGAGTTTAATTGATTAATTAAATAGATTTGGTTTGCAATTAAATTGCAAAGTCCCTAGCATGACTTGAAACCAAATCTAGATTATTGGATGTGTAGTATAAATTAAATTTATATTTAAAGTGTTTAAATATGAATTTAATTGATGAGAAATTAATTAATAGAGATTAATTAATTAATTTATATTTGATATAAATTAATTAGAAGAAGAAAATAATTATTTTGGGTTAAGAACTCAAAATTAAGACACAGGGGCATTTTGGTCATTTCACAGTGTGGCACGTGGCACCATGAGATGGTGACACATGGCATAACACATAAGCTTGCCAAATGTTTTTTTAATCATGTAAGATGATTAAAATCAAGATTAAATATAGGTTTGACACTTGGCACAATGTGATTGGGTCACTTAAACCTAGAGCTAATCAAAAGGTGACATGCGGCTAGGGTTTAATGTGTTAACCTAGTTATTTAAGTGTGGTTATGAAAAGAAAACATAACCAGCAGCCTCTCCTCTCAATTGTCACGCCACTTTGAGCCTCTCCAGCTATTTCTCTTCATCTCTCATCAATTCAAAGAGATTAGCCATCAATCTCTTGAATTAAGAACGCTAGAAATTGTTTCTAGTGTCCTGTTTACATCTCTAATCTCTTAAAAGGCAGAACTTGAATTTCTAATTAATAGAAAAGGCTTAAGAAGCTGTTCAAGGGCTGCCATAGGTGTTCTTGGTGTGGACAAGCTAGAGGGACAGCATCCGTGTCTCAAGACGAATCTCAAAGGCGCTGCAAAGACATCAAGAGGTTAGTGTAATCGTTCTTGATTTAATCTAGGGTTCTAAAATTAATTTGATTAATTTTAAAATCTTAAATGGAAAATACAGATCCAAAAACATATTAAAAGAGTTTTAATATGTTGTTTATCATTGAAATCAAATAGATAAAAATAAATCTTGCATGGTGCATGTGACCCTAGGTGAAAATTTTTGAATTCAATGGTATAATCTTGTGTTTTTCACGCTTCCGTTCCTTCAATTGGTATCAGAGCCACTATATTTTCCATTTAGATTGTTGATTATATAATTTAATTGTGTATTTGATCATGAGATCAAGAGATTCATTGCTGGTTGGATCATGAGGTGCGGCGCCACACATGGTGGAGCCACCATTGGTGGCGGCAACAATGGTTCCATGGGTGGTTCAAGGTTTGGCTTTTAATTCTGCAATTGTTGTATGATCTAAGGCCTATTCTTTGACTAATTAAAGTGTTTAATTAGTTGTTTTAATCACACAATTAAATTATGATTCAAATCAGAATTTTAAAAATCGTTTGAATGTGATTCAAATCTGAATTTTAAAAGTTGTTTGAATGTGATTCAAATCTGAATTTTTAAAGTTGTTTGAATCATATTTAAATCTGATTTTTTAAAATTGATTCAATAAAATTCAGATCTGATTTTTTAAAAAATATTTGAATGTGATTCAAATCTGATTTTTTAAAAAATGTTTGAATGTGATTCAAATCTGAATTTTTGAAGTTGTTTGAATGTGATTCAAATCTGAATTTTTAAATTTGTTTGAATGAGATTCAAATCTGAATTTTTAAATTTATTTGAATCATATCCAAATCTGGATTTTTAAGTTGAATATGAGATATTCAATTTAATTTAAGTATGTATTTTTATTTAATTGTTAAATAGTGATATGCATGATGGATGATCATGGACTATAAAAGACCAATGTGATTGGATTTATTTCTTTTATGTTTCTTTGGGATTGTAAATTAATTAATTTATTTTAATTTATTTTGGGCATGTATTATTAAGTTTATAATATTTTTGAGTTGTAATTTCATTTATTTAAGTTCTTGTAAATTCGCCTTGGTATGCCAAGGATTACTATGTAATATTGGATTGCAAGAAGTTCAAGGAGGTCAAGAGCATTGGTGGGACCAGTGGGAGGAATTCAATATCAAGTATTGATTATGTACTCCTTCAGCAACTCTTGTAAAATGAATGAATGAAATGCACCTAGGAATGCCCTGATTCAATTCTTGGTGGCTCAGAATTGAATCCCTTAGAAAGTCCATGATCATACCATATTTATTGCTTATCCATGAATGCATGAGATGTATGGGAATGTATGCAATTATATGATATATGCATGCTAAATGGATAATGTGCAAAGTGAGACCTTAATAGTAATTAGGATGGCTATAAAATCTTCCAAACAAATGATTAAGTTGGAAATGCTATAATTAAAGTAATTATAACATAAGCCCTCCATTAGGGCAATTATTTTAAGAAATTTTAAATAGTTGCATGAGATGCAATTAATTTAAGAGATTTTCTTAAGAATAATTGTTAAGCATGAGATGTTGTAAATATGTAAATGGTTTGGTGGCCAATATTGGATGTACCTGAGGACATTAAAATTATTTGCATAATTACTGGCTCAATGGGATCAACTTAACTAATGCAAGATAAGTCAATAATGGATGTACCTGAGATTTTGAGCATTAGGGGCTAGGTAAAGGATTGAACCTCACATGAGATGTGATGGGCAATGAGTTGCTCACTTATAGTTTATTGTAATTTCAATAATGGATGTACCTGAGGATGATCAATAGAATTATAAGAATTCAATCACCCACTAGAAATCCATCCAACTAGGATTTCCGTTTTCTACTTTGGAAGTGTAGGATTCGCTATGTTAGTGGGAGGACCAATTTGATTAAAATACCATCATCATTTTGGTTAATTACATGATACATTTACTAATTAATCTGGTTATTTTCTGCAGTTAATTTTCTGATAAAAATGAGCATAAAAGAACCACCACCATCCAATATCCTTGCAAGCATACTTGATCACAACAGGTTGACAGGACCTAATCTGTCTGATTGGCTAAGAAATTTGAAACTTGTCCTGAACCTTGAACATATAGGATATGTTCTAGATTCAAATGTTCCTAGTCCCTTACCTCCAGAGGCCACACAAGAGGAACATGAAACTTTGGACAAGTGGAAGGAGCATGATATGAGAGCTAAGTGTTACATGCTTGCTTCTATGAGTAATGAGTTACAGAAGCAACATGAGAACATGCAGAGTGCGAGTGAGATCCTCCTTCACCTACAAGAGTTGTATGGTGAGCACAAGAGAATGCTAGGTATGAGATATCTAGACAGTTATTCCGTATGAGGATGTCCGAGGGAGTAATGTTGGGGATCATGTACACAAGATGATTCGGCTGATTGAGCAGTTGGAACATCTTGACTTCAACATGGATTTCCAACTACAAACGGATTTGATCCTTCAGTCCCTTCCTGAATCTTTTGGGAATTTTGTGACAAATTTCCATATGACTAAACAGGAATGCACCTTAGCTGAATTACTCAACATACTGGTTATTGCCCAAAAGAATATGCCAGGCAATAAAGGAAAAGAGGTAGCTTTGGTTGCATCTTCTTCTGCTGGAAAGTCCAACAAGAAGAAGGGCAATAAGAAAAAGAAACCTCGATTCTGGTCCTTCCAAGAAAATAGCTAAGCGAAAAGGAAGACTAAAGTCGATAAAGGCAAAGGAAAGTGTTTCCACCGCCACAGAAAGTGTTTCCATTGCCAGAAGAAAGTGTTTCCAACGGCGAGTATAGCAATCTAAAAGAATACAATGCCATGGTGAAAACCAACTCAAGTTCAAAATATATTTGGCACTTAAGGTTATGTCATGTTGCAGAAGATAGGATTGCAAAATTGGAGAAAATGGGGATTCTATCCTCATTGGGCTCTGAGCCTACTCCAACTTGTGAATCTTGTCTTCAAGGCAAAATGACTAGATCACCCTTTGTTGGACAAGGGCTAAGAGCTGAAAATATTTTGGAACTAATACATAGTGATGTATGTGGTCCATTTAAAGAAATGGCTAGAGGGGGCTTTCATTATTTTATTACCTTTACTGATGATAAATCAAGGTTTGGGTATTTGTATTTGATGAAATACAAACATGAATCCTTTGAAAAGTTTAAGGAATTTAAATCTGAAGTAGAAAATCAAACAGGAAAAAGTATTAAAGCTCTTCGATCAGATCGTGGAGGTGAATATTTGAGTACTGAATTTGATGAATACTTGAGAGAGCATGGTATTGTTTCTCAGCTGACTCCTCCAGGAACGCCACAGCTAAATGGTGTATCTGAAAGGAGAAATCATACCTTATTGGATATGGTACGTAGTATGATGAGCTATACTGATATGCCAATCTCCTTTTGGGGATTTGCATTAGAATCAGCTTTATATATTCTGAATAGGATTCCATCAAAATCAGTTTCTTCCACACCTTATGAGATATGGCATGGAAGAAAACCAAGTCTTAAGCATGTTAAGATTTGGGGTTGTCCAGCTTATATCAAAAAGCTGAACACTGATAAATTGGAGACCAGATCAGAAAGAGGTCGATTTGTTGGATATCCAAAAGATAGTTTTGGATATTATTTTTATTTGCCTACTTCACAAAAGGTTGTGATAAGTAGAGATGCCACATTTCTTGAACAACGGTTTGTTCAAGAAGGGAGCAAAGGAAGGCAAATAGAGTTAGAATTGGAGAATTCTGACCAACCAACAGATCAGATGGATATAGATCCATCTAGTCAACCTATACCCATTGATGAAACATCTACAAATTGCTCGTAGAACAACTGGGTATCTCACCCACGGTGAGATATGGTTTTCTTCATGAAGAAGAACAAGAGTTGTCTACTCATGAAGAAGTAGATCATGGAGATGATCCACTTACCTATGAAGAAGCTATATCAGATATAGACTCTTCAAAATGGATTGATGCTATGAAATTCGAGATTGATTCCATGTATAAGAATCAAGTTTGGGATCTTGTTGACCCACCTGAAGGTATTGTACCTATAGGGAACAAATGGGTTTTCAAGAAGAAAATTGGTTCTGATGGAAAGGTAGAGACCTATAAGGCAAGGCTAGTAGCAAAAGGGTTTCGCCAAAGGCAAGGAATAGACTATGAGGAGACTTTCTCGCCTGTTGCCATGCTTAAATCAATTAGGATTTTATTAGCAATAGCTGCATACTATGATTATGAGATTTGGCAGATGGATGTCAAAACAGCTTTTCTCAATGGATACATTGAAGAAGACATTTTCATGGAACAACCTAGGGGATTTGAATCCCAAGATGGTTCCAAGGTATGCAAGCTAAAGCGATCCATTTATGGGTTGAAACAAGCTTCGAGGAGTTGGAACATCCGTTTTGATGAAGCCATTAAATCTTTTGGTTTTATCAAAAATGAGGATAAGCCATGTGTATATAAGAAGGTTAGTGACAGTGCTATCACTTTCCTTGTCTTATATGTGGATGACATATTGTTGATGGGTAATGATACAGGTATGTTGACGACTATAAAGGTATGGTTGTCAAATACATTCTCCATGAAAGACTTAGGGGAGGCAATCTATATTCTTGGGATTCGCATCTATAGAGATAGAGCGAAAAGAATAACTGGTTTATCCCAAAGTCTATACTTTGAAAAGGTGTTAAAGAGGTTTAACATGCTTGATTCCAAGAGAGGATTGTTACCAGTGAGACATGGTATCCACCTTTCTAAAGAGATGTCTCCAAAGACACCTGAAGAAAGAGATAAGATGGCCAGGATTCCATATGCTTCGGCTATTGGAAGTTTAATGTATGCAATGTTGTGTACTAGGCCGGATATCGCATATGCTGTTAGTTTGACTAGCAGGTATCAATCCAATCCAGGTTTGGAACACTGGATAGCTGTCAAGAATATCCTTAAGTACTTGAGAAGAACTAAGGATTTATTCTTGATTTATGGAGGTGGAGACTTGCAATTGGATGGTTATACTGATTCTGATTTCCAATCAGATATCGATGATAGAAAGTCTACCTCTGGATATGTGTTCATTTGTAATGGAGGTGCAGTCAGTTGGAAGAGTTCCAAACAGAGAACGACTGCAGATTCCACTCATCGAGGTGAGTATATTCTCGCATCGATCTCGCAAAGGAAGCTGTTTGGATAAAGAAGTTCGTGACAGAACTTACAGTAGTTCCTTCCATTGAGTCAGCAGTTCCATTACAATGTGACAATAATGGAGCAGTCATGCAGGCTAAGGAACTAAGGTCTCACCCAAAATCCAAACACATAGAAAGGCATTATCATATTATCAGAGATATAGTTGGGCAAGGCGATATAGTCATGCAGAAAAATAACATCAGCTGAAAAATTCAGCTGATCCATTCACTAAGCCTTTGTCATAAGCTCAGTTAGACTGACATCTTGAGAAGATGGGTCTAAGGTATTGTAATGAATGGCTCTAGTGCTAGTGGGAGATTGTTAGTAGTATGCCCTAGAGCATATCATTTAGTATGTATCTTGTACATATTTTTAATAATAAAAGGCATTTCCACTTTTCCGTTTACATAATATAATTATGTGTAATAGAAAAGGTCCATTGATATTTTGTTAGAAATATTATTCTTAAGTTGTTAAGAATATGAGTGACAATATTTCTAGCACAAAGTATCATAAATAGGTTCACAATTGAGGATACTTCATAATAAGGACATGACTTATCCAGAAAGATTGTATTCATCTATTTCTCTTCATCTCTCATCAATTCAAAGAGATTAGCCATCAATCTCTTGAATTAAGAATGCTAGAAATTGTTTCTAGTGTCCTGTTTACATCTTTAATCTCTTAAAAGGCAGAACTTGATTTTCTAATTAATAGAAAAAGCTTTAGAAGCTATTCAAGGGCTGCCATAGGTGTTCTTGGTGTGGACAAGCTAGAGGGACAACATCTGGTGTCCTGAAGACGAATCTCAAAGGCGCAGACACTGCAAAGACATCAAGAGGTTAGTGTAATCGTTCTTGATTTAATCTAGGGTTCTAAAATTAATCTGATTAATTTTAAAATCTTAAATGGCAAATACAGATCCAAAAACATATTAAAAGAGTTTTAATATGTTGTTTATCATTGAAATCAAATAGATAAAAATAAATCTTGCATGATGCATGTGACCTTAGGTGAAAATTTTTGAATTCAATGGTATAAACTTGTGTTTTTCACGCTTCCGTTCCTTCATGTTTGCACACTGGGAGATACTTGGTGACTGATGGTGTGATGACTCAAGGTACTAGGAACCCAGTGCTAGTATATCCGTTTATCCAGTCTGGTCAGTGTATAGGCTACACGGATAGTCAATTACAACATTATTCAATTCAGGCAGTTAAGTTAAGTTAACTAGTTAAGTTAAGTATAAGGAAATTTCAGTACAATTAAACTAAGCATTGAATGAAATGAGTAAAAGAGATTAGCAATAGAAACACAATAAAGATACAATTTATAGAACCGTAGAGACTTAAAATACAATACAGTTAGAATAATTGATTCCTGGATATCCGAATTATGATTTATTTCTTTCTTTATTTGTATATATTATTTCTTGTTATGCTATTGCACCACTAAGTAGAAATGCTTAGTGCGATGGAATTGCTTCCTCGCGCAGGTACTAAAGGTAAAACCAGTAGACTGTCGACTGAGATTTTTGGAGTCTAGATCTAAAGAAGTGTCAGAAGAGTTCAAGGTTGTCACCTCCTTAGCAATGCATGTAGACAGGGCTCATTTTAAGCATGTTTTCTAATCTGTACATTATAATTACTGCTTATATTGTAATGTGAATTAGTAACTGTAATTTCGTTTGTATATCCTGTACTTGATAAATTTATGTACTTAATTGGCAAATTATATAAGTTAATGGAATATAAGAATTTTAATATTTGAATTGATTATCTAATCATAATGATTCTGAATGAGATTGAGTTTGAGAAATTTTGAGACCAAATCTGAGTTTGAGAAACTGATGAGAATGCTTTGAGATAATCTGCGATATGATTTTGAGCATATATTGAAATTGTTTTTGGCAGGTTCAGAAGAACGGTTAGTCCAAATTACAGTCGGCACTCTGCCGAATTATCGTTAAAATTTTTGAAATTTCCAAATTAGTTAGATTTTGATAAAAGTAAAAATAGCCTAAACCTTAAATGTCACACCCTCCCCCTCCGTATGGCATAACATGATCCTGTAGTATATTTAATGAATTACCAACTTCGTCTACTTTTAATCCATTAAATACACTACAAGGGATTTTAAACCTTTTCTTACTTCTTTTTACAGTGGTGAGAACTATTTACAGGTGTGAAAAAAATTTTTTAACTGAAGTGAAACCAGATAACACATTTGAAGTATTATTAATTTCTGTAAAAATTTTGGCAGAATGCCATCTTTATTTTGAATAAAACAATTCTTTAAAGACCTGTCAAAAACACTTCCAATATTTTGTTCGATCCCCAAACTCCAATATCCAATCAACACAATAAGTTGTCCAGTGTTTTCAAAAGCTAAGATAAAAGAAATATATCACAATATTTACAAGCCAAAATAATTTACAAATTTAGTTTACAACTTTAATGTATAATTTTAATTTACAACTGCTCAAAACCAAGAACAATATATACATACAGTGAACATATATTACAATACAAAATGCAAAATATGGTATACTCAATATACCCGATGAACTCTCAATGTAGCACTAGCCGCCTAGTCTGCTACCCTGTCAGCCTATCTACCTGCGACAACAATGAAAAGCTATCATTGAGCCAATGTCTCAGTGGTGCATAACATTAACAAAATACAACTTTAAATCATAATTCATAAGTCATATAAATAGTGGATACTTAAAACCATATTTAAATTCAAAGACAGTAAATGTCATAAAGAATTTAAACTCCATTTCAAAATATCACAATAAATATCAATAAATCACACACATAGCTTAATCATGTTTCAAAGTTCAATTCGTCCCAAAAGCCGATGGCTAGTGAGGAATAACATAGCTAGCTAGCAATAATATGAGTACTCATCCTATTCATCCTCAACAGGCTCACACCTCAACACTTCAGCTAGAGAGGGAATTCGAAGTCAATTCGTCCCACTAGACAACCTAGCGAGGAATTCAATCAATATACATGAGAGCTGTGGTTTCAAACCATTTACAATGTTTTTCAAGCAATAAGTATCCATTCAAACAATTTCCCACAATTTAAAATAATAACATACAAATAGTCATAATTTATTTCAATTGAAAATTTCAAAAGAAATAACTGTTGTGCACAAATCTCTGATAAATGTCTCTTAGCCCTGACTCAGTGTTTCCTTCCCCTTCCCTGAGTCTTTGCTAACTGAAACACACAATTTCAAGCGTTTCAATACTAATTTAAATTGTCTCTGATAATAAAGCTTAATAATTAATTTATTGAATTCTATTATTTTCCTTAGTCAACCTAAAATGTTGACCCTCGATGCACTCTAGGTGAATTAGGTTTAATGTTACCAATATGTCATATTTTATAGCCTTTTAGTGTTGGTACATGTTACCAAATTCATTTTCAAGTATATTGCCTTTTATTGTAATTTGCCATATTTCGGTATATTAATTTGACCTAGCCGGATGACCTAGTTCCCTCAGTTTTCGGGTTTCGTTCTAAACTACAAACTTGTAGGCCTATGTCTTATTGCACGCGGGGCAAAATTTCAGGTCATTATGAGTTGTGTAGACCAAGTTATGGTCAATTTACCAATGCTGGACAGAATGCACCAAAATGGTAGGCTTAGGTCATTTTTAGGTCACTTTTAGTTCGGCCAGTTTTTATATCCAAACTTGTGCAAGCGATTTGGCTTGGTTCTGGCCATTTCTGGGCTTTGGTGTCTTCACAATAATTGTAGATATATTTCTAAACTCTTCATGGTAAAAGTTTCAGGTCAATTGGACTTGTTTTGAGTAAGTTATGGTCAAAACACTAACTATTGCCGAAATGGTCAATTTTCAGGCTTTCAAGTCACTAATCCGGATTTGGTCATTTTTCAAGTCACCATCTAGGCAGAATTTAGGTAAGCTTCCTTCATGAAAGTTGGCACATTTTGTGCCTAGTTTTATTTCCAATTGGTCTTATACCAATTGGAGTCACACACTTAAGGTTCTAAGCCAAAACATACACTGCCCTACTACACACTCCTCATCACTTACCAATTACTCCTCATCACTTACCAATTACATATTCAACACTTACCAAATAACTTCCTTCATGCCAATTCTAGTTTGTGCCTTACCATTAACACATTTAACAACACATTTCAGTCATTTTGGACAGCTTGTAACCATTCTCAATATGCACACTATAACATAGAATTTTCCAAAGTCCATTTACACCATTTAACCACATGAACATACCCCATTTACATACCCAATTCCAAACCATTATACACATATACATACTGCCATCAATAACAACATAATTTAATAACCTAAAACATGAAACAACACATTTTAAACTACACTTTAAAGTTGCCAAATCACCTCATGAACACATCTCCTTCAAATTTGCTTTTAAGCTTCCAAAACCAATTGCACCATTACACATGCACTTAGTATACATTGTCTAAATCATTCCTATACACATAAACATTTACATCAACATCTTAAACAATCATTTACAAGTGAAAACAAGCTAAATATATTGAATTTCCATGGCTACTGAAATGGTGTATCACCATTCAATCATCAAACATCAAAAATTCTTCCATAAATAAACTACCCATAACCTTGGTTACACTTTTAATGAAACAAGAATTGAAAACACTCACTTACCACTTTTGAAGCTTAATCAAAACCTCACTAAACTTCTTAAAATTGCTATCAAACTCTTCCTTGCAAGGTGAGGAGCAAAGTTAATGAAGGAACCTAGTGGAAATGGTGACTTAACCAAGGTTGCTTGGAGCTCTCACTCAATCGGCCATGGAGTTTTCACCCAAGGAAATTTTGGCTAGATGTCCCAAGGTTGAAGATGACATAATTTCTGTCCCAAAACTGATTAAAGGTCCACTTAGGTGATGTTAGTAGAGCACTAATGAGGTTTATGATTTATTTAATCCAAGTTTTCCATAATTCCCACATTTTCCTCATATCTTTTGCTATTTAGATTATGTAACACCATTTTAATTTTCATGACATTTTCAAAGTGTAATATCATTTATTTTTAATGGACATTTAGGTCAAAAGGCAACTCAGGATGTCAAATGACCACAATGCCCCTATTCGGGTTACATTCCCGATTTTTCGGTAACACAAGAGTTTTGTCATTTTCACATTTTCTCGTTTTTCTTTGTACTACTTAATTAATTTTACTTTGATATTTCTAATGACATTTATACTTCAATAGATGTTTATTTAAGTCTTAAAAAATATTTTCTAGGGTTCCCCATAGTCCAGGGCTAGTCAACGGTCCACGTTGCAACTTCCAGGTGCGGTCACCCATCGCTATGGTTTTCGGCTCGTTTAACTTTGTTACATTTCATTGCTATTTTTTTTCCATTATTTTTCTTGTATTTTCTTTTCTTGTATTTCATTATTTTATGTCTCCTCACCCATATCTAAGTGTAGTTCTAAGCATCCTAGCTGTCCGGACAACACTGGTCACCGGAACATAGGGGTGTTACATTAAACAAAGCTTTTGAACAAATAAATTAAGAACTGTAATGAAATCAGATAAGATCAGGTGCTCCGGCATTCCGTGTGACACACTTTGCTCGGCTACACTATAGATGGGTGAGGGGTGTTGCATTTAGTGGTATCAGAGCACGGTTTAGGCGTTCCTAGGCACAAATAAGTAAAAGGAACTAGTGTGCATGCATACATTGCTTTATAAGAGTCAAGGTGACACTAATGCAGATCTGTTTACTTTTGATTATTCAAGGTTATGATATGGACTCAGAGTCGCAGAGGGCGTTAGAAAAAGAAGTAGAAAACCTAGTTCATGAGTTGATAACATAGTGACTATGTAATGTTATCATTGTTTGTATTGTAAGCTACATATTACAGTACCGACATGGGATTATTGTATAGAGCTATGTGCTTCCTCGTGGTACAATAAACTAAGAATATTTGTAAGTAATCTATAATTTGATATAGTTACGCTATAATAGAGTACTATTACAGGAAATAAATGTGAAAATTCTAATTAGAAATTTAAAACTTTAGAACTAGCCTATCGAAATACTACACTTGTAAGGTAGTTAGAGTCAGTGACTCGGTTACATTAATGTAAACTACTTGTACCACAGTAATTGCTATAAGCTTAGAGATATCAGTACGGCTTATCATCCTCAGACGGATGGACAGTCGAAACGAGTAATTCAGGTAAATTCTAAAACTCATTGAGTTCCTGTAAACAGTGAAATGAAATGATAATAATGTAGGAACGGAAGCGTGAAAAACACAAGATTATACCATTGAATTCAAAAATTTTCACCTAGGGTCACAAGCACCATGCAAGATTTATTTTTATCTATTTGATTTCAATGATAAGCAACATATTAAAACTCTTTTAATATGTTTTTGGATCTGTATTTGCCATTTAAGATTTTAAAATTAATCAGATTAATTTTAGAACCCTAGATTAAATCAAGAACGATTACACTAACCTCTTGATGTGCCGCAGTGTCTGCGCTTTGAGATTCGTCTTGAGGACACCAGATGTTGTCCCTCTAGCTTGTCCACACCAAGAACACCTATGGCAGCCCTTGAACAGCTTCTAAAGCCTTTTCTATTAATTAGAAATTCAAGTTCTGCCTTTTAAGAGATTAGAGATGTAAACAGGACACTAGAAACAATTTCTAGCGTTCTTAATTCAAGAGATTGATGGCTAATCTCTTTGAATTGATGAGAGATGAAGAGAAATGGCTGGAGAGGCTCAAAGTGGCGTGACATATGAGAGGAGAGGCTGCTGGTTGTGTTTTCTTTTCATAACCCCACTTAAATAGCTAGGTTAACACATTAAACCCTAGCCACATGTCACCTTTTGATTAGCTCTAGGTTTAAGTGACCCAATCACATTGTGCCAAGTGTCAAACCTATATTTAATCTTAATTTTAATCATCTTACATGATTAAAAAAAACATTTGGAAAGCTTATGTGTAATCCCATGTGTCACCATCTCATGGTGCCACGTGTCACACTGCAAAATGACCAAAATGCCCCTGTGTCTTAATTTTGAGTTCTTAACCCAAAATAATTATTTTCTTCTTCTAATTAATTTATATCAAATATAAATTAATTAATTAATCTCTATTAATTAATTTCTCATCAATTAAATTCATATTTAAACACTTTAAATATAAATTTAATTTATACTACACATCCAATAATCTAGATTTGGTTTCAAGTCATGCTAGGGACTTTGCAATTTAATTGCAAACCAAATCTATTTAATTAATCAATTAAACTCTTTAATTAATTAATTAAATCATATTTAAATAGGTGATAACTTGTGTATGTGTGTGACTTACTAGGCTCATCACTAATTGGCAATGAGACATGATATCAACTCTTAATATCATCAGAACTCTTTCTTACCATAAATGATTTCTCTAAATCATTTTATGAACCTCATAGACCATGGTTAACACCTAGCATAGCATGCCATGGCCACCCAATTAGTAATAAGGTTTACCTTAAATGAACCTATAATCATATGTTACCATGCACTAGAATCTCTACGATACAAAATCCCAACTCAAGCCGAGTCATGGTTTATGTCAAACTCCATTTGCTATGAATATTATGTTCTCTTTTAATTCCAGTTCTTGATTAAAAGATTTTTCTCATCGAAACTCTTTTACGAATAAATCTATCTGTCTGGCCAGAACTTGAAACATCAAGAACAATTAAATGAACATAGGATTTTATCTCTATTTACTTAGAGGAACAGATTCCTTCTTGATCAACACCTACCTCCATATATAACTAGCAGAGCCAACACATGCCCATATACCCATACATAGTACAAGTATGAAAGCAGATCAAACTCAAACTACCTATATACAAGATAACTGTGCTATCTCAGGTCTAAAGATTATATGCATCGATATGATTTATGACAAAACATTGACAAGAGTAAACTCCATGTGCTTGTCATAAGTGTCACCGGTTCGACCTACTTATCAGTTCTAAGTGCCTATCATGTTTGTTATATGGCATGAGACTCACCATTCCATCTTATTTATATCTCATATAAATAACTTGGGAACAAACATGAATACAATCTTTCTGGATAAGTCATGTCCTTATTATGAAGTATCCTCGATTGTGAACCTATTTATGATACTTTGTGCTAGAAATATTGTCACTCATATTCTTAACAACTTAAGAATAATATTTCTAACAAAATATCAATGGACCTTTTCTATTACACATAAATATATTATGTAAACGGAAAAGTGGAAATGCCTTTTATTATTAAAAATATGTACAAGATACATACTAAATGATATGCTCTAGGGCATACTACTAACAATCTCCCATTAGCACTAGAGCCATTCATTACAATACCTTAGACCTATCTTCTCAAGATGTCGGTCTAACTGAACTTGTGACACAAGCTTAGTGAATGGATCAGCTGAATTTTTTAGCTGATGTTATTTTTCTGCATGGCTATATCGCCTTGCCCAACTATATCTCTGATAATGTGGTAGTGCCTTTCTATGTGTTTGGATTTTGGGTGAGACCTTAGTTCCTTAGCCTGTATGACTGCTCCATTATTGTCACAGTGTAATGGAACTGCTGACTCAATGGAAGGAACTACTGTAAGTTACATCACGAACTTCTTTATCCAAAGCGACTTCTTTTGCAAAGATCTCGATGCAAAGAATATACTCGACCTCGATGAGTGGAATCTGCAACGTGCTCTGCTTTGGAACTCTTCCAATATCGCACCTCCATTACAAATGAACACATATCTAGAGGTAGACTTTCTATCATCAATATCTGATTGGAAATCAGAATCAGTATAACCATCCAATTGCAAGTCTCCAACTCCATAAATCAAGAATAAATCCTTAGTTCTTCTCAAGTACTTACGAATATTCTTGTGATTATCGATGTTCCAAACTGGATTGGATTGATACCGCTAGTCAAACTAACAAAGATATGCGATATCCGGCCTAGTACACAACATTGCATACATTAAACTTCCAATAGCCGAATCATATGGAATCCTGGCCATCTTATCTCTTTCTTCAGGTGTCTTTGGAGACATCTCTTTAGAAAGGTGGATACAATGTATCACTGTTAACAATCCTCTCTTGGAATCAAGCATGTTAAACCTCTTTAACACCTTTTCCAAGTATAGATTTTGGGATAAACCAATTATTCTTTCGATCTATCTCTATAGATGCGAATCCCAAGAATATAGGTTGCCTCCCTAAGTCTTTCATGGAGAATGTATTTGACAACCATACCTTTATAGTCACAACATACCCGTATCATTACCCATCAACGATGTCATCCACATATAAGACAAGGAAAGTGATAGCACTGTCACTAACCTTCTTATATACACATGGCTCATCCTCATTTTTATAAAACCAAAAGATTTAATGGCTTCATCAAAACGGATGTTCCAACTCCTAAGCTTGTTTCAACCCATAATTGGAGAGCTTTAGCTTGCATACCTTGGAACCATCTTGGGATTCATATCCCTTAGGTTATTCCATGAAAATGTTTTCTTCAATGTATCCATTGAGAAAAGTCGCTTTTGACATCCATCCGCCAAATCTCATAATCATAGTATGCACTATTGCTAATAAAATCCTAATTGATTTAAGCATGGCAACAAAGTAGAAAGTCTCCTCATAGTCGATTCCTTGCCTTTGGCGAAACCCTTCGCTACTAGCCTTGCCTTATAGGTCTCTACCTTTCCATCGTAACCAATTTTCTTCTTGAAAACCCATTTGTTCCCTATAGGTATAATACCTTCAGTGGGTCAACAAGATCCCAAACTTGATTCTTATACATGGAATCAATCTCGATTTCATAGCATCAATCCATTTTGAAGAGTCTATATCCGATATAGCTTCTTCATAGGTAAGTGGATCATCTCCATGATCTACTTCTTCATGAGTAGACAACTCTTGTTCTTTTCATGAAGAAAACCATATCTCACCGTGGGTGAGATACCTGGTTGTTCTACGAGGAACAAATTGTAGATGTTTCATCAATGGGTATAGGTTGACTAGATGGATCTATATCCATCCGATGCTGGTTGGTCGAATTCTCCAATTCTAACTCTATTTGCCTTCCTTGCCTCCTTCTTGAACAAACCGTTGTTCAAGAAATGTGGCATCTCTACTTATCACAACCTTTGTGAAGTAGGCAAATAAAAATAATATCCAAAACTATCTTTTGGATATCCAACAAATCGACCCTTTTACGATCCGGTCTCCAATTTATCGGTGTTGACTTTTTGATATAAGTGGACAATCCCAAATCTTAACATGCTTAAGACTTGGTTTTCTTCCATGCCATATCTCATAAGGTGTGGAAGAAACGATTTTGATGGAATCCTATTCAGAATATATAAAGTGATTCTAATGCAAATCCCCAAAAGGAGATTGGCATATCAAGATAGCTCATCATACTACGTACCATATCCAATAGGGTACGATTTCTCCTTTCAGATACACCATTCGTATGGCGTTCTGGAGGAGTCACCGAGAAACAATGCCATGCCCTCTCAAGTATTCATCAAATTCAGTACTCAAATATTCACCTCCACGATCTGATCGAAGAGCTTTAATATTCTTTCCTGTTTGAATTTCTACTTCAGATTTAAATTCTTTGAACTTTTCAAAAGATTCATGTTTGTATTTCATCAAATACAAATACCCAAACCTTGATTTATCATCAGTAAAGGTAATAAAATAATGAAAACCCCTTCTAGCCATTTCTTTAAACGGACCACATACATCACTATGTATTAGTTCCAAAATATTTTTAGCTCTTAGCCCTTGTCCAACAAAGGGTAATCTAGTCATTTTCCCTTGAAGGCAAGATTCACAAGTTGGAGTAGGCTCAGAGCCCAATGAGGATAGAATCCCCATTTTCTCCAATTTTGCAATCCTATCTTCTGCAACATGACATAACCTTAAGTGCCAAATATATTTTGAACTTGAGTTGGTTTTCACCATGGCATTGCATTCATTTAGATTGCTATACTCTGGCTAGTGGAAACACTTTCTTCGGCAATGGAAACACTTTCTGTTAGCAATGGAAACACTTTCTGGCGGTGGAAACACTTTCCTTTGCCTTTGTCACCTTTGGTCTTCCCTTCTGCTTAGCTTTTTCTTGGAAGGACCAGAACTGAGGTTTCTTTTCTTATTGCCCTTCTTCTTATTGGACTTTCCAGTGAAGAAGATGCAACCAAAGCTATCTCTTTTCCTTTATTGCCCAAAGATATTCTTTTGGGCAATAACTAGCATGTTGAGTAATTCGGCTAAGGTGCATTCTGTTTAGTCATATGGAAATTTGTCACAAAATTCCCAAAAGACTCGTGGAAGGGATCAAGGATCAAATCCGTCTGTAGTTGGAAATCCATGTTGAAGTCAAGATGTTCCAACCGCTCAATCACCGAATCATCTTGTGGACATGATCCCCAACATTCATCCCTCAGACATCCTCATACGGAATAGGTCTAGATATCTCATACCTAGCATTCTGCTGTGCTCACCATACAACTCTTGTAGGTGAAGGAGGATCTCACTCGCACTCTGCATGTTCTCATGTTGCTTCAGAACTCATTACTCATATAACCAAGCATGTAACACTTAGATCTCATATCATGCTCCTTCCACTTGTCCAAAGTATCATGTTCCTCTTGTGTGGCCTCCGGAGGTAAGGGACAGAACATTTGAATCTAGAACATATCCTATATGTTCAAGGTTCAAGACAAGTTTCAAATTTCTTAGCCAATCGCATGATTAGGTCCTGTCAACCTATTGCGATCAAGTATGCTTGCAAGGCAATTGGATGGTGGTGGTTGTTCGTGCTCATTATTATCGTAAAATTAATTGCGAAATAACCAGATTAATTAGTAAATGTATCATGTAATTAACCAAATATGATTATGGTCTTTTAATCAAATTGGTCCTCCCACTAACTTAGCGAATCCTACACTTCCAAAGTAGAAAACGGAAATCCTAGTTGGATGGATTTCTAGTGGGTGATTGAATTCTTATAATTCTATTGATCATCCTCAGGTACATCCATTATTGGAATTACAATAAACTATAAGTGAGCAACTCCTTGCCCATCACATCTCATGTGAGGTTCAATCCTTTTGCTAGCCCCTAATGCTCAAAATCTCAGGTACATCCATTATTGACTTATCTTGCATTAGTTAAGTTGATCCCATTGAGCCAGTAATTATGCAAATAATTTTAATGTCCTCAGGTACATCCAATATTGGCCACTAAACCATTTATATATTTACAACATCTCATGCTTAATAATTATTCTTAAGAAAATCTCTTAAATTAATTGCATCTCATGCAACTATTTAAAATTTCTTAAAATAATTGCCCCAATGGAGGGCTTATGTTATAATTACTTTAATTATAGCATTTCCAACTTAATCATTTGTTTGGAAGATTTTATAGCCATCCTAATTACTATTAAGGTCTCACTTTGCACATTATCCATTTAGCATGCATATATCATATAATTGCATACATTCCCATACATCTCATGCATTCATGGATAAGCAGTAAATATGGTATGATCATGGACTTTCTAAGGGATTCAATTCTGAGCCACTAAGAATTGAATCAGGGCATTCCTAGGTGCATTTCATTCATTCATTTTACAAGAGTTGCTGAAGGAGTACATAATCAACACTTGATATTGAATTCTCCCACCGGTCCCACCAATGCTCTTGACCTCCTTGAACTTCTTGCAATCCAATATTACATAGTAATCCTTGCATACCAAGGCGAATTTACAAGAACTTAAATAAATGAAATTACAACCCAAAAATTATTACAAACTTAATAATACATGCCCAAAATAAATTAAAATAAATTAATTAATTTACAAGCCCAAAGAAACATAAAAGAAATAAATCCAATCACATTGGTCTTTTATAGTCCATGATCATCCATCATGCATATCACTATTTAACAATTAAATAAAACATACATACTTAAATTAAATTGAATATCTCATATTCAACTTAAAAATCAGATTTGAATATGATTCAAATAAATTTAAAAATTCAGATTTGAATCTCATTCAAACAAATTTAAAAATTCAGATTTGAATCACATTCAAACAACTTCAAAAATTCAGATTTGAATCACATTCAAACATTTTTTAAAAAATCAGATTTGAATCACATTCAAATATTTTTTTAAAAAATCAGATCTGAATTTTATTGAATCAATTTTAAAAAATCAGATTTAAATATGATTCAAACAACTTTAAAAATTCAGATTTGAATCACATTCAAACAACTTTTAAAATTTAGATTTGAATCACATTCAAACAATTTTTAAAATTCTGATTTGAATCATAATTTAATTGTGTGATTAAAACAACTAATTAAACACTTTAATTAGTCAAAGAATAGGCCTTAGATCATACAACAATTACAGAATTAAAAGCCAAACCTTGAACCACCTAAGGAACCATTGTTGCCGCCACCAATGGTGGCTTCACCATGTGTGACGCCACATCTCATGATCCAACCAGCAATGAATCTCTTGATCTCATGATCAAACACACAATTAAATTATATAATCAACAATCTAAATGGCAAATATAGTGGCTCTGATACCAATTGTAGGAACGGAAGCGTGAAAAACACAAGATTATACCATTGAATTCAAAAATTTTCACCTAGGGTCACAAGCACCATGCAAGATTTATTTTTATCTATTTGATTTCAATGATAAGCAACATATTAAAACTCTTTTAATATGTTTTTGGATCTGTATTTGCCATTTAAGATTTTAAAATTAATCAGATTAATTTTAGAACCCTAGATTAAATCAAGAACGATTACACTAACCTCTTGATGTCTTTGCAGCGTGTCTGTGCCTTTGAGATTCGTCTTCAGGACACCAGATGTTGTCCCTCTAGCTTGTCCACACCAAGAACACCTATGGCAGCCCTTGAACAGCTTCTAAAGCCTTTTCTATTAATTAGAAATTCAAGTTCTGCCTTTTAAGAGATTAGAGATGTAAACAGGACACTAGAAACAATTTCTAGCGTTCTTAATTCAAGAGATTGATGGCTAATCTCTTTGAATTGATGAGAGATGAAGAGAAATGGCTGGAGAGGCTCAAAGTGGCGTGACATATGAGAGGAGAGGCTGCTGGTTGTGTTTTCTTTTCATAACCCCACTTAAATAGCTAGGTTAACACATTAAACCCTAGCCACATGTCACCTTTTGATTAGCTCTAGGTTTAAGTGACCCAATCACATTGTGCCAAGTGTCAAACCTATATTTAATCTTGATTTTAATCATCTTACATGATTAAAAAAACATTTGGCAAGCTTATGTGTAATCCCATGTGTCACCATCTCATGGTGCCACGTGTCACACTGCAAAATGACCAAAATGCCCCTGTGTCTTAATTTTGAGTTCTTAACCCAAAATAATTATTTTCTTCTTCTAATTAATTTATATCAAATATAAATTAATTAATTAATCTCTATTAATTAATTTCTCATCAATTAAATTCATATTTAAACACTTTAAATATAAATTTAATTTATACTACACATCCAATAATCTAGATTTGGTTTCAAGTCATGCTAGGGACTTTGCAATTTAATTGCAAACCAAATCTATTTAATTAATCAATTAAACTCTTTAATTAATTAATTAAATCATATTTAAATAGGTGATAACTTGTGTATGTGTGTGACTTACTAGGCTCATCACTAATTGGCAATGAGACATGATATCAACTCTTAATATCATCGAACTCTTTCTTACCATAAATGATTTCTCTAAATCATTTTATGAACCTCATAGACCATGGTTAACACCTAGCATAGCATGCCATGGCCACCCAATTAGTAATAAGGTTTACCTTAAATGAACCTATAATCATATGTTACCATGCACTAGAATCTCTACGATACAAAATCCCAACTCAAGCCGAGTCATGGTTTATGTCAAACTCCATTTGCTATGAATATTATGTTCTCTTTAATTCCAGTTCTTGATTAAAAGATTTTTCTCATCGTAAAACTCTTTCGAATAAATCTATCTGTCTGGCCAGAACTTGAAACATCAAGAACAATTAAATGAACATAGGATTTTATCTCTATTTACTTAGAGGAACAGATTCCTTCTTGATCAACACCTACCTCCATATATAACTAGCAGAGCCAACACATGCCCATATACCCATACATAGTACAAGTATGAAAGCAGATCAAACTCAAACTACCTATATACAAGATAACTGTGCTATCTCAGGTCTAAAGATTATATGCACAGATATGATTTATGACAAAACATTGACAAGAGTAAACTCCATGTGCTTGTCATAAGTGTCACTGGTTCGGCCTACTTATCATTTATAAGTGCCTATCATGTTTGTTATATGGCATGAGACTCACCATTCCATCTTATTTATATCTCATATAAATAACTTGGGAACAAACATGAATACAATCTTTCTGGATAAGTCATGTCCTTATTATGAAGTATCCTCGATTGTGAACCTATTTATGATACTTTGTGCTAGAAATATTGTCACTCATATTCTTAACAACTTAAGAATAATATTTCTAACAAAATATCAATGGACCTTTTCTATTACACATAAATATATTATGTAAACGGAAAAGTGGAAATGCCTTTTATTATTAAAAATATGTACAAGATACATACTAAATGATATGCTCTAGGGCATACTACTAACAAATAATAACCAGTAATATGTGATAAGCCCTCCAGAATATACTGAGAACTTGTGTCACTGAATCTGAGGGGAGATGGGATAAATACCTCTCACTAACAGAATTTGTATACAATAATAAGTGTCATGCTAGCATACAAACCGCACCCTATAAAGCACTGTAAGGGAAAAAGTGCAGAACACCAGTACGTTGAACTGAGTTCGGTAAAGATGTCTAGACATTGGTATAGAGTCTTATAATTATTTTGATAATTTGTCAGAAAAGAATGATTTAGTTATTTGAAAATATATTTAGGAGTTGTAGTGCTATTCCCTCTAGAAGCAAGAATAGATAACTTCCACTGATGGAGTTCGTGTGTAATGATAGTTGTTAAATAAGCATGATGATAACAAGATATTCGGTTTTTTATGAAACAAATGCAGAATACCTAAACAATGGCAAGTTAATAGAATTGGAATTGGTAAAAGAGACTGAAGGACCAATAAGGATTCCAGTATGAGAAATCAGAGAACTAATAAGTAATAGACTTTCATGAGTAGAGATAATAAAGGCAAAAGAAAACAATGATGGGCAAGTGAATAGAATTATGAAATAACGATTAGCTCAGTTGTTTAAATCTGATGAATTTCGAGGACGAAATTCCTTTTTAGAGGGGAAGAGTTGTAACATCCTCATTTTCGTAGTCTGTACGTCCTACTGTTCCGACGGCTAATGTCCATCCCGAAAAGTCGGAATGTCTAGAACTACACTTCGGTGATAGTAAACATGCATAAAATAATGAAATAAATAAAAAGAAAATACAAAAAAAATTAAAGAAAAATAAAAGAGAGAAAATGAAACTAGGTTAAACGAGCCGAACCCGTAGCAATGGGTGACCACATCGAGAAGTTACGGCGATGACCGTTGACTAGTCCTGGACCGCTGGGAACTCGGGGAAATATTTTCGAGACATAATTAAAGGTCTACTAAGGTGTAATTGACATTGATAATGTCAAAGAAAAATTAATAAGTTAGTATAAATGAAAAACAAAAATTTAAGGAATCGACAGTACAAGGATTAAATCGGTAGCACCAAAAAAGTCCGAATTTAACTCGAAGAGGGTCATTTTGGTCATTTGACACCTAGAGTTTCCTTTTGACCTAAATTTCTATTAAAAATAAGTAATATTAAATATTGAAAATGTCATGAAAATAAGAAGTTTTATACATAGTGTAATTAAAAGAAATTATGGAGACACGATTGAAATAACCATAAGTTTAATTATTCTAATATTAACCTAAAGTGAGTGGCAAATATTATATTCATTAATCTATGTTAGTGGAGGGTATAAAAACTTAAGTGGATAGAATTCATGACCCAAAAACCTTCCATTTCTTTATCCAAACACCCATGGCCGAATTCAAGTTCTCAAGTTTTCCTCCATGGCCGCACCATGCATGGAGCTCAAGTTCTCCATGATCAAGCCATTATTTCTTCAAGCTTCCTTCATGAAAAATGATCCTTACACCATGGGCAACTTATAGGCAGCAAAAAGGAGAGGAAATTTCAAGGATTTGTCAAGCTCAAGTTAAGGTTAGTGCTAGTTTTCCTTACCCACTTAATTAAACTTTGTGTTGAGATTGAGACAAGTTGAATGGTTAAGAAAAATTGAGGAAATGATTGAGTATTGCTGAACCTTAGTTTTAGCAGCCATGAAAATGCATGGTTAGTGATTTATTCTTATATGTATTTGATGGGAATTAATGTTGATTTAGGTGATTTAATGTACTAGTAAGTAAACTTCATGTGGATGTGATGATTGAGCATTTGAAATTGGAGTTGAAGCAATGGTAGAAGGCTTATGCATTTTAGGGCAATTTGGCAGCTTTGTGACTACTTGAAGAATGCTTGAATTCGTGAAGTTGTTTGATGAATTGTGTTATTAAGGATGGATAATGTGTATGTAATTTAGTAGTGGGAGTTGAATGTAATATTTAAGGAGTATTTATGTGTATACATGGTTAGAATTGGACTTTTTGAATTAGAATTATAATTGGTGTATTAAAGGTATTTATATTCTGCCCAAATTGACTATACTGTAAAGTTACTGATGAATATGGTAATATACAAAATTAGAATTAGGTATGGAAAGTAAGCTAGAACAAGTTGAATGTGCATTTGGATGGGTGTTTGAGGAATGTGTTAAGGGCAGTATACATTTGAGCCTATAACCCTAAATGTGTAACCCCAATTGGCATGAGGCCAATTGGAGGTGAAACTAGGTACAAAATGTGCAAACTTTTATGTTGGAAGCATACCTAAATTTTGTTCGGAAAGTGACAATAAAACTGACCAAATCCGGATTTGCAACCTTGCAAACTTGAAAATTGACTATTTGAATAGTAGCTAGTATTTTGGCCATAACTCACTCAAAACAGGTCCAAATGACCTGAAATTTATACCATGCAAAGCTAAGACATAGAGCGACAACTTTGGTGAAGATCACAGAACCCAGAAATGTCATTTAATAAGTCAAATTGCTTGCACTAATTGAGGTAATAAAACTGTCCAAGACCATTGCAACCCAGAATTTGACCATTTGAATAGTAGTCACTCATGTGACCATAACTCACAAAAAATAGGTCCTAATGACCTGAAATTTATACTATATAAAGCTTAGATATAGAGCTACAATTCTTATGAAGATGCCAAAGCCCAAAATGACCAGAACCAAGTCAAATTGCTTGCCCAAGTTAGGGTACCAAAACTGTTAGAAATGAATTTGACCTAAAATTGACCAAATTTTGCTCTAAAGATGCAATCTGTCTATCTTTAGTAAATTGACCATATATTGGTCTATACAACTCAGAATGACTCGAAATTTGTACCAAAAGTTCAATAAGACATAGAGCTACAATTTTGCTTCTTTGACCAGAAGCTAAAAGCCAAGAGAAATAAGACATTAAGCTTGACCAATCTAGCACACTAAAACTGAAATTTTGATATTAATATACAATGAAGCCTTGAAGTAATTTGGCAATAAATGCCAACATGTGAGAATTGTAAATTGCACTATATTGGCAGCATATTGAAATGCAAATTGTGACATGTTGATACTAGAATCAACTTATCCATGATGTATAAAAGGTCAACATTTTCATTGACCAGTGAATTGTATAATGACCAGTAAACCCTGAAAATAATGAAATAAATATTTAATCTTGTAATATGCCCTAGTTTGCCTAGTTGACTAATTTGGATAGGTTGGCATGCCAATAGAATTCTGACAGCCGTTCTGTAAATGGCTTCACGCCGTACAGTGTTTTCTAGCTTATTATGCCATACTATGATTTTAATAGCCTATGGCTATACGGATTGTGTTATTATACTCGGCTTAATGCCTGATTGATTATATGGCTTTTTAGCCACAATCGCTTGCAATAATCGAGATACTTTGTGACCGATGGTGTAATGACCCGAGGTACTAGGTACCCAGTGCTAGTATATCCGTTAATCCAGTCTGGTCAGTGTATAAGCTACACGGGCAATCAATTGAAACATTATTCAATTCAGGCAGTTAAGTTAAGTTAAGTATACAGAAATTTCAGTACAATTAAATTAAGCATTGAATGAAATGAGTAAAAGAGATTAGCAACAGAAACACAAAAAGGATACAATTTGCAGAACCGTAGAGACTTAAAATACAATACAGTTAGAATAATTGATTCCTGGATATCTGAATTATGATTTATTTATTTCTTTATTTGTATATATTATTTCTTGTTATGCTATTGCACCACTAAGTAGAAATGCTTAGCGCGATGGAATTGCTTCCTCAAGCAGGTGCTGAAGGTAAAACCAGTAGACTGTCGACTGAGATTTTTGGAGTCTAGATCTACAGAAGTGTCAGAAGAGTTCAGGGTTGTCACTTCCTCAGTAATGCATGTAGATAGGGCTCGTTTTAAGCATGTTTTCTAATCTGTACATTATAATTACTGCTTATATTGTAATGTGAATTAGTAACTGTAATTTCATTTGTATATCCTGTGCTTGACAAATTTATGTACTTAATTGGCAAATTATATAAGTTAATGGAATATAAGAATTCTAATATTTGAATTTATTATCTAATCATAATGATTCTGAATGAGATTGAGTTTGAGAAATTTTGAGACTAAATCTGAGTTTGAGAAACTGATGAGAATGCTTTGAGATAATCTGAGCTATGAATTTGAGCATATATTAGAATTGTTTTTTGCAGGTCCAGAAGAACGGTTAGTCCAAATTACAGTCGGCACTCTGCCAGATTATCGTTAAAATTTTTAAAATTTCCAAATTCGTTAGATTTTGATAAAAGTAAAAATAGCCTAAACCTTAAATATCACACCCTCCCCCTCCGTAAGGTGTAACATGATCCCATAGTATACCTAATGAATTACCAACTTCGTCTACTGATAATCCATTAAATACACTACAAGGGATTTTAAACCTTTTCTTACTTCTATTTATAGTGGTAAGAACTATTTACAGGTGTTAAAAAAATTTTTAACTGAAGTGAAACCAGATAACACATTCGAAGTATTACAAATTTTTGTAAAAATTTTGACAGAGTGCCATCTGTATTTTGAATAAAACAATTCTTTAAAAACTTGTAAAAAGCACTTCTAATATTTTGTTCAATACCCAAACTCCAATATCCAATCAACACAATAAGTTGTCCAGTGTTTTCAAAAGTTAAGACAAAAGAAATATATCACAATATTTACAAGCCAAAATAATTTACAAATTTAGTTTACAACTTTTATGTATAATTTTAATTAACAACTGCTCAAAACCAAGAACAATATATACATACAGTGAACATATATTACAAAACAAAATGCAAAATATGGTATACTCAATATACCCGATGAACTCTCAATGTAGCACTAGCAGCCTAGTCTGCTGCCCTGTCAGTCTGTTTACTTACGACAGCAATGAAAAGCTATCCTGAGCCAATGTCTCAGTGGTGCACAACATTAACAAAATTCAACTTTAAATCATAAATCATAAGTCGTATAAATAGTGGATACTTAAAACCATAGTTAAATTCAAAGACAGTGAATGTCATAAAGAATTTAAACTCCATTTCAAAATATCACAATAAATATCAATAAATCACACACATAGCTTAATCATGTTTCAAAGTTCAATTCGTCCCAAAAGCCGATGGCTAGTGAGGAATAACATAGCTAGCTAGCAATAATATGAGTACTCATCCTATTCATCCTCAACAGGCTCACACCTCAACACTTCAGCTAGAGAGGGAATTCGAAGTCAATTCGTCCCACTAGACAACCTAGCGAGGAATTCAATCAATATACATGAGAGCTGTGGTTTCAAACCATTTACAATGTTTTTCAAGCAATAAGTATCCATTCAAACAATTTCCCACGATTTAAAATAATAACATACAAATAGTCATAATTTATTTCAATTGAAAAATTCAAAAGAAATAACTGTTGTGCACAAATCTCTGATAAATGTCTCTTAGCCCTGACTCAGTGTTTCCTTCCCCTTCCCTGAGTCTTTGCTAACTGAAACACACAATTTCAAGCGTTTCAATACTAATTTAAATTGTCTCTGATAATAAAGCTTAATAATTAATTTATTGAATTCTATTATTTTCCTTGGTCAACCTAAAATTTTGACCCTCGATGCACTCTAGGTGAATTAGGTTTAATGTTACCAATATGTCATATTTATAGCCTTTTAGTGTTGGTACATGTTACCAAATTCATTTTCAAGTATATTGCCTTTTATTGCAATTTGCTGGATTTCGGTATATTAATTTAACCTAGCCGGATGACCTAGTTCCCTCGGTTTTCGGGTTTCGGTCTAAACAACAAACTTGTAGGTCTATGTCTTATTGCATGCGGGGCAAAATTTCAAGTCATTATGAGTTGTGTAGACCAAGTTATGGTCAATTTACCAATGCTGGACAGAATGCACCAAAATGGTAGGATTAGGTCATTTTTAGGTCACTTTTAGTTCGGCCAGTTTTTATATTCGAAATTGTGCAAGCTATTTGACTTGGTTCTGGCCATTTCTAGGCTTTGGTGTCTTCATAATAAATGTAGATATATGTCTAAACTATTCATGGTAAAAATTTCAGGTCAATTGGACTTGTTTTGTGTAAGTTATGGTCAAAACACTAACTATTACCCAAATGGTCAATTTTCAGGCTTTCAAGTCACTAATCCGGATTTGGTCATTTTTCAAGTCACCATCTAGGCAGAATTTAGGTAAGCTTCCTCCATGAAAGTTGGCAAGTTTTGTGCCTAGTTTCACCTACAATTGGTCTTGTACCAATTGGAGTTATACACTTAAGGTTCTAAGCCAAAACATACACTGCCCTGCAATACACTCCTCATCACTTACCAATTACATATTCAACACTTGCTAAATTACTTCCTTCATGCCAATTTTGGTTTGTACCTTTCCATTAACACATTTAACAACACATTTCGGTCATTTTGGACAGCTTGTAACCATTCTCAATATGCACACTATAACACAGAATTTTCCAAAGTCCATTTACACAATTTAACCACATGAACATACCCCATTTACATACCCAATTCCAAACCATTATACACATATACATGCTGCCATCAATAACAACATAATTCAATAACCCAAACCATGAAACAACACATTTTAAACTACACTTTAAAGTTGCCAAATCACCTCATGATCACATCTCCTTCAAATTTGCTTTCAAGCTTCCAAAACCAATTGCACCATTACACATACACTTAGTATACATTGTCTAAATCATTCCAATACACATAAACATTTACATCAACATCTTAAACAACCATTTACAACTGAAAATAAGCTAAATATACTGAATTTCCATGGCTACTGAAATGGTGCATCACCATTCAATCATCAAACATTAAAAATTCTTCCATAAATCAACTACCCACAACCTTGGTTACACTTTTAATGAAACAAGAATTAAAAACACTCGCCGCTTTTGAATCTTGATCAAAACCTCTCTAAACTTTTTAAAATTGCTATCAAACTCTTCCTTGCAAGGTGAGGAGCAAAGTTAATGAAGGAACCTAGTGGAAATGGTGACTTAACCAAGGTTGCTTGGAGCTCTCACTCAATCGGCTATGGAGTTTTCTCCCAAGGAAATTTTGGCTAGATGTCCCAAGGTTGAAGATGACAGAATTTTCTGTCCCAAAACTGATTAAAGGTCCACTTAGGTGATGTTAGTAGAGCACTAATGAGGTTTATGATTTATTTAATCCAAGTTTTCCATAATTCCCACATTTTCCTCATATCTTTTACTATTTAGATTATGTACCACCATTTTAATTTTTCATGACATTTTCAAAGTGTAATATCATTTATTTTTAATGGAAATTTAGGTCAAAAGGCAACTCAGGATGTCAAATGACCACAATGCCCCTATTCGGGTTACATTCCTGATTTTTCGGTAACACCGAGTTTTGTCGTTTTTTCGATTTCTCGTTTTTCTTTGTACTACTTAATTAGTTTTTCTTTGATATTTCTAATGACATTTATACTTCAATAGATGTTTTTTCCAGGGTTCCCCGTGGTCCAAGGCTAGTCAACGGTCCACGTTGCAACTTCCCGGTGCGGTAACCCATCGCTATGGTTTTCGGCTCGTTTAACTTGGTTACATTTCATTGCTATTATTTTTCTATTATTTTTCTTGTATTTTCTTTTCTTGTATTTCATTATTTTATGTCTCCTCACCTATATCTAAGTGCCGTTCTGGGCATCCTAGCTGTCCAGACAACACTGGTCACTGAAACATAGGGGTGTTACATTAAACAAAGTTTTTGAATAAATAAATTAAGAATTGTAATGAAATCAGATAAGATCAGGTGCTCCGGCACTCCGTGTGACACACTTTGCTCGGCTACACTGTAGATGGTTGAGGGGTGTTACATTTAGTGGTATCAGAGCACGATTTAGGCGTTCCTAGGCACAAATAAGTAAAAAGAACTAGTGTGCATGCATACATTGCTTTATAAGAGTCGAGGTGACACTAATGCAGATCTATTTACTTTTGATTATTCAAGGTTATGATATGGACTCAGAGTCGCAGAGGGGATTAGAAAAAGAAGTAAAAAACCTAGTTCATGAGTTTATAACATAGTGATTATGTAATGTTATCGTTGTTTCTGTTGTAAGCTACAGATTACAGTACCGACATGGGATTATTGTATAGAGCTACGTGCTTCCTCGTGGTACAATAAACTAATAATATTTGTAAGTAATCTATAATTTGATATAGTTACGCTAGAATATAGTACTCTTACAGGAAATAAATGTGAAAATTCTAATAAAAAATTTAAAACTTTAGAACTAGCCTATCAAAATACTACACTTGTAAGGTAGTTAGAGTTAGTGACTCGGTTACATTAATGTGAACTACCTGTACCACAGTAATCGCTATAAGCTTAGAAATATCAGTACGGCTTATCATCCTCAGACGGATGGACAGTCGAAATGAGTAATTCAGGTAAATTTTGAAACTCATTGAGTTTCTGTAAATAATGAAATGAAATGATAATAATAACCTGTAATATGTGATAAGCCCTCTAGAATATACTGATAACTTATGTCACTGAATCTAAGGGGAGATGGGACAGATACCTCCCACTAATAGAATTTGTATACAATGATAAGTGTCATGCTAGCATACAAACCGCACCCTATGAAGCACTGTAAGGGAAAAATTGTAGAACACTAGTACGTTAAACTGAGTTTAGTAAAGATGTCCAGACATTAATATAGAGTCTTATAATTATTTTGATAATTTGTTAGAAAATACTGATTTAGTTATTTGAAAATATATTTAGGAGTTGTAGTGTTATTCCCTCTGGATGCAAGAATAGATAACTTCCACTGATGGAGTTCGTGTGTAATGATAGTTGTTAAATAAGCATGATGATAACAAGATATTCGGTTTTGTATAAAACAAATGCAGAATACCTAAACAATGGCAAGTTAATAGAATTGGAATTGGTAAAAGAGACTAAAGGACTGATAAGGATTCCAGTATGAGAAATCAGAGAACTAATAAGTAATAGACTTTCATGAGAAGTGTAACACCCCTCACCCGTCTACAGTGTAGCCGAGCAAGGCATGCTACACGGCGTGCCGGAGCACTTAGTCTGTGAATATCACATTTTCTAATCTCAATTTGATTTTAAGAAGTTTTTATGTGCTATTCATAGCATACTGGTTCTATTTTCACACTTCAATAAAATCAGTGTTTTAAAAATGGTAATAAAAATTTGGCAAGGTGCCATCTGTATTTCAGACAAACTGTCCTTCCAAACCTGTTGAAAACAATTTAATATGATGATATCAAAATCTCAAATATTTCACAATCTCTATTTCTCAGTAAAGTCAATAGACTTTTACAGTTATCAAACAGTTTCATAATACAGTCCATAATAATTCAAATATATCCAGAAAATTTTCATGTTATTTAATATGTACAAGATATTACAAACTTTAAAGCTTTCATAATATTACAAAATACAAGGCCGAATTTTAAATATACAACAAAAGTACAAAATACAAGATATCCTAAGTCCTACCATGTATGCAATGTAGTGCAGATGACTCTGGACTCCGGTGCAGATCAGATGTCTCACCCGATCATAGGTCTGCTGGGCTCCCCAGCTGTGTCTCCAATACCTACGTGTTTCAAAAGCAACGCGCTAAGCAATTTTGCTTAGTGGTGCCAAATATAAAGAAATATACACTAAAATAAAGTAAATAAAGTGTTTACAAATTTTTGGTGGTGCTTTATGTCAGTAGATTGGATTTATGTATATGACTTTAATAGTACTTGAATTACTGCCCGTGTAGCCTACATACTGACTAGACTGGATAAACGAATATACTGGCACTGGGTACCTAGTACCTCAGGCCATCACACCATCGGTCACAAAGTGTCTCCCGGTGTACAAATAGCGTGGCTAAAAAGCCATATAGTCAATCTGGCGATAAGCCATGAATAAATACACAATATGTATAGCCGTAGGCTATTAAAGTCATAGTGCTGCATAATAAGTTGTAAAAGCACAGTATGGCATGAAGCCATTTGCAGAACAACTGTCAGAATCCTATTGGTATGCCAACCTATCCATACTAGTCAACTAGGCAAACTAGGGCACATTATAAATTAATTGTTTAATTCTTCAATTTTTGGAGTTTACTAACTATTTTATAATTCACAAGTCAATGCATATGTTGACATTTCTAGGTAATATGGATAAGTTGTTTCTAGCATCAATATGTCACAATTTATATCTCAATATGCTGCCAATATAGTGCAATTTACCATTTTTACAAGTTGGCATTCATTGCCAAATGCTTCAAGCATCAATATATGTAAAATGTCAAATTCTTAATTTTCGTATGCTAGATTGGTCTAGCTTAAAGTCCTACTTCTCTTTGTTTTTAGCTTCTGGTCAAAGAAGAAAAATTGTAGCTCTATGTCTTATTACACGCAGGACAAAATTTCAGGTCATTCGGAGTTGTATAGACCAAGTTATGGTCAATTTACTAAAGCTGGACAAATTGTACCTTTAGTGCAAAATTTGTTCAATTTTAGGTCACTTTTGGTTTGGCAGTTTTTGTACCCGAACTTGTGCAAGCCATTTGACTTGGTTCTAGCCATTTCTGGGCTTTGGTGTTTTCATAAGAATTGTAGATCTATGTCTAAACTAACCATGGTAAAAATTTTAGGCCAATTGGACCTGTTTTGAGTGAGTTATGGTCATACAAAATACTACTGTTCATATGATCAAAAATCTGGGTTGCAAGGTTGCTAATCCGGATTTGGTCATTTTTATGGTCAGTTTCTAAGCAGAATTTTGGCAACATTCTACATGAAAGTTGGCCTATTTAGTGTCTAGTTTCACCCCCCATTGTCCTCATACCAATTGGGTTCAAAGTTTGGCACTTATGGCCTAATTTAGGTACTGCCTTCAATACACAACCTGCATAAAGCACATACACTACCCAATTGATATTCCTTTTCCTCCTCATTACTTCAATATTCAGTCAATAACACTTCCATATATATATATATATATATATATATATATATATATATATATATATATATATATATATTGTACACAATTTCAGCAACAATTTTGGGCAGAATATTCAAGTGCTCAATGCACACAATTCACCATCAAGTTTAACATTCACTTCCACCAAAATTCAACATATCTCAATGTCAATATTGCACATACACTTCAACATAATCATACTTCAATATCACTTACACTTGCTGCCCACAATTTAACATTAGCATATTTCATTAATAACTACAAGTTCACACACAAATTCATGCTATTAGAGGCTGCCAAACATAGCAGTTTGCTCAAGGCATCAATGTTCCCTTTCACACCCTTAATTCAAACACTACATGCACATACTTAGATACAAACTTACTACAACTTTCATTTGAATTAATCAACCTTCATTTCCATTTATCAAAAGTAAAAATAACTCAAGCTCAACAAAGGTTCATGGCTGCCCAAAATGGACAAGTCCATTTCTCACTATTTCTTTCATTTCTCTTCACAAAAATACTCAGCTCAACCTAAACACAAGGTTTACTAAAGCAAGGGAGAGGTTTTGGACACTTACCACTTGAAAGCTTCCTTCAAACTTCACCAAATCTTGTTTTTCCTGTTGCCAATATCTTCCCCAAGGTGAGTATGCAAGCTTTAATGAAGGAAAGAAGTGGAAAGGATGGCTAGAACATGCTTGCATGGAGATAGAGCAAGGTGCGGCAATGGAGTTCTCCCATGGTGGGAATTCGGCTGGTTTGTGGAAGGCTGAAGATGAAGTAGTTTCTGCCCACTAATGGCTTAGATAAATGTCCCAAGGCTTGAGTTAGTGGAGCACTAACTCTAAATTAATTGTTTAATTAGTTAAACTTTCATTATTTGCACCTTTAGCTCAATTCTTTCACTATTTACATAATGTATCACCATTTAATTTTTCATGAAATTTATAAAGTGTAATATCATATATTTTTAATGGAGATTGAGGTCAAAAGGCAATACTAGGTGTCAAAAGACCAAAATACCCCACTTCGGGTTATATTCCCGATTTTTTAGTAACACCGATTTTTGTCTATTTTTCGATTTATTTCATTTTTCTTTGTATTAATTTACTAATTTTTATTTGATATTTCTAGTGTCAATTACATTTCAATAAACCTTTATTTATGTCTCAAAATTAGATTCAAAGGGTTCCCCACAGTCCTATGGTCAGATATGGCCTTCCCAAGTCTGATCACCCATTCTTTGCAGTCTTGGCTCGTTTAACTTAGCTTCATTTTCTCTCTTTCATTTTTGTTTGATTTTTATTGTATTTTCCTTTTATTTATTTCATCAATATATGTCTGTTCACTATCACCGAAGTATAGTTCCAGACATCCTGACTTGCCTGGACTGTTATTTGACCACTGGAGCAACAGAACGTATAGAACACATGCAATGGGGATGTTACAACTCTTCCCCTCTAAATAAAAATTTCTTCCTCGAAATTTACCTGATGTGAAGAGCTGAGGGAACTATTGTCTCATTGTCTCCTCGCTCTCCCATGTTGCCTCTTCCGTGTTGTGGTGTCTCCATAGGATTTTCACTAGTGGAATTATCTTATTTCTGAGCTCTTTTACCTCTCATTCCAAGATTTTAATTGGTTCTTCTTCATATGTCAGCTCAGGTTGTACCACAATTTCTTCTGCTGAGATGACATGTGAAGGATCTGATCTGTATCTTCTGAGCATCGAGACATAGAACACATTATGTATCTTATCCAGCTCAGGTGGTAAGGCTAATCTGTAGGCTACTGGTCCCACACGTTCAATAACTTCATATGGGCCAATAAACCTAGGGCTTAATTTTTCCTTTTTTCCGAATCTCAACACTTTCTTCCACGGTGATACTCTGAGAAATACTTTCTCGCCAATTTCATACTCAATGTCCTTTCTTTTCAAGTCAGCATAAGATTTCTGTCGGTCTGAGGCAACTTTCAAATTAGCCTTTATCAGTTTCACCTTTTCCTCTGTCTGTTTTATCAGGTCTGGCCCCACTAGCTTATCTTTACCCAATTTAGTCCAACATACAGGTGTTCTGCATTTTCTCCCATACAGTACTTCATAGGGTGCCATTTGTATGCTAGCTTGATAGCTATTATTGTATGCAAATTCTGCCAGTGGAAGGTATCTGTCCCAACTTCCCTCAAACTCAATAACACAACTTCTTAGCATATCCTCGAGGACCTATCACACATATTCAGTTATTACTATCATTATTATCAGTTTATTGTTTGCAATAACTCAATGAGTTTCAAAATTTGCCTGGATTATTCTTTCTGACTGTCCATCCGTCTGAGGATGAAAAGCCGTACTAAAATGAAGTTATGTGCCCAAGGATTCTTGTAATTTCTTCCAAAACCTAGATGTAAACCTCGGGTCTCTATCAGATATAATGGAAAGTGGAATTCCATGAAGTCTAACTATCTCACTAATGTACAATTCTGCTAGCTTTTCCAGTGAGTAGTCAATTCTAACTGGCAGAAAATGTGCTAATTTGGTCAACCTATCCACAATCACCCATATGGCATCATGCTTCTTCTGAGTTAGAGGTAGACCACTGACAAAGTCCATAGTAACTCGGTCCCATTTCCATTCAGGTATGTTTATGGGCTGTAACAAACCTGATGGAACTTGATGTTCTGCTTTGACTTGCTGACATGTCAAGCATCTAGTTACATAGTCAACTATGTCCTTCTTCATACCGCCACCAAAGATCGGAGTTTCAGGTCATGGTACATTTTTGTGCTTCCTGGGTGCATAGCATACACACTGTTATGTGCTTCTCTCAGAATACTGGTTTTCAATTCTTTATCATCTGGAACACACACTCTTTCTTTATAGTACAGGCACCCATTTTCTTTCACTTCATATTCAGTTTCCTTCCCCTCAGTGATTTTTCCCATAACAGCCATTAATTTCCCATCTATCTTCTGCCCATCCTGTATCTGTTGTAACAGATTTAGCTTCACTTGCAACTCAGCCAAAATAACTCCATCATGAGTTAAGATAGTTGGGCATTCAGAGATCTTAATGCTATAATAGATTTTCTGCTTAAAGCATCAGCGACTACATTTGCCTTCCCAGGGTGATAGTCAATCACACATTCATAATCTTTCAGGAATTCAATCCATCGCCTCTGTCTCAAATTAAGTTCCTTTTGGGTTGGCAGATACTTCAGACTCTTATGGTCTGTGTATATGTAGCATTTTTCTCCATACAAATAATGCCTCCATATCTTTAATGCGAAGATAATTGCTGCTAACTCTAAATCATGAGTAGGGTAATTCTTTTCATGTGGCCTTAACTGCCTAGAAGCATATGCGACCACTTTCCCTTCTTGCATGAGTACACACCCTAACCCATTGTGTGAGGCATCACTGTAGACTACAAAATCTTTTCCAGACATTGGCTGTGTTAACACTGGTGCCTTTGTCAACATAGCCTTCAGCCTCTCAAAACTGGCTTGACACTTGTCATTCCAGTCAAATTTCATATTCTTGTGTAATAATTTGGTCATTGGAGCAGCTATCAGGGAAAATCCCTTTACAAATCTTCTATAATATCCAGCTAACCCCAAGAAACTTCTGATCTCAGTTGTATTTCTGAGAGGCTTCCATTCCATCACTGCTTCAATCTTCTTGGGATCCACTCTAATCCCTTCAGCTGATACTACAAGTCTAAGGAATGCAATCTCATTCAACCAGAATTCACACTTTGACAATTTAGCACACAATTTCTTCTCTTTTAGAGTCTGCAGAACAATTCTCAAATGCCCATCATGTTCTGCTTTATCCTTGGAATACACCAGGATGTCATTAGTGAATACCACTACGAACCGATCTAAATATGGATGGAAGATACAGTTCATAAGGTCTATGAATGCTGCTAGAGCGTTTGTTAACCCAAATGGCATCACTAGGAATTCATAATGCCCATGCCGAGTTCTAAATGCAGTCTTAGGCACATCTGTATCCTTAACCCTTAGCTGATGATACCCTGATCTGAGATCAATCTTAGAAAACACACCGGCTCCCTTCAACTGATCAAACAGATCGTCAATTCTAGGCAATGGATACTTGTTCTTTACTATTACTATGTTTAACTGCCGGTAGTCAACACATAACCTCAGTGTCCCATCTTTCTTCTTTACAAACAGTACCGGAGCTCCCCAAGGTGACACACTGGGGCGTATGAACCCCTTGTCTAGTAATTCTTGCAGCTGGATTTTTAACTCTTTCAATTCAGCAGGTGCCATCCTATATGGAGCAATTGAAATGGGAGTTGTACCCGGCATAATCTCAATAGCAAATTCAACTTCCCTTTCTGGTGGTAAAGTAGGCAATTTCTCAGGAAATACCTCAGAGAAATCCCTTACTGTGGGTATGTCAGACAAGTTAAGTTTACCCTGCCTAGTGTCAACCACGTGTGCCAGATAGGCTTCACACCCTTTTCTCAACCATCTCCTTACAACTGTAGCTGAGATGACATTGGACAAGAAATCTGTCCTTTTACCCACTACTATTTTTTCTTCATTCTCAGCATTTTTCAAAGAGATTCTCTTCAATTTACAATCTACTATTGCCTGATGATGGGATAACCAGCCCATTCCCAAAATCACATCAAACTCATGGAAAGGCAGTTCGATTAAGTCTGCTAAGAACTCTTTCCCTTGAATCTTCAATGGACAGCCCTTATACACCTTGTTTACTACCACACTGTGGCCTAGCGGATTTGTGACCAGGATGTCTTGGTCACTTTCCTCCACTGGTATTCCCTTTTCTACGGGCAGCTTGATACAAATATATGAATGAGTAGATCCAGGATCCACTAATGCATGCACAGAAGTATTATAAAGGAGGAACGTACCCTTGATGACATCTGGAGCATCCTGTTCCTCCCGTGCACATGCGGCATAGGCTCAGCTAGTTTTACGCATGCTCTCTCCTGATTACGTCACGGGTTTTACGTGAAGTCTGCTACCTCAGCCTTACTCGACCTTCTACCCCTTGGAGCTGGAGGGGCAGGCCTATTAGTTGATACCGGAGTGGATGTAGCAATTCTCCGTGGACAATCTCGGACTAGGTGGTCTGTAGATCCACACCGTAAATAAGCACCTATCATCCTCCAACATTCACCCTTATGCCATTTTTGGCAATGTGGGCAAGCAACAGATGCTGTTGGGGTTGGTCCCCTATACCCTGTCCCTGGAGAGCTAGCCATTGAAGGGGTGGACTGGCCTCTCCTTGGTGTAAACTGAGATTTGGGCCTTTGTGACTGACCCTGACTTGGTGCTCTACTAAAACTCTGAGTAGGCGATCCTCTGAATTTCTTACTAGGGGCAAAAGATGTACCGGTCTGACCTTGACCTCTTTTCTGCTGTCTGTCCCTTTTGTTCTGCTCATTCATTCTAACTTTTTCAACCTTCAGTGCAGCTTCCACTAACTTGGCAAACTCTGTAATCCCTAAAGCTATAATCATTACTTTAATGTTATCATTGAGTGCTTCCTTAAATCTCTTACATCACTCTGCCTCACTAGGGACTATTTCCCGCCCATAGCGGCTCAGTCTGACAAATTCTCTTTCATATTCAGCCACTGTCAACTGTCTCTGGCGTAGGGTAATAAACTCCCTTCTCTTCTCTTCCAGGTATACACTGCCCACATACTTCTTTCTGAACCTAGTGAGAAAGAAATCCCAAGTTATCTGTTATGGTGGCACCTCACTAGTTACTGTATCCCACACTGGTATCCATCATCTTGCAGTAGTGATATAGCAGCTTCCAAATTCTGCTCTGGAGTACAATGAAGTTGTTTCAAGACTCTTCCAGTTCTGTCCAACCAGTTTTCAGATATGATAGAATCATCTTCCCTTTTGCCCAGAAAATCCACTGCTCCAAACTTCCTGAGTCTCTTTATATGAGATTTTTGATGTGGAAGTGGTGGTGGTGGCATAACTCCTGCCATGTGTCTAAAGAACTCAGCCATTTGATGAAATGTGGCTGGTGCATTTGGTACTGGTGGAGCAGGTTTCCTCCTGTCTCCTGGTTCAGTCATAGATGGAGCATGACTTTCCACTTCCTCATCTACCGCTCTCTGCGATGTGGAGTCCATATTCTAATCAAAATAACAAAACAAATCAAAAGATCTACATTAGAGTCATCTTAACACTTACAATGCAATGCATGATATGCAATTTATCTAGGTCTAGAAACGCCTAAGCCGTGCTCTGATACCACTAAATGTAACACCCCTCACCCGTCTATAGTGTAGCCGAGCAAGGAGTGCTAAACGGCGTGCCGGAGCACTTAGTCTGTGATTATCACATTTTCTAATCTCAATTTGATTTTAAGAAGTTTTTATGTGCTATTCATAACATACTGGTTCTATTTTCACACTTTAATAAAATCAGTGTTTTAAAAATGGTAATAAAAATTTGGTAAGGTGCCATCTGTATTTCGGACAAACTGTCCTTCCAAAGGTGTTGAAAACAGTTTAATATGATGATATCAAAATCTCAAATATTTCACAGTCTCTATTTCTCAGTAAAGTCAATAGACTTTTACAGTCATTAAACAGTTCCATAATACAGTCCATAATAATTCAAATATATCCAGAAAATTTCAATGTTATTTAATATGTACGAGATATTACAAACTTTAAAGCTTTCATAATATTACAAAATATAAGGCCGAATTTCAAATATACAACAAAAGTACAAAATACAAGATATCCTAAGTCCTACCATGTATGCAATGTAGTGCAGATGACTCTGGACTCCTGTGCATATCAGATGTCTCACCCGGTCATAGGTCTGCTGGGCTCCCCAGCTGTGTCTCCAATACCTACGCGTTACAAAAACAACGCGCTAAGCAATTTTGCTTAGTGGTGCCAAATGTAAATAAATATACACTAAAATAAAGTAAATAAAGTGTTTACAAATTTTTGGTGGTGCTGTATGTCAGTAGACTGGATTTATGTATTTGAATTTAATAGTACTTGAATTACTGCCCGTGTAGCCTGTATACTGACCAGACTAGATAAACGGATATACTAGCACTGGGCACCTAGTACCTCGAGCCGTCACACCATCGGTCACAAAGTGTCTCCTGGTGTGCAAATAGCGTGGCTAAAAGGCCATATAGTCAATCTGGCGATAAGCCATGAATAAATACACAATATGTATAGTCGTAGGCTATTAAAGTCACAGTGCGGCATAATAAGCCGTAAAAACAAAGTATGGCATGAAGCCATTTACAGAACAGATGTCAGAATCCTATTGGCATGCCAACCTATCCATACTAGTCAACTAGGCAAACTAGGGCACATTATAAATTAATTGTTTAATTCTTCAATTTTTGGAGTTTACTAACAATTATATAATTCACAAGTCAATGCATATATTGACCTTTTTAGGTAATATGGATAAGTTGTTTCTAGCATCAATATGTCACAATTTATATCTCAATATGCTGCCAATATAGTGCAATTTACCATTTTTACAAGTTGGCATTCATTGCCAATTGCTTCAAGCATCAATATATGTAAAATGTCAAATTCTTAATTTTCTTGTGCTAGATTGGTCTAGCTTAAAGTCCTATTTCTCTAGGTTTTTAGCTTCTGGTCAAGAAAGCAAAATTGTAGCTCTATGTCTTATTGCACGCGGGACAAAATTTCAGGTCATTCCGAGTTGTATAGACCAAGTTATGGTGAATTTACTAAAGCTGGACAGATTGCACCTTTAGTGCAAAATTTGGTCAATTTTAGGTCACTTTTGGTTCGGCAGTTTTTGTACCCGAACTTGTGCAAGCCATTTGACTTAGTTCTGGCCATTTCTGGGCTTTGGTGTTTTCATAAGAATTGTAGATCTATGTCTAAACTAACCATGGTAAAAATTTCAGGTCAATTGGACCTATTTTGAGTGAGTTATGGTCATACAAAATACTATTGTTCATATGGTCAAAAATCTGGGTTGCAAGGTTGCTAATCCGGATTTGGTCATTTTTATGGTCAGTTTCTAGGCAGAATTTTGGCAACATTTCTACATGAAAGTTGGCCAATTTGGTGTCTAGTTTCACCCCCCATTGGCCTCATACCAATTGGGTTCATAGTTTGGCACTTATGGCCTAATTTAAGTACTACCTTCAATACACAACCTGCACAAAGCACATACACTTCCAAATTGATATTCCTTCTCCTCCTCATTACTTCAATATTCAATCAATAACACTTCCATATATATATTGTACACAATTCCAGCAACAATTTTGGGCAGAATATTCAAGTTCTCAATGCACACAATTCACCATCAAGTTCAACATTCACTTCCACCAAAATTCAACATATCTCAATGTCAATATTACACATACACTTCAACATAATCATACTTCAATATCACTTAGACTTGCTGCCCACAATTTAACATTAGCATATTTCATTAATAACTACATATTCTCACACAAATTCATGCTATTAGGGGCTGTCAAACATCACAGTTTGCTCAAGGCATCAAGGTTCCATTTCACACCCTTAATTCAAACACTACATGCACATACTTAGATACAAACTTACTACAACTTTCATTTGAATTAATCAACCTTCATTTTCATTTATCAAAAGTAAAAATAACTCAAGCTCAACAAAGGTTCATGGCTGCCAAAAATGGACAAGTCCATTTCTCACTATTTCTTTCATTTCTCTTCACCAAAATACTCACCTCAACCTAAACACAAGGTTTACTAAAGCAAGGGAGAGGTTTTGGACACTTACCACTTGAAAGCTTCCTTCAAACTTCACTAAATCTTGTTTTTCTTGCTTCTAATATCTTCCCCAAGGTGAGTATGCAAGCTTTAATGAAGGAAAGAAGTGGAAAGGATGGCTAGAACATGCTTGCATGGAGGTAGAGCAAGGTGCGGTAATGGAGTTCTCCCATGGTCGAAATTCGGCTAGTTTGTGGAAGGTTGAATATGAAGTAGTTTCTGCCCACTAATGGCTTAGATAAATGTCCCAAGGCTTGAGTTAGTGGTGCAGTAACTCTAAATTAATTGTTTAATTAGTTAAACTTTCATTATTTGCACCTTTAGCTCAATTCTTTCACTATTTACATAATGTATCACCATTTAATTTTTCATGACATTTATAAAGTGTAATATCATATATTTTTAATGGAGATTGAGGTCAAAAGGCAATACTAGGTGTCAAATTACCAAAATACCCCACTTCGAGTTATATTCCCGATTTTTCGGTAACACCGATTTTTATCTATTTTTTGATTTTTTTCATTTTTCTTTGCACTAATTTACTAATTTTTCTTTGATATTTCTAGTGTCAATTACATTTCAATAAACCTTTCTTTATGTCTCAAAATTAGATTCAGAGGGTTCCCCGCGGTCCTGGGGTCTGTAACGGCCTTCCTAGTGCGGTCACCCACCGCTGCGGTGCCGGCTCGTTTAACTTAGCTTCATTTTCTCTGTTTCATTTTTGTTTGATTTTTCTTTTATTTTCTTTTTTTTTATTTCATCATTATATGTCTGTTCACTATCACCGAAGTGTAGTTCCAGACATCCAAACTTACCTGGACTGTTATTTGACCACTGGAGCAATAGAACGTACAGAACACGTGCAATGGGGATGTTACAAGTAGAGATAATAATGGCAAAAGAAAACAATGATGGGCAAGTGAATAGAATTATGAGATAACGATAAGCTCAGTTGTTTAAATCTGATGAATTTCGAGGACAAAATTCCTTTTTAGAGGAGAAGAGTTGTAACATCCTCATTTTCGTAGTTTGTACGTCCTACTGTTCCGACGGCTAATGTCCATCCCGGAAAGTCGAAATGTCTAGAACTTCACTTCGGTGATAGTAAACATGTATAAAATAATGAAATAAATAAAAAGAAAATACAAAAAAAAATTAAAGAAAAATAAAAGAGAGAAAATGAAACTAGGTTAAACGAGCCGAACCCGTAGTGATGGGTGACCACACAGGAAAGTTACGGCGATGACCGTTGACTAGCCTTGGACCTCGGGGAACTCGGGGAAATATTTTCGAGACATAATTAAAGGTCTACTGAGGTGTAATTGACATTGACAATGTCAAAGAAAAATTAATAAGTTAGTATAAATGAAAAACAATAATTTAAGGAATCGGCGGTAAAAAGAGTAAATCGGTAGCACCGAAAAAGTCTGACTTTAACTCGAATAGGGGCATTTTGGTAATTTGACACCTAGAGTTTCCTTTTGACTTAAATTTCCATTAAAAATAAGTAATATTAAATATTGAAAATGTCATGAAAATAAGAAGTTTTATACATAGTATAATTAAAAGAAATTATGGGGACATGATTGAAATAACCATAAGTTTAATTATTCTAATATTAACCTAAAGTGAGTGGTAAATATTATATTCATTAATCTACATTAGTGCAGGGTATAAAAACTTAAGTGGATTGAATTCATGACCCAAAAACCTTCCATTTCTTTATCCAAACACCCATGGCCAAATTCAACTTCTCAAGTTTTCCTCCATGGCCGCACCATGCATGGAGCTCAAGTTCTCCATGATCAAGCCATTATTTCTTCAAGCTTCCTTCATGAAAAATGATCCTCACACCATGGGCAACTTATAGGCAGCAAAAAGGAGAGGAAATTTCAAGGATTTGTCAAGCTCAAGTTGAGGTTAGTGCTAGTTTTCCTTATCCCACTTAATCAAACTTTGTGTTGAGGTTGAGACAAGTTGAATGGTTAAGAAAAATTGAGGAAATGATTCAGTATTGGTGAACCTTAGATTTAGCAGCCATGAAAATGCATGGTTAGTGATTTATTCTTATATGTATTTGATGGGAATTAATGTTCATTTAGGTGATTTAATGTACTAGTAAGTTAACTTCATGTGGATGTGATGATTAAGCATTTGAAATTGGAGTTGAAGCAATGGTAGAAGGCTTATGCATTTTGGGGCAATTTGGCAGCTTTGTGACTACTTGAAGAATGCTTGAATTCGTGAAGTTTTTTGATTAATTGTGTTATTAAGGATGGATAATGTGTATGTAATTTAGTAGTGGGAGTTGAATGTAATATTTAAGGAGTATTTATGTGTATACATGGTTAGAATTGGACTTTGTGAATTAGAATTATAATTGGTGTATTAAAGGTATTTGTATTCAGCCCAAATTGACTATAATGTAAAGTTATTGATGAATATGGTAATATACAAAATTAGAATTAGGTATGGAAAGTAAGCTAGAACAAGTTGAATGTGCATTTGGATGGGTGTTTGAGAAATGTGTTAAGGCCAGTATACATTTGAGCCTATAACCCTAAATGTGTAATACCAATTGGCATGAGGCCAATTGGAGGTGAAACTAGGCACAAAATGTGAAAACTTTTATGTTGGAAGCATACCTAAATTTTGTCCGAAAAGTGACACTAAAACTGACCAAATCCGGATTTGCAACCTTGCAAACCTGAAAACTGACTATTTGAATAGTAGCTAGTATTTTGGTCATAACTTACTCAAAACAGGTCCAAATGACCTGAAATTTATACCATGGAAAGCTTAGACATAGAGTGACAACTTTGGTGAAGATCACAAAACCCAGAAAAGTCATTTACTAAGTCAACTTGCTTGCATTAATTGAGGTAATAAAACTGTCCAAGACCATTGCAACCCAGAATTTGACCATTTGAATAGTAGTCACTCATGTGACCATAACTCACAAAAAATAGGTCCTAATGACCTGAAATTTATACAATGGAAAGCTTAGATATAGAGCTACAATTCTTATGAAGACACTAAAGCCCAGAAATGACCAGAACCAAGTCAAATTACTTGCCCAAGTTAGGATACCAAAACTGCCAGAACTGAATTTGACCTAAAATTGACCAAATTTTGCTCTAAAGATGCAATCTGTCCAGCTTTAGTAAATTGACCATATCTTGGTCTATACAACTCAGAATGACTCAAAATTTGTGCCAAAAGTTCAATAAGACATAAAGCTACAATTTTGCTTCTTTGACCAGAAGCTAAAAACCAAGAGAAATAAGACATTAAGCTAGACCAATCTAGCATACTAAAACTTAAAATTTGACATTAATATACAATGAAGCCTTCAAGTAATTTGGCAATAAATGCCAACATGTGAGAATTGTAAATTGCACTATATTGGTAGCATATTGAAATGCAAATTGTGACATGTTGATACTAGAATCAACTTATCTATGATGTATAAAAAGGTCAACATTTTCATTGACTAGTGAATTGTATAATGACCAGTAAACCCTCAAAATAAAGAAATGAATATTTAATCTTGTAATATCCCCTAGTTTGCCTAGTTGACTAATTTGGATAGGTTGGCATGCAAATAGAATTCTAACGGCCATTCTATAAATGGCTTCACGGCATACTGTGTTTTCTGGCTTATTATGCCATACTATAATTTTAATAGCCTATGGCTATATGGATTGTGTTATTATACTCGGCTTAATGCCTGATTGATTATATAGCTTTTTAGCCACACTGTTTGCACACCGGGAGATACTTTTTGACCGATGGTGTGACGGCCCGAGGTACTAGGTACCCAGTGCTAGTATATCCATTTATCCATTCTGGTCAGTGTATAGGCTACACGGGCAGTCAATTAAAACATTATTCAATTCAGGCAGTTAAGTTAAATTAAGTGTATGAAAATTTCAGTGCAATTAAATTGAGCAATGAATGAAATGAGTAAAATAGATTAGCAATAGAAACATAAGAAAGATACAATTTGCGGAACTTTAGAGACTTAAAATACAATACAGTTAGAATAATTGATTCCTGGATATCTTAATTATGATTTATTTCTTTCTTTATTTGTATATATTATTTCTTGTTATGCTATTACACTGCTAAGTAAAAATGCTTAGCACGATGGAATTGCTTCCTCGCGCAGGTACTGAAGGTAAAACCAGTAAACTGTCGACTGAGATTTTTAGAGTCCAGATCTGCAGAAGTGTCAGAAGAGTTTAAGGTAATCACCTCCTCAACAATGCATGTAGATAGGGCTCATTTTAAGCATGTTTTCTAATATGCACATTATAATTACTGCTTAAATTGTAATGTGAATTAGAAACTGTAATTTTATTTGTATATCCTGTACTTGATAAATTTATGTACTTAATTAGCAAATTATATAAGTTAATGAAATATAAGAATTTTGATATTTGAATTGATTATCTAATCATAACAATTCTGAATGAGATTGAGTTTGAGAAATTTTGAGACTAAATTTGAGTTTGAGAAACTGATGAGAATGCTTTGAGATAATCTGAGTTATGAATTTGAGCATATATGGAAATTGTTTTTGACTGGTTCAGAAGAACTATTAGTCCAAATTACAGTCGGTACTCTGCCGGATTGTTGTTAAAATTTTTGAAATTTCCAAATTAGTTAGATTTTGTTAAAAGTAAAAATAGCCTAAACCTTAAATAAAGTTTTTGAATAAATAAATCAAGAACTGTAATGAAATCAGATAAGATCAGGTGCTCTGACACTCCGTGTGACACACTTTGCTCGGTTGCACTGTAAACGGGTGAAGGGTGTTACATGTGAGGTCTTATCACCATTCCAATGTGGCAATATGTTAGTAATATGCCCTAGAGCATATCATTTAGTATGTATCTTATACATATTTTTATTAATAAAAGGCATTTCCACTTTTTCGTTTACATAATATATTTATGTGTAATAGAAAAGGTCCATTGATATTTCGTTAGAAATTCTATTCTTAAGTTGTTAAGAATATGAGTGACAATATTTCTAGTACAAAATATCATAAATAGGTTCACAATCGAGGATACTTCATAATAAGGACATGACTTATCCAGAAAGACTGTATTCATGTTTGTTCCCAAGTTATTTATATGAGCTATAGATAAAATGGAATGGTGAGTCTCATGCCATATAACAAACATGATAGGCACTTATACATGATAAGTAGGCCGAACCAATGACACTTATGACAAGCACATGGAGTTTACTCTTGTCAATGCATTGTCATAAATCATATTAGTGTATATATCTTTAGACCTGAGATAGCACAGTTATCTTGTATATAGGTGGTTTGAGTTTGATACTGCTTTCATACTTGTACTGTGTATTGGTATATGGGCATGTGTTGGCTCCTACTAGTTATATATAGAGGTAGGTGTTGATCAAGATGGAATATGTTCCTCTAAGTAAGTAGAGATAAAATCCTATGTTCATTTAATTATTCTTGATGTTTCAAGTTCCTAGCCAGGACAGATAGATTTAATCAGAAAAGAGTTTCTAATGAGAAAATCTTTTAATCAAGAACTGAAATTAAAAGAGAACATAATATTCTTAGCAAATGGGGTTTGACATAAACCATGACTCTAGCTTGAGTTGGGATTTTGTAACAGAGAGATTCTAGTGCATGATAACATATGATTATAGACTCATTTAAGGTAAACCTTATTACTGATTGGGTGGCCATGGCATGCTATGCTAGCTATTAACCATGGTCTATGAGGTGCATAAAATGATTTAGATAAATCATTTATGGTAAGAAAGAGTTCTGATGATATTAAGAGTTGATATCATGTCTCATTGCTAATTGGTGATGAGCCTAGTAAGTCACACACATACACAAGTTATCACCTAATTAAATATGATTTAATTAATTAATTAAAGAGTTTAATTGATTAATTAAATAGGTTTAGTTTATAATTAGATTGCAAAGTCCCTAGCCTGACTTGAAACCAAATCTAGGTTATTAGATGTATAGTATAAGTTAAATTTATATTTAAAGTGTTTAAATATGAATTTAATTAATGAGAAATCAATTAATAAAGATTAATTAATTGATTTATATTTGATATAAATTGATTTGAAGAAGAGAAAAAAATTATTTTGGGTTGAGAACTCAAAATTAAGACACAGGGGCATTTTGGTCATTTCACAGGGTGACATGTGGCACCATGAGATGATGACACATGGCATTACACATAAGCTTGCCAAATGTCTTTTAATCATGTAAGATGATTAAAATTAAGATTAAATATAGGTTTGACACTTAGCACAATGTGATTAGGTCAATTAAACCTAGAACCAATCAGAGGGTGACATGTGACAAGGGTTTTATGTGTTGACCTAGCTATATAAGTGTTGTTATGAAAAGAAAACAACACAACCAGCAGCAAATAACCTTGGTGCCGCCACCCAAGAGACTTCCCCTTCTCTTCATCTTCATCTCTCATCTATTCCAAGAGATTAGCAAACAATCTCTTGAATTAAAAATACTAGAAATTGTTTCTAGTGTCCTGTTTACATCTTTAATCTCTTAAAAGGCAAAACTTGATATTCTAATTAATAGAAAAAGCTTTAAAAGCTGTTCAAGGGCTGCTATAGGTGTTCTTGGTGTGGACAAACTAGAGGGACAACATCTAGTGTCCTGAAGATGCATTCGAAAGGCAGAAATACACTGCAGTGCATCAAGAGGCTAGTGTATTTATTCTTGATCTCATCTAGGGTTCTAAAATTAATCTGATTAATTTTTTAAATCTTAAATGGCAAATACAGATCCAAAATATATTAAAAGTGTTTTAATATTTTTTTATCATTGAAATTAAATAGATAAAAATAAATCTTGCATCATGCATGTGACCCTAGGTGAAAATTTTTGAATTCAATGGTATAAACTTGTGTTTTTTCACGCTTCCGTTCCTTCACAATATCCCTATTATGTGTTCTTCTTTGTAGTGCTTTACTTATCAAAGATTAGCATAAAAAATCCTTTGTGTTTCCTTGGTGGCGTTCAACTTATCCAAGAATGCTTTAAGTTATTTTTTATTCTTCTTTCTACCTTTCTATGAATATCAATTGCATCCCTAACTTTAGAGATTTTATTAAGAACCATTCAAGATCCAATTTTGGCATGTTACATTGAATGAATTCAGATCTGGAGTTGTTTCATCATTAGCGTGTTATCAATCCATCCAAAACCCTAGTTCTGGATGTCATTCAATTGGCGCACCAAAGTTCTTCAAATTATTTTGTGTTTGTTTTCATTATTTTAAATCTTATAGAGTTCTTATTGTTACAATTGCACATGCTTTTGTCTTGTTTTATACTTGGTTAAATTGCTTGCTTATGTTCCTATTCTAATGGTTTAAAGTTTGTTTAGTTATAACTTTAAGGCACATCATACATACTTCTTCTTGTGTGTGTGTGTATGTGTGTGTTTATGTAGTGAATGGATGAGAATAGTTTTTCCTGTTATGTTGTGTGGGTGATAAATCCCAAATGGAGAGGTGGGGAAATTGTTAAGTCGTGCTTAAGTGTCAGTGCTCCTATACTCTAGTAGTGTCTCCTATTAAAATTTGCCCCTAACAGTTTCTAGATTAGCAATGCAAAAGTTCATAAGGTGAAGAAATAGATATTTATGAAATGCTTAGTACTGATTCGAATAATCATTAGAAAGTTAATGCTATAAAACTTGATAAATAAACTAAATCAATATAGTTTGTTTGCACATGTTACTTTCTTATAGTTTTTACTATTTGAACATTCAAGGATGAATGTTCTAAAGGGGGGAGATTTTAATATCCTTCATTATGGTATGTCAGAATATGCTTCAAGGGATGTTCTCCTAGGGTTAGTGATAAGGAGTCAAGTAAAACTAATGATAATGTAAAGAAAGTAACTAAAACACTAATTGGAATAGTAATTGAATTAGGGATTCTAGAGTATTCAGTGATAAGGTGTCTTCAGTTATCAAACATGAAGAGGCAAAAATATAATAAGGGAAAGAACTTAAGACATTTTTTATAACCCATTTCCTCTAGATTCTATAACCCTCCCTTTCTCCCTTTCCTTCCTCTGCTTGTCCCTCTTCTACATCCTTTTCTCTCTTCCTCTCTAAACCCATGTAAATGAGAGAAACCTACGAACACCATAGTCCTAAGAATGTTAGAGATAACCATAAAGGAGGACCTATAATGAAGGGGGATAGAACACAGAAACAAGGAAAACCTTAGGAGTAACAACAAGTAAGTATTTCCTATGCTCATGCCCTTTTAATTTGAAGGTGAGGATAATAGGATGAGAAAATGAAATTTTAGAATTTCCTTTAAAGTGATTTTTGGCATTAGGGATTGATCGAATTAATTGGTTAGAAAGGGTAAAAGTGATTAAGTGAATAACTTTAAGGGGGAAACCTATCTAAATGAAGAAATGGTGATAATGACTTTAGGAATGTTTTTTGGGGTGATTGAATAAGTGAAATAAAAGAATAAACATAAATTGGGCATTATAAGAAACGTAGGTTAACAGTCGAAACATCAAGCTTGGGTAGACAAACTACGTAAATGGTAATATAAATATTAGACAACCCATGCATTCAACTTTAGGAGCTGAAGGTCACATGTTCGATTATCGAAGGTTGTTTACCTCCCAAATAAATTTATCCTAATAAAAGAGTTAACTAAATCCACTTTATATATTTCTCTTTATAAATTAGGGAATAGAGTCTTAAGGACTAGAGTTGGAAGAAAAACACTTAATTAGAAGTAAGTGTTACGGTTAAAGGGACTATGGTTCTAGTAGTGGAAAATATAAAATATTTTCTTAAATTATGTTTTACCATGCATATGCACTCAAACATCATTTTACTATTTTAATTAGATATATTGTGAAGGAGCAGAAGTATGAAAATTATTAGATTAGAATATTGAATTCAAAAATTTTCTTTTAGGGTCTCATGCATCATGCAAGATTAAATTTTTACCTATTGATATCAATGTTCAATTGCATATTAAAACTCTTTTAATATGTATTTGGATCTATGTTTGCCATTTAAGATTTTAGAATTAATAGATTAATTCATTAGAACCCTAGATTAAATCAAGAACATGTGCACTAAACTTTTGATGCACTGTAGTTGTGTTTGGTACCTTTGTGAAGCACCTAGGACCTCAGATGTTATCCCTCTAGATTGTCCACACCAAGATCATTAGTGGCAGCCCCTTGAACAGCTTCTAAAGCCTTTCCGACCAATTAGAAAATAGGGATTTGCTTTTAGAGAGGTTGTAGATGTATACAGGACACTAGAAATGACTTCTAGTAATTTTAATTCAAGAGAATATTGGCAATTCTCTTTGAATTGATGAGAGATGAAGAAGAAGAGAGGAAGAGAGGCTCAAAGGTGGCGGCACATATGAGAGAATAGCATATTGTTCTTTTACTCTTTCATAACATCACATTATATAATTAGGTCATCACCTAAAACCCTTGCCACATATCATTTTCTAATTGCCTCTTAGTTTAATTGACCCAATCACATTGTGCCAAGTGTCAAACCTGGATTTAATCTTGACTTTGATCATCTTACATGATTAAAAGACAAATGGCAAGCTTATATGGTGCCATGTGTCACCATTTTATGGTACCACATGTCACCTTGTCAAATGACCAAATTACCTGTCTTGCAATTTTGAGTTCTCAATCCAAAATAATTATTTCTCTTCTTCTAATCAATTTATATGAAATATAAATAAATTAATTAATCTCTATTAATTAATTTCTCATAATTAAATTTATATTTAAACAATTTAAATATAAATTTAACTTATACCATACATCCAATAACCTAGATTTGGTTTCAAGCCATGCTAGGGACTTAGCAATCTAATTGCAAACCAAACCTATTTAATTAATTAATTAAACTCTTTAACTAATTAATTTAATCACATTTAACTTGGTAATTACTTGTGCATGTGTGTGACTCACTAGGCTCATTATTAATTGGCAATGAGATATGATATTAACTCTTAATATCTTCAAAACTCTTTCTTACTATAAATGATTTCTCTAAATCATTTTATGCACCTCATAGACCATGGTTAACACCTAGCATAGCATGCCATGGCCACTCAATTAGTAATAAGGAATACCATAAATGAACCTATTATCATATGTTATCATGCACTAGAATCTCTTAGTTACAAAATCCCAATTTGAGCTGGAGTCATGGTTTATGTCAAATTCCATTTGCTATGAATATTATGTTCTCTTTTAATTCCAATTTTTTATTAAAAAGATTTTCTCATCAGAAACCCTTTTTCTGATTAAATCTATATGTCCTGGCCAGGAACTTGAAACATCAAGAATAATTAAATGAACATAGGATTTTATCCCTATTTACTTAGGGCAACAGATTCCATCTTGATCAACACCTTCCTCCATATATAACTAGTAAGAGCCAACACATGCCCATATGCCCATACAAAGTACAAGTATGAAAGCAGTATCAAACTCAAATCACCTATATATAAGATAACTGTGTTATTTCAAGTCTAAAGATTATATGCACTGATATGATTTATGACAATGCATTGATAAGAGTAAACTCTATTTGCTTGTCATAAGAGTCACTGGTTCGGCCTACTTATCATGTATAAGTGCCTATCATGTTTGTTATATAGCATGAGACTCACCATTCCATCTTATTTGCATCTCATAAAAATAACTTGGGAACAAACATGATTGCAATCTTTCTGGGTAAGTCATGTCCTTATTGTGAAGTATATCCTTAATCGTGAATCAATTTATGATACTTTGTGCTAGAAATACTATCACTCATATTCTTAACAACTTAAGAATAAAATTTCTAATAAAATATCAATAGACCTTTTCTATTACACATAAATAAGTTATGTAAACGAGAAAGTGAAAATGCCTTTTTATTTATAAAATATGTACAAGATACATACTAAATGATATGCTCTAGGGCATACTATTAACAATCTCCCACTAGCACTAGAGCCATTCATTACAATATCTTAGACCCATATTCTCAAGATATCAGTCTAACTGAGCTTGTGACATAGGCTTAGTCAATGGATCAGCTGGATTTTCAGCTGATGCTATTTTCTACATGGCCATATCGCCTCGTCCAACTATCTCTCTGATAATGTGGTAGCGCCTTTCTATGTGTTTGGATTTCTAGTCAGACCGAGGTTCTTTATATCCAAACAACCTCTTTTGCAGCATCTGATGTAGCAATATACTCAGCCTCTGTAGTGGAATTTGCAGTCGTACTCTGTTTAAAACTCTTCCAACTGACTGCACCTCCATTACAAATGAACACAAACCCAAAGGTAGACTTTCTATCATCGATATCTGATTGGAAATCAGAATCAGTATAACCATCTAATTGCAAATCACCACCTCCATATATCAAGAATAAATCCTTAACTCTTCTCAAGTACTTAAGGATATTCTTGACAGCTATCCAGTGTTCCAAACCTGGATTGGATTGATACCTGCTAGTCAAACTAATAGCATATGCGATATCCGGCCTAGCACACAAAATTGCATACATCAAACTTCCAATAGCTGAACCATATGGAATCCTGGCCATTTTATCTCTTTCTTCAAGAGTCTTAGGAGACATCTCTTTAGAAAGGTGGATACCATGTCTCACTGGTAACAATCCTTTCTTGGAATCAAGCATGTTAAACCTCTTTAACACCTTTCAAGTACAGACTTTGGGATAAACCAATTATTCTTTTTGCTCTATCTCTATAGATGCAAATCCCAAGAATATAGGTTGCCTCCTCTAAGTCTTTCATGGAGAATGTATTTGACAACCATACCTTTACAGTTGTCAACATACTTGTGTCATTACCCATCAACAAAATGTCATTCACATATAAGACAAGGAAAGTGACAGCACTATCACTAACCTTCTTATATACACAAGGCTCATCCTCATTTTTTATAAAACCAAATGACTTAATGGCTTCATCAAAACGAATGTTCCAACTCCTCAAAGCTTGTTTCAACCCATAAATGGATCGCTTTAGCTTGCACACCTTGAAACCATCTTGGGATTCAAAACCCTTAGGTTGTTCCATGAAAATGTTTTCTTCAATGTATCTATTGAGAAAAGCTGTTTTGACATCCATCTTCCAAATCTCATAATCATAGTATACAGCTATTGCTAATAGAATCTTAATTGATTTAAGCATGGAAACAGGTGAGAAAGTTTCCTCATAGTCTATTCCTTGCCTTTGGCGAAACCTTTTCGCTACTAGCCTTGTTTTATAGGTCTCTACCTTTTCATTAGAACTAATTTTCTTCTTGAAAACCTATTTGTTCGCTATAGGTACAATACCTTAAGGTGGGTCAACAAGATCCCAAACTTGATTCTTACACATGGAATCAATCTCGGATTTCATAGCATCAATCCATTTTGAAGAGTCTATATCTGATAGCTTCTTCATAGGTAAGTGGATCATCTCCATGATCTACTTCTTCATGAGTAAACAACTCTTGTTCATCTTTATGAAGGAAACCATATCTCACTAGTGGGTGAGATACCTTGGTTGATTTATGAGGAACAGCTGTAGATATTTCATCAATAGGTATAGGTTGACTAGATGGATCTATATCCATCTGATCTGTTGGTTAGTCAGAATTCTCCAATTCTAACTCTATTTGGCTTCCTTTGCCTCCTTCTTAAATAAACTGTTGTCTAAGAAATGTGGCATCTCTACTTACCACAATCTTTTGTGATGTAGGCAAATAAAAATAATATCCAAAACTCCCTTTTGGATTTCCAACAAATTGACCCTTTTCTGATCTGGTTTCCAATTTATCAGTGTTCAGCTTTTTGATATAAGCTAGACAACCCTAAATCTTAACAAACTTAAGACTTTGTTTTATTCCATGCCATATCTCATAAGGTGTGGAAGATACTGATTTTGATGGAATCCTATTCAGAATATGCAAAGCTGATTCTAATGTAAATCCTCAAAAGGAGATTGGCATATCAGTATAGCTCATCATACTACGTACCATATCAAATAGGGTACGATTTCTCCTTTCATATACACCATTCAGCTGTGATGTTCCTGGAGGAGTCAGTTGGGAAACAATGCCATGCTCTTTCAAGTATTCATCAAATTCAGTGCTCAAGTATTCACCTCCACGATCTGATTAAAGAGCTTTAATACTTTTTCCTATTTGATTTTCTACTTCAGATTTAAATTCTTTGAACTTTTCAAAGGATTCATGTATGTTTTTCATTAAATACAAATACCCAAACCTTGATTTATCATCAGTAAAGGTAATAAAGTAATGAAAACCACCTCTAGCCATTTCTCTAAATGGGCCATATATATCACTATGTATTAGCTCCAAAATATTTTCAGCTCTTAACCCTTGTCCAACAAAGGGTGATCTGGTCATTTTGCGCTGAAGACAGGATTCACAAGTTGGAGTAGGTTGAGAACCCAATGAGGATAAATGTCACACCCTACTCCTCATAAGATGTAACATGCTCCCGTAGTACACCTAATGAATTATCGTACTTCGCCTACCGGTAACCCATTAAATACACTATAAGGGATTTTAAAAAAATTTTCGTTCATTTTTAAATTGGTGGGTAAAATTTTTTTTCAGATTTTAAAAACCTTTATTTAAAATCCAAACATAAATCAAATTTTTAGATATTTAAAATCTCCGTAATTTTTAAAAAAATTTCAGCAGAGTGCCATCTGTATTTTAAGAAAACAGTTCTTCAAAACCTAAAAATAAAGACACTCCTAATATTTTTCTCAATCACAACTCCATTATTCAATCTCATTTCACAAATCAACATAAACCACTCAATACATAGTTTAAATTAAATGAAACATTGAAATATCTCATTAAGATAACAAAATGAATATTTACATTCATGGGAGTGTTAAAAATTTAGTAGTGCAAAACTTTATAAATACATAAAATCTCAAGATAACCTTATAATAATTTGTATTTAATTACAATCCAAAAATATATTACAAAAGAGTTGGTACAACTGCTCAAAGTAAATTTCATACATATAATTACAGAATTACATCAAAATCTAAAGTACAATGGTATACCTATGATATACCCGAAGATAGTCTTACTGTGCCTTTTAGTAATCTTGCTCAGCTGCTCTATATTTTCTTTCACCTGCGACAGCATACAAAGCTATCGCTGAGTGGTGAACTCAGTGGTGCACAAAGTAATAATTTAAAACTTAATACAAATTATTCTTAACAATTCATAATGAATAAAAATTTAAAATTTCTAAATTCTTCAAAATCCATGACAGTTCAAAAATCATTACTTTCATTCATGCAAATTATTCATTTGAATAACATTTTGATAAAATAATAACTATTTATTTACATTTCTTTTAAATTCTGAAACAATACAACAATATTTTAAATCACTAACAAATTATTTATTTCAATCATAATTTATCAAATTATGCATAAATTAAAGGGCATTGCCAATAATTCACACAGTTGAACCCATGACCCAAAATTCAAATAGATGCCGTGTTGTACACCACGACATTTCACACTCTCCCAATAACCGAGGCTAAAAGGGGGAACAAAGACTAGCTAGTATATATGAGTACTCATTCAAACTCTTCCCCAACTGGCAAGCCAGAGAGGAAGGAACTCGCCCCATCTAGTGGAGCAGATATCTCACTAGACAAGCTAATGAGAATTCATAATATATTTTGCCATGTCAACTGTAGTTTCAAATCATATTCAAAACAATTTCTATTTACAAAGTGTTTACAAATCATCAACATATTTAATCATCATAAATTTATGCTCAAGATTGGCAACACATCAAACTTAAAATTTACATTCCTCAAAATCATGCAATAAATCCTTAAATGCAAAAGAAAATTTACATTTAATTTATACAATTTCATTCAACAAATTAAAATCCTCAACACAACAAAATTATAAATCATAAAATAAACTTGTTCAAATCAATTTAGAAGTGAAAAGTAACAAAATAGTTAGTTGTGCACAAACCTTATACGAGTCGCCTCTCGGCCTTGACTCTATATCTCGGGTTCTTTCCCGGTATTTTTTTCCACTGAAACACACAGTTTCATAGTATTTCAGTATCATAACTTATCATAACTCCAAAAATAAATTCAAATCTACTTATACCTAGCTTTAATATGCTAAACTTGACATTCTTTAAAATTTGTATTTCGGGGTTACTATTCACGGCACTATTCAAGTCAATTTGTTGACTTTCTAATGCTTAATAGATATGGGAATTCCAAATTCACCCACATACCACATTTTGGTTGCTAAATTTGTTGGTTTTGGTTATTTTCTCAAATTTTAAGTCTTTTAGGCAAAATTGCAAATTTTCAGTTTTGGTGTCTTATGTTGCACTGTTCCATTGGTCATTTTTTTTGTTAGAATTTAGCAAAACTTTCTTCATAGAAAATGTTCCTATTGTTTTAACTTTATTCTCCTTTTTGAATCACTCAATTTGGAGTTTTGTAGCTCAAGTTATAGCCATTTGAATCATGACTACTGGATTGGACTTAACCCAGATTTCTGGGCAAATTCTGGTTCTGGCAGTTTTAAGTCACCAACTTTGGGTAGCCAAATGACTTAGTTAAGGGCATAATTTGCATTTGTGTTCTTCATGAAAGTTTTAGGCCTATATCTCAGATGTCCACTGATAAAATTTCAGGTCATTTAGACCTGCCTAGCTCAAGTTTTGGCCAAATGAACAAACACTGTTCATTTAGTCATTTTTGTACAGGTCAGACTAAGAAAATCCGGATTTGGTCAATTTGTTCACTAGGTTTTGGTTACCTTTTGGGCATGATTCCTTAATGAAAATTGTGTCATTTTGTGCCTATTTTCATTCCCAATTGGTCTCATACCAATTGGACTCGTAAATTTTCAGTTTTGGTCCCTCAAATGGACCTTGGTCCTGCTGCCAGCAACATGACCACATTCAATCCGAATTTAATCTCAATTCCAACACTTCCAATACACTTCATTTGGTAACAAATGACCATTTCTCACCTCAAACTAGGTCAAACATGTCACACCCTACCCCTCTATAAGGCATAACATGATCCCGTAGTATACCTAATGAATTACCAACTCCGTCTACTGATAACCCATTAAATACACTACAAGGGATTTTCAAAACTTTTCTTACTTCTTTTACAGTGGTGAGCACTATTTACAGGTGTTAAAACCTTTTTGAACTGAAGTGATAGAATTGACACATTTGAATTATTTGGAATTTCTGTAAAAATTTTGGCAGAGTGCCCTCTGTATTTTGGATAAAACAGTTCTTCAGAAAACCTGTAAAAAGCACTTCAATATGTATTTGCAAATCTCAACTCCAACATATTTCTCAACACAACATTTTTTTTTAACTCAAATCCGCAGTGATTTTTCTAAGACTGAGATACAAGAAATATAATACAAAACTACTCAAGTAAATGAAATCTCAAATTTACATTTACAATAATTTACATTTAATTACATACCAAAATATTTTACAAGAGTTTCTATACAACTGCTCAAATAATTTACATACATATTATTACATGCATACATCAAAACCTATGTACATGGGTATACCTATGATATACCTGGAGCTGATCTGAATATATCTTCAAGGAAATTTACTTACTGCTCTATGCTTTTCTTACCTGCGACAGCATACAAAGCTATCGCTGAGTGGTGAACTCAGTGGTGCACAACTATAATTTAAAACATAGTACAATATAGTTGACAAAATTTACAGCAAATAAATTAGGAATCTGAATACTCATCAAATTTCAAAACTCAAAATATTCGTTGCCAATAATGTAAATCATTTGTATAAATGACTTTGATCACAAAATTCAATTTATCAAATCATGACTAACCATTTAAGTAATTCCAACAAAATCAATTATACATAAACCATAATTGAAATCAAAATTCCTTACCATTCAAAAGTCATTCTGTATCTCAAAAATCATTATGTATTTTAAAAATCATACTGTATCTCAAAAATCATACTGTATCTCAAAACTCATTCTTTATCTCAAAAATCATTCTTTATCTCACTAACCATGCAAGACTAATCCGAAAGGGCCATATTCGATGTGATTGTAACTCCCTATGGTCGGGGAGGTCGAATCAGATTCTAACTCCCTATGGTCGGGGAGGTCGAATCATCGTGCACAGTACCACCACAATAATGAATCTTCCACAAGGGCCATAACGATAAAATAAACTTAGATCTAACCTCAAATCAAAGGAAAATCTAAGCCTGTGCACTTACCATGGTAATCAAAACACAACTAACTCCATTGTCTTCTAAACAAATGAGAGAGACGGGTAATAACCTAGTCAAGCATCTATAGTGAGATATAAAACAATATCACAATCCTTTTAGTGAGCATAAATCACAATATAATTTGATTCAAATTCAATTTCAATATCCAATAAAGTCTTATGCTCATCACAATTCAAATCATACAATTGCATTTTTCCATGAAAATTGCCATCACAATTCAAAACATGTTCTATCACAATTTTCAAAAACATAATTTATTCAATCCATAAAAATGCTTAATACTTGTGGAAATACCATTTCACAAAGCTAAATTCATACATATTATAACAATTTTCAATAATCATTGAATTAAATCCAATGCTTGTTAAACATAATACATAAGAAAAATATGTCATTTAATCATATGAAATATTCAAAACAAAATCAGTTAAAAACTAGTTGTGCACAAACCTCTGATGTTTGTATCCTGGTCTTAACTCAGTATTTCTTTCCCTTTTGCTGAGTCCTTGCTAACTGAGAAACACAATTTGAAGTGTTTCAGTACTAAATTAAATTGTCTATAATGATAATGTTCGATAGGTAATTCACTGAACTCAATTATTCACTGAATACCTTTATTTGCTTAATCACCTAATATACCGACCCTCGATGTTTTCTAGGTAAATTAGGTCTTAACGTTATTAATATGTCATATTTGATAGGGTTTTAGGGTTGGTACGTTTTACCAAACTCGTTTCCTTGTTTAGTGCATTTTAATGCAACTTGCTGGATTCCGGGATACTAGTTTGACCTAGCCGGACGATCTAGTTCCCTGGGTTTTTCGGGTTTCGGTCAAAACTACAAACTTGTAGATCTATGTCTTATTGCACGCGGGGCAAAATTTCAGGTCAATCCGAGTTAAGTAGACCAAGTTATGGTCATTATACTATTGCTGGTCAAATGGCATCAAATTAGGTTAATTTTAGGTCAATTTGGTCAACTTTGGTTCAGCCAGTTTTTGGACCCGAACTTGTGCAAGCTTTTTGACTTGCTTCTGGTCATTTCTGGGTTTTGGTGTCTTCATAAGACTTGTAGGTATGGGTCTTAACTATTCATGGCTAAACTTTCAGGTCAATTGGACCTGTTTTGAGTGAATTATGGCCTAAACACTCACTGCTGCCCAAATGGTCATTTTTCAGGTCGTAATTGTACCTAATCCGAATTGGTCATTTTCTTAGGTCACCTTGCAAGCAGAATTTTGGTATGTTTTCTCAATGAAAGTTGGCACATTTTGTGCCTAGTTCCACCTCCAATTGGTCTCATACCAATTGAGGTTACACATTTAAACTTATTTGCTAAAATGTACACTGCCCTTGGTTACTTTGCTTAACACACATCAATTACACACATTTGCCTTGCAATATGTTTACTTCCCTACCAAATCTGTTTTGGTACATTACCAAAACTATATATTACTTTACATTAACATTACTTTGGGCAGATTACAATTATCCTCAACATACCAAATATAACTCTAATTCCCAAAGTTCAAACACAATTACACATACACATAACATTACTAGTTTTTACATACTCTTTACACAACAAGTTCATATACATATCCATCAATCCTTCTATGTCAATATTCTGCCAACACTTCCATGAATACATACATTTATTCAAGTGTCCCCAAGCTGCCGAAAATCTTCTTCAACACCAAATTGTCCTACAATTCATCAATTCCCATCTAAGTGCCAAAAATCACCATATAAATATGAAGTAATTCACTAGGTTATTAAATCATCACAACCAACATAATTCTCATCAATTATATGTACAAATACTTCATCAATACATGATTACATGGCTGCCCAAAAATGGATATCTCAATACTCTTCAAACTTAAAAATTTCCCTCACAAAACCAACACCCATAACATGTATACAAAGTTTATAAAAGAAATCTTCAAAAATGCTAACTTACCTTATGGTTGGAGCTTGTTAAACCTTGCTTAAACTTCTCAAATTTGGTATCAAACTCTTCCTTGTGATGAGTAGACAAACTTTCATGAAGGGACTTGTTGGATTTATGGCATGAAAGTGAAGATTGGAGTTCATGCATGGAGCTTGGAAGCTTTGGCCATGGAGTTCTTCTTGGAGGCTCACGGCTGAATTTTTGAGGTTGAAGAAGGAAATGAATCTGCTGTCCAAATGCAGATTAAGTGGTCCACTTTAGGTGTGAGTGGAGAACTAAGTGGAAAGATAATGTTAATTTATTCAAAAGTTTCAATTTCCCACATTTAACTCCCCATTTTTGCTATTTACATTAGGTACCCCTAAATTAATTTTTCATTATATTTTCCAAGTGTAATATTATTTATTTTTGATGGACATTTAGGTCAAAAGACAATTCGGGATGTCAAATGACCATAATGCCCCTGTTCGGGTTGCATTCCCGATTTTTCGGTAACACCGGGTTTTGTCTGTTTTTCGATTTCTCACTTTTCTTTGTACTAATTATTTAATTTTTCTTTGATATTTCTAATGATATTTATACTTCAATAAGGGTCTATTTAAGTCCTAAAAATATTTTCCAGTGTTCCCCGCAGTCCAGGGCTAGTCAACGGTCCACGCCGTGACTTCCCAGTGCGGTCACCCATCGTTAGGTTTCCCGGCTCGTTTAACTTGATTACCTTTCTTTGCTATTATTTTTTCTTTGTTTTTCTTGTATTTTCTTTTATTGTATTTTATTATTTTATGTCTCCTCCCTCATGTCAAAGTGTAGTTCTAGGCATCCTAGCTGTCCGGACAACACTGGTCACCGGAGCAGTAGAACGCACTACCGAACTTTGGGGTGTTACAACTCTCTCCCCCTTAAAATAAATTTCGTCTAGAAATTTTTCCTGGCATTAGTCTCTGAACAGCTGTGGGTGCTGTCTCCTCATATCCTCTTCACGTTCCCAAGTAGCTTCCTGGCCTGAATGATGGTTCCACAGCACTTTAACCAGGTGTATCTGTTTGTTTCTCAGCTGCTTCACCTCATAAGCCAAAATTTTTATGGGTTCTTCCTCATGTGAGAGGTCTGGGTTTACTTCAATCTCTTCAACTGATAGTACATGAGATGGGTCAGATCTATACCTCCTTAACATGGACACATGGAAAACACTGTGTATCTTTGCTAGCTCTGGAGGTAATGCCAACCGATATGCCAAAGGACCCACTCTTTCCAGAACCTCATATGGTCCAATGAAACGAGGACTCAGTTTCCCCTTTCTGCCAAATCTCATAATTCTCTTCCAAGGAGAAACTTTGAGGAATACCTTATCACCCACTGCATACTCAATATCTCTTCTTTTCAAACCAACATAGGACTTCTGACGGTCTGATGCAGCCTTGAGTCTATCTCTAATCAATCTGATCTTTTCCTCTGTCTGCTGAACAATTTCTAGCCCAATCATCTTCCTTTCACCTACTTCATCCCAACATAAGGGAGTTCTGCACTTCCTGCCATACAAAGCTTCATATGGAGGCATCCCAATGCTTGATTGGTAGCTGTTGTTATAAGCAAACTCAATCAAAGGCAAGTGTGTATCCCAACTACCTTCAAATTCAATCACACAAGCCCGTAACATATCCTCCAATATCTGAATAACCCTTTCAGACTGGCCATCTGTCTGTGGGTGGAATGCTATGCTGAAGTTCAATCTAGTTCCTAGGGCTCTCTGAAGACTACCCCAGAATTTAGAATTGAACCTAGGATCTCTGTCAGACACAATTGATACTGGCACTCCATGCAGTTTTACAATCTCATATATGTACAATCTGGCCAATCTTTCCAGGCTATAGTCCATCTGGACTGGCAAAAAGTGAGCAGACTTGGTTAGTCTGTCAATTATGACCTATACTGCATCTTGACTATTCTGTGTCCTCGGAAGTCTCATCACAACATCCATAGTTATCTGTTTCCTTACAATGTTTCATAGGGTGCCACTCGTATGCTAGCTTGACACTTATTAATGTATACAAATTACATTAGTGGGATGTATCATCCCATCTCCTCTCGGATTCAATGACACAAGTTCTCGATATATTCTTGAGGGCTTATCACATTTCTGAGTTATTTTTATCATTTCATTTCATTATTTATAGGAACTCAATGAGTTTCCGAATTTACCTGAATTACTTATTTCAATTGTCCATCTGTCTGAGGATGATACGTTGTACTGATATCTCTAAGCTTATAGCAATTACTGTGGTGCTGGTAGTTCACATTATTGTAACTGAGTTACTGACTCCAGCTACCTTACAAGTATAGTCTTTCGACAGGCTAGTTCTGAAGTTTTAAATTTCTGACTAAAATTTTCACATTTATTTCCAGTAATAGTACCCTATTCGGGTGCAACTGTATCAATTTATAGATTACTTACAAATATTCTTACTTATTGTACCACGAGGAAACATGTAGCTCTACACAATAATCCAGTGTCGGTACTGTAATCTGCAGCTTACAATACAAACATCGAGAACATTATATAGTCACTACGTTATAACCTCATGGACTAAGTTTTCTAACATCTTATCTTTCTCGAATCCACTAATATCCCAAACCGATTCTGATTACAATTTCCTTTGACAATTACTAACAGTAACATCTTTGTCCTCATATAGAGTAATTCTATTACTGTAACTTACTTTTAGGTCCTCTTGGCTTACATTAAGTAGGCTCGCCATTTAGCTTTATAATTTATGGTATGTTAGAAAATACTTTTAGCTAACAATTCTTCCAAAAGTAATGTCAATCATACTTGTTATTATAGTTATTATCCTAAAGGACTAGTCAATAATACATCAAAATTCATTTCCATGTAAAGGAATAACAACATAACATACAGTTCTGACACTAACACACAACTAAGTAGCGCTGGGATCAAATAATAACTAATTGTTTCTTTCCAAGATTAAGAACTTACCAGCAGCTACATCTGAAGTTTCTGCTCTTTCTCCTTGGCGCATAGTGGACGCTCTGACTGGTGCGCTACTATATTCGGGTTGATTCACTGTGTTATAGTGGTGAGGAGTACCAACTCTATTTCTATCTTGACTCGATTGTGATGCGTGAAATCCGGAGAGCAGATCGAGGTGGTTTAGCACAATCTTTAGCAAAGTGTCCAAGTTTTCCACAATTATAACAGGCTCCAGAGGCCTTACGATAAATACCTCCATGATATCTTCTACAAGTTTCACATTGGCGGGAAGGGTAGGAACTTCTAGTTGTTCGACGACTAGATCTTAGTGGTCTCTGCCCTGATGATCCGCCTCTATCATATTTCTGAGCTCGGGTTTCCTCAAATTCTTTTCTCTTCCCCAAATTACTGTTCGAACTCTGACCCATAGGTTTCTCCCTCTTTTCCATTTCACACTGCCCTTGTGGGGGTTGGGTCTGTGCTTGGGCTTGGGCTGACAGATTATCAGCCATTTGTTGAAAGAAAGTGGCCATTTGTTGGGCCATTTGTGCAGTAATTTGTACCGGTAAAACTGCTGATCGGGCCTTCGACATTTTGTGGAGCTGGGGCCTCAACTTGTTCTTCTGCCATCACAGACTGTTCTATTATCTCATTCTTCTCTTCCATTTTTCTCACAGAATTTTCTATTCCTATACAACCAACACAAGGAGATTCCTCTCCATTAGTTCACATTTATGATGTAAATGTACTATATGTATCAAACATTTGAGCAGTTGTAATTACCGACAAAAAGATTTCAAATTCACAGTTCGAAATTCACTTTAAAACCATTGCTCTGATACCACTAAAACATGTCACACCCTACCCCTCTGTAAGGAATAACATGATCCCGTAGTATACCTAATGAATTACCAACTCCATCTACTGATAACCCATTAAATACACTACAAGGGATTTTCAAAACTTTTCTTACTTCTTTTACAGTGGTGAGCACTATTTACAGGTGTTAAAACCTTTTTGAACTGAAGTGATAGAATTGACACATTTGAATTATTTGAAATTTCTGTAAAAATTTTGGCAGAGTGCCCTCTGTATTTTGGATAAAACAGTTCTTCAAAAAACCTGTAAAAAGCACTTCAATATGTATTTGCAAATCTCAACTCCAACATATTTCTCAACACAACATTTTTTTTTAACTCAAATCCGCAGTGATTTTTCAAAGACTGAGATACAAGAAATATAATACAAAACTATTCAAGTAAATGAAATCTCAAATTTACATTTACAATAATTTACATTTAATTACATACCAAAATATTTTACAAGAGTTTCTATACAACTGCTCAAATAATTTACATACATATTATTACATGCATACATCAAAACCTATGTACATGGGTATACCTATGATATACCTGGAGCTGATCAGAATATATCTTCAAGGAAATTTACTTACTGCTCTATGCTCTTCTTACCTGCGACAGCATACAAAGCTATCGCTGAGTGGTGAACTCAGTGGTGCACAACTATAATTTAAAACATAGTACAATATACATTGACAAAATTTACAGTAAATAAATTAGGAATCTGAATACTCATCAAATTTCAAAACTCAAAATATTCGTTGCCAATAATGTAAATCATTTGTATAAATGACTTTGATCACAAAATTCAATTTATCAAATCATGACTAACCATTTAAGTAATTCCAACAAAATCAATTATACATAAACCATAATTGAAATCAAAATTCCTTACCATTCAAAAGCCATTCTGTATCTCAAAAATCATTATGTATTTCAAAAATCATACTGTATCTCAAAAATCATACTGTATCTCAAAACTCATTCTTTATCTCAAAAATCATTCTTTATCTCACTAACCATGCAAGACTAATCCGAAAGGGCCATATTCGATGTGATTGTAACTCCCTATGGTCGGGGAGGTCGAATTAGATTCTAACTCCCTATGGTTGGGGAGGTCGAATCATCGTGCACAGTACCACCACAATAATGAATCTTCCGCAAGGGCCATAACGATAAAATAAACTTAGATCTGACCTCAAATCAGAGGAAAATCTAAGCCTGTGCACGTACCATGGTAATCAAAACACAACTAACTCCATTGTCTTCTCAACAAATGAGAGAGACGGGTAATAACCTAGTCAAGCATCTATAGTGAGATATAAAACAATATCACAATCCTTTTAGTTAGCATAAATCACAATATAATTTGATTCAAATTCAATTTCAATATCCAATAAAGTCTTATGCTCATCACAATTCAAATCATACAATTGCATTTTTCCATGAAAATTGCCATCACAATTCAAAACATGTTCTATCACAATTTTCTAAAACATAATTTATTCAATCCATAACAATGCTTAATACTTGTGGAAATACCATTTCACAAAGCTAAATTCATACATATTATAACAATTTTCAATAATCATTGAATTAAATCCAATGCTTGTTAAACATAATACATAAGAAAAATATGTCATTTAATCATATGAAATATTCAAAACAAAATCAGTTAAAAACTAGTTGTGCACAAACCTCTGATATTTGTATCCTGGTCTTGACTCAGTATTTCTTTCCCTTTTGCTGAGTCCTTGCTAACTGAGAAACACAATTTGAAGTGTTTCAGTACTAAATTAAATTGTCTATAACGATAATGTTCGATAAGTAATTCACTGAACTCAATTATTCACTGAATACCTTTATTTGCTTAATCACCTAATATACCGACCCTCGATGTTTTCTAGGTAAATTAGGTCTTAACGTTATTAATATGTCATATTTGATAGGGTTTTCGGGTTGGTATGTTTTACCAAACTCGTTTCCTTGTTTAGTGCATTTTAATGCAACTTGCTGGATTCCGGGATACTAGTTTGACCTAGCCGGACGATCTAGTTCCCTGGGTTTTCGGGTTTCGGTCAAAACTAAAAACTTGTAGATCTATGTCTTATTGCACGCGGGGCAAAATTTCAGGTCAATCCGAGTTAAGTAGACCAAGTTATGGTCATTATACTATTGCTGGTTAAATGGCATCAAATTAGGTCAATTTTAGGTCAATTTGGTCAACTTTGGTTCGGCCAGTTTTTGGACCCGAACTTGTGCAAGCTTTTTGACTTGCTTCTGGTCATTTCTGGGTTTTGGTGTCTTCATAAGACTTGTAGGTATGGGTCTTAATTATTCATGGTTAAACTTTCAGGTCAATTGGACCTGTTTTGAGTGAGTTATGGCCTAAACACTCACTGCTGCTCAATTGGTCATTTTTCAGGTCCTAATTGTACCTAATCCGAATTGGTCATTTTCTTAGGTCACCTTGCAAGCAGAATTTTGGTATGTTTTCTCAATGAAAGTTGGCACATTTTGTGCCTAGTTCCACCTCCAATTGGTTTCATACCAATTGAGGTTACACATTTAAACTTATTTGCTAAAATGTACACTGCCCTTGGTTACTTTGCTTAACACACATCAATTACACACATTTGCCTTGCAATATGTTTACTTCCCTACCAAATCTGTTTTGGTACATTACCAAAACTATATATTACTTTACATTAACATTACTTTGGGCAGATTACAATTATCCTCAACATACCAAATATAACTCTAATTCCCAAAGTTCAAACACAATTACACATACACATAACATTACTAGTTTTTACATACTCTTTACACAACAAGTTCATATACATATCCATCAATCCTTCTATGTCAATATTCTGCCAACACTTCCATGAATACATACATTTATTCAAGTGTCCCCAAGCTGCCAAAAATCTTCTTCAACACCAAATTGTCCTACAATTCATCAATTCCCATCTAAGTGCCAAAAATCACCATATAAATATGAAGTAATTCACTAGGTTATTAAATCATCACAACCAACATAATTCTCATCAATTATATGTACAAATACTTCATCAATACATGATTACATGGCTGCCCAAAAATGGATATCTCAATACTCTTCAAACTTAAAAATTTCCCTCACAAAACCAACACCCATAACATGTATACAAAGTTTATAAAAGAAATCTTCAAAAATGCTAACTTACCTTATGGTTGGAGCTTGTTAAACCTTGCTTAAACTTCTCAAATTTGGTATCAAACTCTTCCTTGTGATGAGTAGACAAACTTTCATGAAGGGACTTGTTGGATTTATGGCATGAAAGTGAAGATTGGAGTTCATGCATGGAGCTTGGAAGCTTTGGCCATGGAGTTCTTCTTGGAGGCTCACGGCTGAATTTTTGAGGTTGAAGAAGGAAATGAATCTGCTGTCCAAATGCAGATTAAGTGGTCCACTTTAGGTGTGAGTGGAGAACTAAGTGGAAAGATAATGTTAATTTATTCAAAAGTTTCAATTTCCCACATTTAACTCCCCATTTTTGCTATTTACATTAGGTACCCCTAAATTAATTTTTCATTATATTTTCCAAGTGTAATATTATTTATTTTTGATGGAAATATAGGTCAAAAGACAATTCGGGATGTCAAATGACCATAATGCCCTGTTCGGTTGCATTCCGATTTTTCAGAACACCGGTTTTGTCTGTTTTTCTATTTCTCACTTTTCTTTGTACTAATTATTTAATTTTTCTTTGATATTTCTAATGATATTTATACTTCAATAAGGGTCTATTTAAGTCCTAAAAATATTTTCCAGTGTTCCCCGCAGTCCAGGGCTAGTCAACGGTCCAAGCCGTGACTTCCCAAAGGCGATCACCCATCGTTAGGTTTCTACTGCTTAACTTGATTACCTTTCTTTGCTATTATTTTTCCTTTGTTTTTCTTGTATTTTCTTTTCTTGTATTTTATTATTTTATGTCTCCTCCCTCATGTCAAAGTGTAGTTCTAGGCATCCTAGCTGTCCGGACAACACTGGTCACCGGAGCAGTAGAACGCACTACCGAACTTTGGGGTGTTACAAAACACACCATTTGACCATTCTTCCAATTTTTGGCTTTCAAAACCCTAGGTGCCAAACCCTAGTCCACATTTTTGTCACATTTACTTGATTCAAAGTATACCAACATCATTCCTCAACTCAAGTAAGCTTCCTAACATATTTAATTCAATAAAAAAACATGCATTTCCATTACAAACCCTAGCTACTAGAATTTCTATCTAGTCCACCAAATAAGTTTTCTTTTCATTTTATGTTAATTTCTAAGTTCTTTATGCAATACATACATTAATTAAACTAAAAATTTGAAGTTTGAATTACTAACCTTTGCAGAATTTTCTTCCCTTCAAAACTCTTCCTTTCTTCTTCTTTTTGTTGTCAAGTTCTCTACCAAAGCTTGAAATCAAGATTTAATGTTGGAGGTTTAACTTTCTATGGTGGGATTTAGGGTTTGCTTAAGCTCAAAATGAGCTTTAATGGAGGTTTTGGTGAGGGAGAGGGAGAGAGAGAGTGAGGCAGCAAGGTTAGGGAAAGAAGAAGACTTTTATTTTTTTTTTCCTTTCTTTTTTATGTCTTAGGAAGACCATAAATCAAATTAAATAAATTTTTAATTATAATATTTATGGCATCATACATGATGTCATCTCTCTTCACTTTTTCATTTTCTTTTTATTTCTATTTATTTTTCCATTAGTTCTTTAATTTAATTTTCGACTCTAAAATTTTCTTTTCTCCTATTTTATTTTACAGTTAGATCAGGAGTCAGCTCTCAGGGTCAATTGACCAAATTGCCCCTCGTCTGTTCAACTCAGTTTGCAAATAATTTAATATTTCTTCTAGATCCCTGATCTAATTATTTGACTGGCTTAACAATTCTTTTTCTTGATTTTCTCTTTTCCATTGTGTTCGTAATAGTCCTAAGGACAGCGGTGTCACATTTTAAGGTTCATGTAACACCCCTAAGTTCGGTAGTGCGTTCTACTGCTCCGGTGACCAGTGTTGTCCGGACAGCTAGGATGCCTAGAACCGTACCTCAATATGAGTGAGGAGACATAAAATAACGAAATACAAGAAAAGAAAAACAAAGGAAAAATCATAGTAAAGAAATGTAACCGAGTAAGTGAGCCGGGAAACCTAGTGATGGGTGACCGCACCGGGAAGTCACGGCATGGACCGTTGACTAACCCTGGACTGCGAGGAACCCTGGAAAACATTTTTTGGACATAAATAGACCCTTATTGAAGTATAAATCTCATTAGAAAGATTAAAGAAAAATTAAATAATTAGTACAAAGAAAAGTGAGAAATCGAAAAACAGACAAAATACGGTGTTAATAAAAATCGGAAAGCCACCGAACAGGGGCATTATGGTCATTTGACATCCCGAAGTGTCTTTTGACCTAAATGTCCATTAAAAATAAATAGTATTACACTTAGAAAATGAAATGAAAAATTAATTTGGTGGTACCTAAAATAAATAGTGGAAATCATGGGTTAAATGTGGATTATGGGAAAGTTAACTTAATATATGATTTAATTCTTCTTAGTGGACCACTATAGGATTAATTAAACATTAAGTATGGAAGGTGTAAGTCCACTAAACCCACCAGATAGTTCATCTTCTCCATTCCATCAAATATGCCGAATTGATGGTGAGAGAAAACATCCATGGCCGTTTCACTTAAGCTCTCTTAACTCCCTTCATTCCAACTCAAATCACTTAGTGTTCTTCACTAAAATTTGTCTACACATCACAAGGAAGATATTGATACCAATTTTGGGAAGTTTGGTGAAGGTTTAGCAAGTTACAAATAAAGGTAAGTTTGCATTTTTGAGAAATCCTTTGTTAAAGTTCATGTTTATGTTATGGGTGTTAGTTTGGTGAAGGAAAATTTTGAGTTTGAAGGGTTATTGTTGTTTCTATTTTGGACAGCCATGGGGTCACGTTTTTGATGATTTAATATGCATATAATTGATGAGAAATAATGTTGATCATGGTGATTTAGTAACCTAGTGATTTACTTCATGTTTATATGGTGATTTATGCACTTGGATGGGAAATTGTATATTGGTACGGCAATGTAATGTTGAAGAATGGTTGGTGGCAGCTTGTGGATACTTGAGTGATGGTGTATATTGAAGGAAGTGTGGGCAGAATATTGACCTAAAAGGATTGATGATATGTATGTAAATTAATGTTGTAAAGTGTATGTAAGGTTTGTAATGTTTAGGTGTGTTTGTAATGGTAATTAGAAATTGTAATTGTGAATGCTATTTGGTGTGTTGAGGGTGATTGGAATCTGCCCAAAATAATGCTTATGTAATGTAGAAAATGTTTTTGGTAATGTGCCAAAACAGTTTGATAGGGTATGGAAGTAAACCTTGCAAGGTAAATAATGTGTTTGAAGTTGGGGTGTGAATTGCATATTGAGGGCAGTGTATATTTTAGCCTATAACCTTGAATGTGTAACCTCAATTGGTATGAGACCAATTTGAGGTGAAACTAGGCACAAAATGTGCCAACTTTCATTGAGAAACCATGCCAAAATTCTGCTTGCAAGGTGACCTAAAAATTTGACCAATTCGGATTAGGTGCAATTAGGACCTGAAAAATGACCAATTGGGCAGCAGTGAGTATTTAGGCCATAACTCACTCAAACCAGGTCCAATTGACCTGAAATTTTAACCATGAATATTTAAGACCCATACCTACAAGTCTTATGAAGACACCAAAGCCCATAAATGACCATAAGCAAGTCAAACAACTTGCACAAGTTCGGGTCCAAAAACTGGCCGAACCAGAATTGACCAATTTGACCTAAAATTGACCTAAAATGGTACCACTTGACCAGTAATAGTGTAATGACCATAACTTGGTCTACTTAACTCGGATTGACCTGAAATTTTGCACCGCGTGCAATAAGACCTAGATCTACAAGTTTGTAGTTTCGACCGAGACCCAAAACCGAGGAACTAGATCGTCCGTTTATGTCAAACCAGTGTCCCGGAATCCAGCAATTTGCATTAAAATGCACTAAGCGAGGAAATGACTTTGGTAAAACATACCAAACCTAAAACCCTATCGAGTGTGACATATTAACGACACTAAAACCTAATTTACCTAAAACGCATCGAGGGTCGGTATATTAGGTGATTAAGCAAATAATTGAGTTCAGTGCATTATTTACCAAACCCCATCGATAGAGATAGTTTAATTTGGTACTGAAACACTTCAAATTGTGTTTCTCAGTTAACAAGGACTCAAAGAAAAGGGAAAGAAATATCGAGTCAAGACCAGAGACAAATATCAGAGGTTTGTGCACAACAACTGTTTCTTTTGAATTATTTTCAATGGAAATAAATATTGATTATTTGTATATCATTATTTTAAATTGTGGAAATGTGTTTGAGAAATATTTATTGATTGAAAAATATTGTGAATAGTTTGAAACTGTGAAAAATGGTTTGAATGACATTGATGGATACTTATTGATTAAAAAGCATTAGAAATGGTTTGAAACCACAGCTATCATGTATATTGATTGTATTCCTCTCTAGCTTGTCTAGTGGGATGAATTGAATTACCTCTCCGTCTGAAGTGTTGAGGTGTGTGCTGTTGAGGACGAATAGAATGAGTACTCATATTTTTGCTAGCTAGCCATGTTATTCCTCATTAGTCATCGACTTTTGGGATGAATTGAATACCTCATTAGCCATCGGCTTTTGGGATGAATTGAATTATGGATCATGATTAAGCTGTGTGTGATTTATTGATGTGCACTATGAGATTGTGAAATGGATTTAAACTTTCATTGACATATACTGTCTATTGAAAATTATTGTAATATTGACAAATGGAGTTTAAATTCTTGTTGACAATTACTGTCTTGAATTTAACTATGATTTTAAGTATCCACTATTGATATGATTTATGAATTGTGATTTGAAATTGTATTTGGTTAATGTTGTGCACCACTGAGACATTGTCTCAGCGATCGCTTTATTCTTGTCGCAGTAGAGAGAGCATGTAAGCAGACTAGGCCGCACATACCTCCAAATGAGAGATTTTTCTGTATAACGAGTATACCGCTTTTTGCATTTTGTAATCAGAATGTATGACACTGTATGTATATTTTCTTTTTGGTTTTGAGCAGTTGTAAATTAAATTGTACCTTGAAGTTGTAAATTAATTATGAGTGTTTTGGATTGTAAAAGTTTTTAAAATCCCTTGTAGTGTATTTAATGGGTTATCAGTAGACGGAGTTGGTAATTCATTAGGTATACTACGGGATCATGTTATGCCTTACAGAGGGGTAAGGTGTGACATGTTTTAGTGGTATCAGAGCAAAGTTTTTAAATTCTTTTTTCACCTGTTATTTGAATGTCCTTTCTTCATAGTACAACTGCTCAATATCATTGTTTAATACATACAAGACATTACTAGATAAATATGCACTAACGAGTAAATATCCTTGTGTTATTGTTTAGAAAGCTAAGATCCTCGCATTGAATATGGAAGAGGGTGATCGCTCATCGATCGTCTATTGAGGCCGAGGTGCAAGGGATGCCCCACTGCATACAAAATGTCGTGGTTCAAGAAGACCACCGCAGCACTAGCCTCGCTCAGTTCGCTCAGCAGATGGCTGCAATATTCCAACAAATGGCTGGTAATGCGCCTACTCAAGTCCCAATTCAGACACCCGTGGTACAACCACAGTCTCCTACAAGGCAGTATGATAAATTGATGAAGTATGGGGCTACAGAGTTTAAGGGGACAGTAGATCCTATAGAAGCTGAACAGTGGTTAGAGAGGATGGATAGGGTGTTCAAGAAACTTCATTGTACAGAGGAGCTCAGACTTGAATACTCAGTATCCTTACTACAAGGGGATGCTTATGATTGGTGGAAAACCATTCCCACACCTGGTAGAACTGCAGTTGTCGACTTGGAATGACTTCCTCAGGGAATTCAGACAGAAATACATCCCTGATGCTTATGTAGACCAGAAGCTACAAGAATTCTTAAGTTTGAAACAGAGGGGCAGATCAGTGGCTGAGTATGAAAGAGAATTTTCCCGCCTTAGCCATTATGCAGTGAGTCTACTCTCTACCAGCAGGGAGAGATGCAAGAGGTTTGAAAGCGGCTTGAAGCCCAGATTAGAGTACAAGTGCTCGGCTTCAAACACACTAACTTCTCTGAACTTGTTTCTCAAGCCCTAGAGTTGGAAAGAGTTGAGTTTGAGACTGCTCCTGAGAAGAAGAGGTCAGAGAAGACAGAGAAAGAGGGAAAATCAGTAGATCAGAGTTCCAGTGGTCATACTGGAAAGAGGAAGAACTATGGGGACATGGCGGAGGTGGCAAGAAATGCAGTAGGGGAAGACATTCAGATGCAGACCTCCCTATCCGGTCGCAGAGTACCGAAGTTCCTACCCTCCCGCCAATGTGAAACTTGTGGAAAGAATCATGGTGGAATCTGTTACAAGGCTATTGGAGCTGTTATAACTGTGGAGGCACCGACACTTTGCCAAGGATCGCACGAGGTCGCAGAGTTGGACCACCTCCTACTACCGCAGAAGGGGGCCTGAGCCCCGTCACGTAAGCTCACAACCACATAGCAGAGGTAGAGCCAGGGCTAGAGTTAACCCAAAGAGTGACCAAGGCACGATTAAACAAATGTAACAAGACGGTGGTCGATCGAGTCTATGCCATGAGACAGAGAGAAGAGGCAGAGACATCTGATGTTGTGGCTGGTACCTTCTCAACTTTTAACCAGAATGTGTTTGTGCTATTTGATCCGGGTTCTACCCATTCTTATGTGAGTGCTAGCATCATTGATTGCATTGCTGTTCCATGTACAAAAATGGACTTTGAGGTGCTAGTAACAAGTCCGTTAGGACAGGAAGTCAGGGTTAATAGGATGTATAGAGATTGCCCTTTGGTGATCCAAGGACACACTTTCCTGTCTGATCTCATTGAAATGCCCTTCAGAGATTATGACATCATCTTGGGCATGGATTGGTTAGCTAGGCATCATGCCATGATTGATCAGAGATCAAGATCACTTTTGGTCTCCCTCAGTACAGTGATGTGGTGATACAAGGGGAGAGGCAGCTATTGCCATCCAACATCATTTCGGCTGCACTAGCCAGAAAAATGATCAGAAAAGGGTGTGAAGCATACTTGGCACATGTGGTAGACACCCAAGTGGGGAGTCCAGCATTGAAGGACATCCCTACAGTACATGACTTTCCAGACGTGTTTCCTGATGAATTGCCAGGATTACCTCCGGAAAGAGAAGTGCGCTTTGAAATTAATGTTCGCTGGTGTGGATCCAATCTCCATAACGCCATACGAGAATGGCACCAGCAGAGTTGAAGGAGTCAAGATACGATACAAGAATTACTTGAAAAGGGCTTCATCCGCCTAGTGTGTCACCTTGGGGAGCACGGTGTTGTTTGTTAAGAAGAAGGATGGTACTCTCCGCATGCATTAACTACAAGCGCTTAAATAGGGTGACAATAAAGAATAGATATCCATTGCTCGCATTGATGATCCATTCGATCGATTGAAGGGTGCAGAAGATTCTCCAAAATTGATTTGCGATCCGTTATCATCGGTTGAAGGTGCGAGCAGAGTATCCCAAAGCGCTTTGTAACTCGGTATGGCCACTATGAGTTTCTAGTAATGCCATTCGGGTTAACAAATGCTCCAGCTGCTTTTATGGATCTGATGAACACTATCTTCAGACCATATCTTGATCAATTTGTGGTGGTGTTTATTGATGACATTTTGATATACTCGAGGAGTGCAGAGGAGCATGATAGACATCTGCGGATTGTACTGCAGACTTTAAGGGAGAAACAGTTGTACGCCAAATTGTCGAAATGTGAATTTTGGCTAAAGGAAATCTCCTTTTTGGGACATGTTGTGTCAGCTGAAGGGATCAAGGTAGATTCCAGCAAGGTAGAAGCTATCCTTAATTGGAAGCCGCCCAGGAACATCACAGAAATTCGCAGTTTTCTGGGCTTAGCTGGATATTACCGTCGGTTTGTGAAGGGATTCTCTATGTTATCTTCTCCACTGACCAAGCTGCTTCGGAAAGATGTAAAATTTCAGTGGACAGATAAATGTCAGCAGAGTTTTGATGAGTTGAAGAGGTGCTTAACTGAAGCTCCAGTTCTCACTTTACCTACTCCGGGTAAAGAATACACAGTTTATAGTGATGCTTCTCACAATGGGTTAGGCTGTGTACTGATGCAAGATCGGAATGTCATTGCTTATGCATCACGCCAGCTGAAACCGCATTAGAGGAACTACCCAACACATGATCTGGAGTTAGCAGCTATTGTTTTTGCTCTGAAGATCTGGAGACACTATTTGTATGGGGAGAAATGCTACATTTACACAGATCACAAGAGCTTGAAGTACTTAGGTACCCAGAAGGAATTGAATTTGAGGCAGAGGAGATGGTTAGAACTCATCAAAGATTATGATTGCTTAATAGACTATCAGCCAGGAAAAGCAAATGTGGTGGCTGACGCCTTAAGTCGCAAGACTATGGCAAGTCTCAGAGTTTCTCCTTTGTCCATGGTATATGAATTGAAAGCACAAAGATGCCGCTTTAGAGGTTGATGATGAGGGACAGACATAGTTGCATGGCATGTACAGCGGTGTTGATTGATCGATCGTAATGGTCGCACAGAGTGATGAAAAATATCGAGTCTGAAAGAAGTTCAACAGGACAAGAAACCTGAATTCTCTGTGAGAGATGATGGTTTATTGCTACATCAGGGCAGAGTGTGCATTCCTAGTGATGTGGAATTGAGACAAACCATTTTGAAGGAAGCACATGAGTCTCCATTTGCTATGCACCCTGGTGGAACTAAAATGTACAGAGGGCTGAAAGAGCATTCTTGGTGGATGGGCATGAAAAGAGATATAGCCGAATTCGTTTCCAAATGCCTAACTTGTCACAAGTAAAGGCGAACATCAAGTTCCACTGGTTTATTACATCCTTTGTCGATGCAGTGGAAATGGGAACGAATAACTATGGATTTTGTTACAGGACTTCCAAGGACACAGAGTAGTCATGATGCGGTATGGGTTATAGTTGATGATTGACTAAGTCCGCTCACTTTTGCCGTTCGATGGACTATAGCACGGAAAGATTGGCGGATTGTACATATATGAGATTGTAAAATTGCATGGAGTGCCAGATCAATTGTGTCGACAGAGATCCTAGGTTCACTTCTAGATTCTCGGGGTAGTCTTCAGAGAGCCCTAGGAACTAGATTGAACTTCAAAGACAAAGATTCCACCCACGCATGCATGGCCACCCGAGAGGGTTATTCAGATATTGGAGGATATGTTACGGGCTTGTGTGATTGAATTTGAAGGTAGTTGGGATACACACTTGCCTTTGATTGAGTTTGCTTATAACAACAACTACCAATCAAGCATAGGGATGCCTCCATATGAAGCTTTGTATGGCGTAAAGTGTAGAACGCCTTATGTTGGGATGAAGTAGGTGAAAGGAAGATGATTGGGCCGTAAATTGTCCACAGACAGAGGAAAAGATCGATTGATCGAGAGATAGGCTCAAGGTGCATCGCACCGCTAAGTCCTATGTTGATCTCAAGAGAAGAGATATTGAGTATGCAAAGGGGTGATAAGGTATTCCTCAAAGTTTCTCCTTGGAAGAGGATTATGAGATTTGGCGTAAAGGGGAAACTAAGTCCTCGTTTCATCGGACCATATGAAGTTACGGAAAGAGTGGGTCCTTTAGCATACCGGTTGGCATTACCTCCAGAGCTAGCAAGGATACACAGTGTCTTCCATGTGTCCATGTTAAGGAGGTACAGTCGACCCATCTCATGTACTAACATTGAAGAGATTGAAGTAAATCCGCACTCTCATATGAGGAAGAACCCATAAAAATTCGGCATATGAGGTGAAGCGGTGAGGAACAAACAGATACACTGGTTAAAGTCTTTGTGGAACCATCATTCAGCCAGAAGCAACTTAGGAACGTGAAGAGGATATGAGGAGACAACACCCACGGCTATTCAGAGACTAATGCTGTGTAAAATTTCAAGACGAAATTTATTTAAGGGGGAGAATTGTAACACCCTAAGTTCTAGAGTGCGTTCTCTTGCTCCGGTGACTGTGTTGTCCTGGACAACTAGGATGCCTAGAACCGCACTCAATATGAGTGAAGAGACATAAAATAATGAAATACAAGAAAAGAAAACAAAGGAAAAATCATAGTAAAGAAATGTAACCGAGTAAGTGAGCGGAAACCTAGTGATGGTGATCAGACCGGAAGTCACGGCATGGACCGTTGACTAACTCCCGGATCATGGGAACCCCGAAAACATTTTTGGACATAAATAGACCCTTATTGAAGTATAAATCTCATTAGAAAGATTAAAGAAAAATTAAATAATTAGTACAAAGAAAAGTGAGAAATCAAAAAAGCAGACAAAATACGATTGTTCTCAGAAAAATCGGAAAGCCACGAACAGGGGCATTATGGTCATTTGACATCCCAAGTGTCTTTTGACCTAAATGTCCATTAAAAATAAATAGTATTACACTTAGAAAATGAAATGAAAAATTAATTTGGTGGTACCTAAAATAAATAGTGGAAATCATGGGTTAAATGTGGATTATGGGAAAGTTAACTTAATATATGATTTAATTCTTCTTAGTGGACCACTATAGGATTAATTAAACATTAAGTATGGCAGGTGTAAGTCCACTAAACCCACCAGATAGTTCATCTTCTCCATTCCATCAAATATGCCGAATTGATGGTGAGAGAAAACATCCATGGCCGTTTCACTTAAGCTCTCTTAACTCCCTTCATTCCAACTCAAATCACTTAGTGTTCTTCACTAAAATTTGTCTACACATCACAAGGAAGATATTGATACCAATTTTTGGAAGTTTGGTGAAGGTTTAGCAAGTTACAAATAAAGGTAAGTTTGCATTTTTGAGAAATCCTTTGTTAAAGTTCATGTTTATGTTATGGGTGTTAGTTTGGTGAAGGAAAATTTTGAGTTTGAAGGGTTATTGTTGTTTCTATTTTGGACAGCCATGGGGTCACGTTTTTGATGATTTAATATGCATATAATTGATGAGAAATAATGTTGATCATGGTGATTTAGTAACCTAGTGATTTACTTCATGTTTATATGGTGATTTATGCACTTGGATGGGAAATTGTATATTGGTACGGCAATGTAATGTTGAAGAATGGTTTGTGGCAGCTTGTGGATACTTGAGTGATGGTGTATATTGAAGGAAGTGTGGGCAGAATATTGACCTAAAAGGATTGATGATATGTATGTAAATTAATGTTGTAAAGTGTATGTAAGGTTTGTAATGTTTAGGTGTGTTTGTAATGGTAATTAGAAATTGTAATTGTGAATGCTATTTGGTGTGTTGAGGGTGATTGGAATCTGCCCAAAATAATGCTTATGTAATGTAGAAAATGTTTTTGGTAATGTGCCAAAACAGTTTGATAGGGTATGAAGTAAACCTTGCAAGGTAAATAATGTGTTTGAAGTTGGGGTGTGAATTGCATATTGAGGGCAGTGTATATTTTAGCCTATAACCTTGAATGTGTAACCTCAATTGGTATGAGACCAATTTGAGGTGAAACTAGGCACAAAATGTGCCAACTTTCATTGAGAAACCATGCCAAAATTCTGCTTGCAAGGTGACCTAAAAATTTGACCAATTCGGATTAGGTGCAATTAGGACCTGAAAAATGACCAATTGGGCAGCAGTGAGTATTTAGGCCATAACTCACTCAAAGCAGGTCCAATTGACCTGAAATTTTAACCATGAATAGTTAAGACCCATACCTACAAGTCTTATGAAGACACCAAAGCCCAGAAATGACCATAAGCAAGTCAAACAACTTGCACAATTTCGGGTCCAAAAACTGGCCGAACCAGAATTGACCAATTTGACCTAAAATTGACCTAAAATGGTACCACTTGACCAGCAATAGTGTAATGACCATAACTTGGTCTACTTAACTCGGATTGACCTGAAATTTTGCACCGCGTGCAATAAGACCTAGATCTACAAGTTTTTAGTTTCGACCGAGACCGAAAACCGAGGAACTAGATCGTCCGGTTAGGTCAAACCAGTGTCCCGAATCCAAAGAATTTGCATTAGAATGCACTAAGCGAGGAAATGACTTTGGTAAAACATACCAAACCTAAAACCCTATCGAGTGTGACATATTAACGACACTAAAACCTAATTTACCTAAAACGCATCGAGGGTCGGTATATTAGGTGATTAAGCGAATAATTGAGTTCAGTGCATTATTTACCAAACCCCATCGATAGAGATAGTTTAATTTGGTCTTGAAACACTTCAAATTGTGTTTCAGCTTAACAAGGACTCAAAGAAAAGGGAAAGAAATACTGAGTCAAGACCAGGAGACAAATATCAGAGGTTTGTGCACAACAACTGTTTCTTTTGAATTATTTTCAATGGAAATAAATATTGATTATTTGTATATCATTATTTTAAATTGTGGAAATGTGTTTGAGAAATATTTATTGATTGAAAAATATTGTGAATAGTTTGAAACTGTGAAAAATGGTTTGAATGACATTGATGGATACTTATTGATTAAAAAGCATTAGAAATGGTTTGAAACCACAGCTATCATGTATATTGATTGTATTCCTCTCTAGCTTGTCTAGTGGGATGAATTGAATTCCCTCTCTGGCTGAAGTGTTGAGGTGTGTGCCTGTTGAGGACGAATAGAATGAGTACTCATATTTTTGCTAGCTAGCCATGTTATTCCTCATTAGTCATCGACTTTTGGGATGAATTGAATACCTCATTAGCCATCGGCTTTTGGGATGAATTGAATTATGGATCATGATTAAGCTGTGTGTGATTTATTGATGTGCACTATGAGATTGTGAAATGGATTTAAACTTTCATTGACATATACTGTCTATTGAAAATTATTGTAATATTGACAAATGGAGTTTAAATTCTTGTTGACAATTACTGTCTTGAATTTAACTATGATTTTAAGTATCCACTATTGATATGATTTATGAATTGTGATTTGAAATTGTATTTGGTTAATGTTGTGCACCACTGAGACATTGTCTCAGCGATAGCTTTTTATTGCTGTCGCAGGTAGAGAGACAGACAGGGCAGCAGACTAGGCTGCACATACCTCCAGCGAGAGATTTTTCGGGTATAACGAGTATACCGCTTTTTGCATTTTGTACTGTAATGTATGACACTGTATGTATATTTTCTTTTTGGTTTTGAGCAGTTGTAAATTAAATTGTACCTTGAAGTTGTAAATTAATTATGAGTGTTTTGGATTGTAAAAGTTTTTAAAATCCCTTGTAGTGTATTTAATGGGTTATCAGTAGACGGAGTTGGTAATTCATTAGGTATACTACGGGATCATGTTATGCCTTACAGAGGGGTAAGGTGTGACAGTTCAAAATTTGAGTTTAAATTGACTTCGCAATCCTTCCCAAGAAGGTTACCCATTGCTGTGACTCTCGACTCATTTAACTTCTTATGTTCTGTTTTTCTTATTTATACTTAACTAATTGACAATTACTAATTATTTGTGTTCAGGGCTTATCTAGTTGTCTTAAGTGTGGTTCTAATCTCCTTAATTATCTGGACCGACACCGATCACCGGAATAATGAAATATACCAAGCTATACAAATAGGGGTGTTACAATTCTTCCCCCCCCCCCCCCTTAAAATAATTTCGTCCTCAAAATTTTACCTGGTATCAGTCTTTGAACAGTTGTGGGTGTTGTCTCCTTATGTCCTATTCACACTCCTAAGTAACTTCCTGGCCTGAATGATGGTTCCTTAGCAATTTAAGCAATACTATTTACTCATTAATTGCTCACCTCGTGTGCCAAGTTTCTTATGAGCTTCTGTCATAAGTTAGATTCAAATTCATTTCAATTTTAGAGGTAAGCAAATCTGTGTGCTAGTGGATCCACTCTTTCTAGGACCTCGTATGATCCTATGGGTGAGAACTTAGTTTTACTCTTTTCTTATCAAATCTCTTGATCATTTGATGCAACCTTCAGTTTAGTTTAGAATATTTTAGTCTTTTCTTGTTGTTATTTTAACAATTATTTTCCTTTGTAGTCTTCTTTTTTTTTTTTTTTAAATGACCTTGTTGGTCATATATGAACTGCTTATCTCTTTCTTGGCCATAGGTCCAAAACCATTATCTTACCATCTCCATTTATGAACAAGGCCTATGTGCCAATTTGCACTATCTTGTTTGCTTTTGTTTAACTTATTTCCTTCTTGATAAAATAGTTCGGGATATCGTTACGTGTCTTAAGTAGGTTGTTTTCCCTGGTGGCAATTTCTCATCTAGTGTTTTTCTCATTTCTTACTGTTCTATTTTTTTTTTTCACAGCTTAACTTTAATTATTTTATTCCTCAATCTTATCTTCTTCCTTAACTTGACTGTCGAGTCATAATTTAACACCTCTTATCATCCCTAATAAATCCACTATACTTCAATATTACTTTGATTTGGTCCTCTGACCATTCTAGTCAACACTTTAACTAATATTCATAACATTTCTTTGTTACATTCGCACCATCTATTCTAATTTTTACTTCCACAACTCTTTTATCTGTCAATATTCAATGGCTTATTTTCCACAAGTTTGCGATCATTACCCTTTTTTTTTTAATAATAAACAATTCTTTAATCTTAAGAAGGGAGTCTACCAGACTCTCCTATTTCTCATGCTATTCAAAAGTTTCGCTTGAATTCTAATCTAATCCTTATGATCCGCACAATAAAATTGTGCTCTTCCTAAAGAATACCTGGCCAACTAGCTCCTATCGAATTATTGTTATCAGTAGAATATCATTTCTTAACTGTTTTATAAGTTATAATTGTCATCCATAGCATCCTGTCTCTTATAGGGGAACAAAATTATATTTTGTGTCTTACTGCTATACAAATAGAATACTATCCCTTACTAAACTTTGAGGAAAAGATCCATTGCAATACCAAAACAACTATAAACCCCATATCGGAGACTCGATGACTTAGCCCTATAGGTGTTATTTTTAAATTTTTACCATGCTAAATTCTCTAGTCCCATAACAATTCTTGATGTACTGTAATTCATGCTAGGGTAACGGAGTCTTTAACTCTCACTACCTTACAACCATGATCTTTTGATATTCTAATTATAGAGTTTTAAATCCCAAATTAGGATTTTCAAACTCAGTTCTAGTAATAAAACTCTATTCTGGTATACTTGTACCAATGCGAAAGTCATTTATAACTATTCTTATCCTTATGTACTATTGGGTAGTACATAGCTCTACACAATAAATCTCAAGTCAGTACTGTAATCTACAGCTTACTGCACAAACATCAAGAATATTGCATAGTTACTACAATACATCCCAATAGATCAAACTTTCCTATATCTTATTTATTTCAAATCCACTAATATCTTAAACTTATTTTGATTATGGTACTTATTGACATCTATCAACAGTAGTACCTTTACTTCCATCTAGGGCAGATATATTGCTATAACTTACTTTTTGGTCCTCTTGCCTTACCTAATTAGGCTTACTAATTAACTTTATAATTTATCGTAGTCTAAGAGATGTCTCCCACTAGAAACTTTTCCAAAATTAATTCTAATCACGCTTATTATCGCAATTCTTATCCTAAAAGACTAATTACTAACACAATAGAATTTATCTCCATACAAGGGAATAGCAGTAGAACATATAATTTTAGCATTAGCATATAAATAAGTAGAGCCGAAATCAACTAGTACATAATTATTCCTTCCAAAAGTTAACAACATATTGGCAACTACATCTGAAGTCTCTGCTTTTTCCCCTCGATGCATGGCATTCCCTCTTTCTAGTGTATTCCTCTGCTTGGATTGGTCCATTGTGCTAGGATTACCCGAAGTGCTATCTCTACTTCTACCTCTGCCCCTACTAACTATTAATGAGCCTCTAAAATTAGAATCTTGAACTGATTCCTCTGGTGCAGTATGTGGCATAAATCGATGTGTTCTAGTAGAATCTCGGGTGAAATGTCCAATTCCACCATAATTGAAGCAGGCTCCAGTGACCCTATGGCAAATACCCCCATGAAATTTTCCACAAACGTCACAAATACGGATAGGGTAGGAACTTCTGGTTCTTTGATGAATGGTTCTTGATTACTTCCGCCCTGAAGATCCACCTCTGTCATACTTAGGAGCTCGAAGTCCCTCAAAATCTTTTCTCTTTCCCAAATTACTACTAGAACTTTAACCGATGGGTTTCCCACTTTTCTCTTTTTCATGCTGCTCTTGAGGGTGTTAGGTTTGTACTTGGGTCTGGGCTGACAGATTATCAGCCATTTGTTGAAAGAACATGGCCATCTGCTGAGCCGTTTGTGCAGTAATTTGTATAGGAGGGACTGGTGCAGTTGGACCTCCAACGCTCTGCCAAACTGGGGCCTTTCCTTGTACGTTAGCTGTATCAGACTGCTCTACCGTTTTATCCCCCTTGTCCATATCTATTCACAGGATTTTTTTTTCTATACAACTAACACAAAGAGATTTCTCCCCATTAGTTCATATTTATGATGTAAATGTACTATATGTATCAAACATTCGAGCAGTTTTACTTATCGAAAAATATTTCAAATTGACAGTTCAAAATTTACTTTAAAACCTTTGCTCTAATACCACTAAAACATGTCACACCCTACTCCTCGTAAGATGTAACATGCTCCCGTAGTAAACCAAATGAATTACCGAACTTCGCCTACCGGTAACCCATTAAATATGCTACAAGGGATTTTAAAACAATTTTTGTTCATTTTTAAATTGGTAGGTAAAATTTTTTTTCAAATTTTAAAAACCTTTATTTAAAATCTAAACATAAATCAAATTTTTAGATATTTAAAATCTCCGTAATTTTTACAAAAATTTCGGCAGAGTGCCGTCTGTATTTTAAGAAAACAGTTCTTCAAAACCTGAAAATAAAGACACTCCCAATATTTTTCTCAATCACAACTCCATTATTCAATCTCATTTCACAAATCAACATAAATCACTCAATACACAGTTTAAATTAAATCAAACATTGAAATATCTCATTAAGATAACAAAATGAATATTTACATTCATGGGAGTGTTAAAAATTTAGTAGTGCAAAACTTTATAACTACATAAAATCTCAAGATAACCTTATAATAATTTGTATTTAATTACAATTCAAAAATATATTACAAAAGAGTTGATACAACTACTCAAAGTAAATTTCATACATATAATTACAGAATTACATTAAAATCTAAAGTACAAGGGTATACCTATGATATACCCGAAGATAGTCTCACTATGCCTTTTAGTAATGTTGCTCAGCTGCTCTATATTTTCTTTCACCTGCGACAGCATACAAAGCTATCGCTGAGTGGTAAACTCAGTGGTGCACAAACTAATAATTTAAAACTTAATACAAATTATTCTTTACAATTCATAATGAATAAAAAATTAAAATTTCTAAATTCTTCAAAATCCATGACAGTTCAAAAATCATTATTTTCATTCATGCAAATTATTCATTTGAATAACATTTTGATCAAATAATGACTGTTTATTTACATTTCTTTTAAATTCTGAAACAATATAAAAATATTTTAAATCACTAACAACTTATTTATTTCAATCATAATTTATCAAATTATGCATAATTTAAAGGGCGTTGCCAACAATTCACACAGTTGAACCCATGACCCAAAATTCAAATAGATATTGTGTTGTACACAATGACATTCCACACTCTTCCAATAATCGAGGCTAAAAGGGAGGAACAAAGACTAGCTAGTATATATGAGTACTCATTCAAACTCTTCCCCAACTGGCAAGCCAGAGAGGAAGGAACTCGCCCCATCTAGTGGAGGAGATATCCCACTAGACAAGCTAATGAGAATTCACAACAAATTTTGCCATGTCAACTATGGCTTCAAATCATATTTAAAACAATTTCTATTTACAAAGTGTTTAAAAATCATCAACATATTTAATCATCATAAATTCATGCTCAAGGGTTGGCAACACATCAAACTTAAAATTTACATTCCTCAAAATCATGCAAGAAATCCTTAAATGCATAAGAAAATTTACATTTAATTTATACAATTTCATTCAACAAATTAAAATCATCAACACAACAAAATTATAAATCATAAAATAAACTTGCTCAAATCAATTTAGAAGTGAAAAGTAACAAAATAGTTAGTTGAGCACAAACCTTATACGAGTCACCTCTCGGCCTTGACTCGATGTCTCGGGTTCTTTCCCAGTATTCTTTTCCACTGAAACACACAGTTACACAGTGTTTTAGTATCATAACTTATCATAACTCTAAAAATAAATTCAAATTTACTTATACCTAGCTTTAATATGCTAAACATGACGTTCTTTAAAAATTATATTTTGGGGTTACTATTCATAACACTATTCTAGTCAATTTGTTGACTTTCTAATGCTTAATAGGTATGGGAATTCCAACTTCACCCACATACCACATTTTGGTTACTAAATTTGTTAGTTTTGGTTATTTTCTTAAATTTTAAGTCTTTTAGGCAAAATTGCAAATTTTCAGTTTTGGTGTCTTATGTTACACTGTTCTATTGGTCATTTTTCTGTTAGAATTTGGCAAAACTTTCTTCATAGAAAATGTTCCCTATTGTTTTAAATTTATTCTCCTTTTTGAATCACTCCATTTGGAGTTTTGTAGCTCAAGTTATAGCCATTTGGATCTTGGCTATTGGATTAGACTTAACCCAGATTTCTGGGCAAATTCTGGTTCTGGCAGTTTTAAGTCACCAAGTTCGGGTGGCCAAATGACTTGGTTAAGTGCATAATTTGGGTTTTTGTTCTTCATGAAAGTTTTAGGTCTATATCTCAGCTGTCCACTGGTAAAATTTCAG